>NC_082648.1:39463736-39775715 GCF_028023285.1 Balaenoptera ricei
ACTGGACCTGGATTGTGTGTGCGTGAGTGTGTGTGTATGTGTGAAGGTTTATTGATGAGAACTCAAACTGTTTTTATTTTAATTTTTCTTATCTATGTAAAAAAAGAAAAATTAGTTATAAACTCAGTATGGCCCATCATTCCTATACAGATGCAAGAACAAAACCAAATCATATGCTAAAAATCAACAAAGCTGTAAAACAAAGCTGTAAAACCTGCAGTATTCAAAATTAACAATATTATTTCAGTGTGATGGGTAATTGTTTTCCTTGGCTAAGTTGCAATTTGAAACCTAAATGCGTGTTGTTTGGGGCTTCCAAATTTGCCCTCCCTAAGCTTTCTTGTGCCAAGCGATGACTCAAGTCTCCCACCCCTTTCTTCATTCAAATATAAGAAATTTCTCTCATAAGATACACAATGACATCATCTGATCTTCATTTAGCAGAAATTAAAACCCGGATTAAAACCCTCAGCTGCTCTTTTTTTACACTAGCCTGGAACTGTGAGACTAGTTCATTATATTACGTGGTGGTAGGAGGTTGTTTCATATTGTCAAATCAATCTCATTTATTAACTAATATTAAAAAATTGAAATAGCACACTATGGAAAAATTTTTAATTGAAAACAGTCATTCCAAAGAGAGCCTGCATGTTCATAACTGGCCAAATAATTCAATTTGAGTGTAACTGAGAATAAGGGACAGGCATTTCTGTTTTGATATTAGGCCGCCTAAGGTCTGGCTGCTGATCTAGTATCAGGCAAACATGCTTCCAATGCGCTGGAACTTAAGTGCGGTCACTTAAAATGACTCCTTGTGGCTACTGTAAACACAAATGGAGTAGAAACTAAAACCGCACGATGGTATTTGAGGATAAAGTGGTTGTCTAGATGATTACTAATATGTTTGTAGTCATGTTTAAGATTATCATCAAACAGAAAATATAGATTTAAAGAATTTCTGTAGGGAACATGTAGATCATTGAAAATGCATTTAAAGTATAAACAGTAGATCACAGTAGCAAATGCTAATATGTATAACTCAGTTCTATTGTTCTATAATAGCCAATATCATGAGTTTGTTTCTGTAACCAGAAACTGTGCGAGAAAGCATATATACTATACAGTGACTATATTTTTGACAATAAATGATTAAATGAAAAAAAGAAGAAAGTGCACTTAAAGAACCCCGTGAGTCTAAGATCCCCAGTTGAGAAACACTCTTCCATATAAAGGAATCAAGTTTTACAAATTCTGGTACTGTCTGGTGACCTGTTCATTCATCATCCAGTTCTGTCGTCCTTTCCTCTGTGTGCTCTGCTGTCGTGTCCCAGAGCCAATGTTTACTTTTAACAGGGCCCTTGTTATTGGGCACAGAGATTTTAGGCTTTGCATCTGCACATGCAAAGTCTACTCCGAGTGTTGAGCTAAGACGCCTTGGCTGTCCTGTAACAAGTGCTGTAAAGGAATAGCTACCAGCTATAGGGCAGGATCACATTCGTCCATGTGGTTTTTGTTGTTTATGTTATTTGTTTACCCTGTAACCTTCTCCTCTTGGGGATGGAGGATTTTATTGTCCCCCAAAGAAATCAGCACAAGAGAACAGAGAATAAATGCATTAAATCCTTGCTTTTTATGTGTTAAAAAGCCTCTTCTATTGAAACTACTGAGTGGTTCACCAGCCCTTCTGCCCCCGGCAGGGGAGGGGTCTTAGACAGAGAGTAAATTTAGAGGACAAGCAGAGAGCAAGCTGATGGTGATACACACTGAACAGGTGTGCTGTGCCCTGCTTCCCTGCCTTGTGGTTAACATGGTGGGTGGCTGGCTAAGAGAATAATTCTCCCAACAGTGGGAAACCCTGAGCAAAGGGGCCAGGTGCTCTTTTTTCTCTCCAGAACCCTGGGAAGTGCTCACTCAGCAGCAGCAAGCGATGAAAATCTGAGATGGCTGACAGACTTGTGGTTGCCAAGAGGGAAGGAGGTGGGGAGGGATGGAGTGGGAGTTTGGGATTAGCAGATGCAAACTATTGTATATAGGATGGATACACAACAAGGTCCTGCTGGGTAGCACAGGGAATTCTATTCAATGTCCTGTGATAAACCATAATGGAAAAGAATATGAAAAAGAATGTATATATGCATAACTGAATCAGTTTGCTCTACAGCAGAAAGTAACACAACATTGTAAATCAACTCTACTTCCATAAAATAAATTAAAAATAAAAAGAGATAGCTGTATGGGGAGTAGGGCTGGAGGGTCTGAGGTAACCCCAGAAACTTTCCCACAACCTATTTAAAAATAGGAAGGAGTCAGAAGGAGTTGCAAGGAAAGCAGGATTTTTCTATACCCCAAGAAAAGCACAAAAACTAGGTACGAGCAAACTGACAGACCTGAAGTTGTTATATCAGTTGTAAGCGGATGTCTTCAAAGGACCTCGAAGGACAGTATGTCTAAAAATCAGGGAGAATGTGACCTCTTAGAAGATGCTGGCATAAAGGGGTGATGCCATAACCAGGTGGGGCAATGACCATGGTGATGAATGTCAATGTGGACAGGTGACTAACATCTAGATGCCTCCCCTGATGCCATGATGGTACCTGAGCCTCAACATAGATGCCACCTCAGGAGAAGGAGGGCGGGGACAATCCCCAATGACTGACACGAAGACTAAATTTATCTGGAGTTGACTAATCACTTTTTTTTTTTTACTATTTTTCAGTCTCTAAATATGGCAAAAATTCAAAAGAATCATAAATTGAATTGGTAAGTTCTCTTCCGTAAAAATATTGATCAAAGAAATATATCCTGAAGGCAGGCAAAAAGACGCTATCTGAGAAAATATCTGGGCTTCAAAATTTTTCACACTTCAATATAAAAATATTGACTTAAGAATAGCTTCCATTCAGCAGCATTTGCTTGGAGCTTACCAGGTACCTCAATGCCTGTAGAGAGAGATTTTCTCAGGTACACAAAGTTTACAGAACCAAATCATTTAAAAGTATTAATCATTTCAAACTTATAAACCATAAAATGCAAATTTGAGGAAAATTTTAGGCATAAAATTTTGTAAGCACCTTATTCAGAAAGATAAATTCTTCAAATGATAGCAAGACATGATTCTAAAGATAATAATGCTAAGAAAGGGATTAAAGTTCGTGAATAAATAGAAAATGAATACTTTTTACATATTTTTGCAAGGAAGAGATTTAATTTAAAATTTTACTTGGGAATAACATAAATATAGACATGAGCAAAATCATAAGTGTAGAGTTTATTGAATTTTCATAAACTGAAACCAGCAGCCAGCTGGTAAAAACAGGACACACCCAGGACCGTTCCCCTCCACGGAACCCCAGAAGCCCTCCTGCAGTTCCCGCCTACCTCTCTCAAAGTAACCACTCTCCTGGCTTCTATCACCATAGATTAGTTTTGCCTGGTCTTGAATTCTATTTATGCTTTCTTTTGTGTCTGTCTTCTTATGCTCAGCGTTACATTTATGAGATTCATCCGTGATTTTGTGTGTAGCTGTATTTTGTGTATTCCCGTTGCTTTGTTCCTCTATTGTATAAATACACTACGATTTCTTTTTATTCTACTGTTGATGGACATTGTGGTGTTTTCAGTGGGAGGTTTTTATGAGGAGTGCTGTAAATGAGTGTATTCTTGTATATCTTTTTTTTTTTTTTAAAGGAAGCAAATTCTTTTTTTTTTAATTAATTAATTAATTTATTTATTTATGGCTGTGTTGGGTCTTCGTTTCTGCGCGAGGGCTCTCTCTAGTTGTGGTGAGCGGGGGCCACTCTTCATCGCGGTGCGCGGGCCTCTCACCATCGCGGCCTCTCTTGTTGCGGAGCACAGGCTCCAGATGCGCAGGCTCAGTAGTTGTGGCACACGGGCTTAGTTGCTCCGCGGCATGTGGGATCTTCCCAGACCAGGGCTCGAACCTGTGTCCCCTGCATTGGCAGGCAGATTCTTAACCACTGCGCCACCAGGGAAGCCCTCTTGTATATCTTTTGATATACACTTTTCTGTTGGGTCTATTCCTATGAGTGGAATTGCTGGATCATATAGTATACGTATATTCAGCTTTAGAAGATGCTGCCGAACACCTTGCCAAAGCAGTAGTACGAATTTACATGCCCATGTGCTGTACCGGTAAAGCCTCAGGTGCTGAGTGCATCCTTATTAACATTTGCCTTTCTTCTCCCATTTCTTCCTTTTCTCAGTCTTCTCTGTCTTCTCCCCCTCCTCCTCCTCCTTCTATTCCCTCTTCCTTCTTGTTTCCCTTCCTTTCCCCCTTCCCCTTCTCTTCTCTTTCTCTTCCTCCTTCTCCTCTTTCTCCTCTCCCTCTCCTCCTCTCCCTCCTCCTATCACTCCCCATCCTCTTCTTCCTTCTTCTTTAGACCTTCTTTCTGGTGGATGTCTGCTGGTAACATAGCATGGATTTAATTTGGATTTTCTTGATGTCTAATGAACTTGAGCATCTTTTCACTGTATTGGCCATTTGGAGATTCCCTTTTGTGAAATACCATTTAGAAAAATTGGGTTACCAACCTTTTTCTTATAGTTGTGAAGTTCTTTATAGAGTCTGGATGTGAGTTCTTTGTCAGATACATGTATTTCAAATATATTCTCCCACTTGAAAATTATTAAACAATTAAAAGTCTGACTTATATTGTAAGTTTTAATAAATACTCTATGAGAACACAAATTTCCTTTTTTAGTTCTAATTTGCTTTTCAGTTCTAATTTGCTAAAAGTTTATCATAAAGAATGTTGCATTTTATTAAGTGCCTTCTTGCATCTTTCAAGTTAACCATATGCTTTTTTCTCCTTTATTCTATTAATGTAGGTGAGATACATTGATTGCATTTGAAATGATAAACCAATTTCAAGCTCTTGAAACAAACTCAACTTAGTCTACATACATTTTCCTTTTCTTTACACTTCAGAATCTTATTTTCTAATATTTTGTTTAAGGTTTTTGCATCTACTGAGAAAGACTGGTCCATAATTTTCTTTTCTTTTTATGTCCATGCCCAGGATTAATGTCCTCATACAACAAAGCCAGTAAAAATTCTCTCTTTTTCTCTTCTCTGGAAAAAAATTATGTAAGGTTGATTATTGTTGCTTCCTAAAAAGTCTGGAAGAATTCATGGGTGAATCCAGCTGGATCTGGAATTCTCCTTCTGGGATGTTTTTAAACTACAGATTCAACATCTTCAATAAATATAAAAATTTTTTTCAATGTTATTTTGGGGAAACTGTATTTTTCAAGGAATCAGTCTAGTTCATCTTGATTTTCAAATGTATTGACATAAAGTTATATATAACTTCTCATTGTGATTTTAATGTCAGTAGGATCCATAATAGTAGTCTCTTTTCCATCCCTGATACTGTAATTTGTAATTATTTCTCCTTTTTCTTGATCAGTCTTCTGAGGAGTTTATTCTTTTCATTAGTCTTTAAAGAGCCACCTTTGGATTTATTGACTATTTCTATAGTACACCAGTTTTCTATTTCAATAATTTTGGTTATTTATTATTCCTTTTTATCTACTTCCTTTAGGTATAATTTGCTGTATTTTTTAACTTCTCTTTATGGGTACTTATGCCTATTTAAATATGTGCATTTAACACAATAAATTTTCTTATAAGCACAGCATTAGCATCATCCCACGTGTTTTGATCTGTAATATCTTTCCTAACCTTTAGTTAAAAATATTTTCCAATTTCTACTGTGATACCTTCTTGATCTTTATTTAATTTCTAAGCATTGGGAGATTTTAACTTATCTTTTGTGATTAATTTTGAGCTTAATTTCACTTTGTTAAGAACATACTTTGTATGATTTTGATATTTGAAAAGTCTTTGAGGCCTATGAGTAATTAGGGTAACTATTCCATAAACAATTATAAAGAAAGTATATTCTATAATTGTTGGTTCAGAGCTCTGTATATGTATTTTAGGAAAAGTTTGTTAATTGTGTTGTTCAAATTGTCTATGTCCTTTCTGATTGTTAATCTGATTATATCAGTTACTAAGAGACAGCAGCTAAAATCTTCCATTATGTTTGCGGACTTATCTATTTCTCCTTTCAATTCTGTAAGTTTTTTTCCACTACCACATGAACAAACCCAGGCTATCCTATTGGAGGATGAGAGACCATATGAATATTCTACCGCCACCCCAGTCATTCCAGCTAAGATCTCAGACATGTGAGTGAACCCAGGCATAAATAGTTGATCCTGGTCCAGACTAGGATGATCACCCAGCTGTTCTTAGCCCAAATTGATAAAGACAGACTCATGAGCTAGGTAAAGACTTTGTTGCTTTAAGCCTCTAAGGTTTTGGTTGATATGTTATGTAGCAATAGGTAAATTAATTAGCAAAGTTTTGTAATTTGGGGGCCATGTAAACATTTCCTTCCTGGATTTGATTTTCTAATTGGTCTCCTGGGGCATGTTGGGATGCAGTTAAACATCTGAAAGAAATGAGAGGTGGTATAGATGGAATGATAGAGATTCTCAGATAGAGAATGAGAGGGTGATTTTCCTGTCAAAGAATGATCAATAGAGTTGGGGGGATTCAGAATCATCTTATTCTCCCAAATGTCACCACTCTAATTTTCATGGTTCCACTCTTTCTCAGTCAATGCTCTTCTTTCACATAAAATTGTAAGACTTAATTTCCCAAACCACATGATGACACTCTGCATCAGATTTTTCATACATTTTTCTTGAGATAAGAGATTATATTAGGGTAGTCTGAGAAATTCCCTGGTTCTCTGATCATGCCTTGATCTAAAAACTTACAACACTGAGCCTTGAATTTCCTTTCTTTAAGCTCCAAAGTGCATTAGAAGCATCTAGCCTTCAGTACTGTGTTGTATTTTTTGTGCCTGTCATACTGTGCTATGGAAGTAGTCCCCATCTGCCAAAAATACCAACAGGCACTTGCTCCATGTGGCTTTAAAGATGGTTTAAGCAGCTATTTTGCCATTGCATGTTGTGAAAAATAAGTATTCTATTCTTTAATGGCAACTGGATCATCACTACCTTCCAATCTACCAAGTCAGATAACCAGTTCCAGTCAATCGAGGTACCCCAGTGAGAGGTCAGCATAGTTAACTGAATCCATTCAAGCCAGTTTAAGCAGAAAGAGATTTAGTGTAGAGAATTAGATGCTTTTAAAACTGGAGGCTGGAGTAACAGGCTCTAGGCTCAGCTTCTAAGAATGACTCCTAAAATGGTCCTGAAGAACTGGCCCACTAAGTGAGCTTGTGCCTCGACCACAACCAGGAATCTGGGAAGATAGCAAACCGCCACCACAGCTACTGGTTCTAGAATGTCTCCTACCCCTGACCTCTGCCATGATGTGGGCAAGTAAATGTATCCCCTTGCTCCCAATACTCATAAAGCTAGGAGTGGTCCCTAAAAGACCAGCCTCTTCTATATCTGACACAGAAATACCCCCATGGCACCATTTTCCAGAAGAACTAATAGAGCACAACTTCTCCCTTTCTAGATACCCTAGAATTTGACTCTTCCAAATCTCATACAGGTATATCTGTTCGCCTAAGCTCTATGACTAACTGAACTCTTAAGGAATCACAGAAATGTGGTCTTTCACTTTTCATCTCCTATTTTCTGACTGCACGAAGCATATTGGTAGCCCAATGGCACCAGCAACATTAGTAAGGGAATAGAGGTGAGCAAGCCCATTGCAGAACCTGACCCAAGGGCTAGAATAGTTAATACCAGTGTCAGTGATATGTGTGATGCTCAATTCATATTATCTGTTTTTATTGTTATTGGTCTGGCATTGCTCATCAATGGGAAAAGGCAGACTCCAGGGTAGGGGAGCCTGAAGCTTCTTCAGGCCAGAGTAGAAACAAACCTTTATGTTGTTTTCTTTTTGCTGTGAGTGTCATGCTCTTACAAAAGTCTTTCCCAAAATACTAATGCTGGAAGGGGGCTAGTTTTTGATGAGTAACTTTTCATACTGTTTCTCTCTCATCATTAAGTCTCTTCATCAATTAACTCCCCTCTTGAAAAAAATTCCACTTTCTATCTCTCCTTACCTGGTCTTTCTGTTTCTGTTTCTTGGTTCCCTGCTCTCCCTCCCCTCTTTCCTTCCCTTCTGCTCCCTCCTTCTCTCTTTTTCCTGACTTAAAAATAGGGTTTTTACATTATTAGAAACATTTTATATTATTGTTTTTCTAAAGTAAAGCCCTTTTCTAGAGTAAAGCCCTTTTCACTTCATTATAATGAATTAATATTTGTAAAGCATTTAAAATAGTTTCAGGCACATAGTGAGCATTGTTTGAATGTTCACTTTTATTTATTTACTGGTTTAAAAAAAAGACATAATTTAGGAATACTCTGGGGCCCATCTTGCATCATAGGGATTTTTCTTTTAAATCTTTAGGAATTAAACCACTTTGGATAGGATCCTATTTTTTTACAGTTATATAATAACTGTAGATATAATTGAAACATAACATATATTAGTTTAAGGTATACAACATAATGATTTGATACATGTATATTTTGCAAAATGATTACCGTAATAAAGTTAGTTATCCATCACCTCACATAGTTACAATTTTTTTCTTGTGATGAGAACTTTTAAGATTTACTCTCTTAGCAACTTTCAAATATACAACACTGTATTGTTAACTGTAATCACCATGCTGTACATTACATCCCCAGGACTTATTTATCTTATAAATGGAAGTTTGTACCCTTTGACCACCTTTACCCATTTTGCCCCCTGTCCCGGCATTCACTGGTCTATTCTCCATATCTTTGACTTCAGCTTTTTTAGATTCCACATATAAGTGAGATTATACAGTATTTGTCTTTCTCTGTCTAACTTATTTCACTTAGCATAATGCCCTCAAGCTACATCCATGTTGTTCTAATTATTTTATACTAAGTCCTGCCCTTGAGTGAAAAACATAAGAGGGTGATTTCAGCATTACCAGGACAAAGATCCTAAACCTCATTAATGCTGTATCTAATATATTGTAGGGGGAATAAATTGATGCTGAACATTAGGTCTAATTTCATGTGATTAAACCTGCATTTTATAAATAAATATAACCAGCTGCTTTAGATGCTCAATTTTGCATTTCTTTAACCCCTGGTTTCACACTCACCTGCACATCTGCTTAACAAGATTGGATACTGGCTTTCCAGAAAAACTCAGGAATAATTGAAAGGGAACTACACACCTATTCATCACATACATATATGTATATTGGACTATTTTAATTATAACCTAAATGTAATTTTTGGAAAAGGACCCTGATGAAAGCAAGAAAGTAGAAGTACATTGATAGAGAATAAACACTTTCAAGTCTGAGAGGATGTAGCAGAACCTGCATTCAGGGCCCATGTCCTGGGAACCTCATGTCAGGGGAAGCCTTGCCTGTAAAGATGTCCTTTAGATTTGCAGGAGGCAGAGACAGGGGTTGTGAGTGGGAAACCCTGAGTCTGGCTCACCTGGGGCCCTTATAGCTATTAGCTGCTTTGTTTTCCTGCACTTCAAGCACAGTTGAGTTTAATAAGGCTGTTGGATGGTCTTTTCGTCTATACATCCTTCCTTATGTTTTCCTCAGCTGTGACCAAGCCAAGTGGACACTGGGTGCCGAGCTTTCAGCCTCTGAGATAGCAATTTTATCTTTTAAGTCCCTTCAAAGGAACATTTTACAACCCCTGTCTCAGCTTTTTAAGGTGAGGAAATGATCATTTTAAACAAGGGCTGCAATAGACCTCCCATTTGGCACCTTCTTTGTTAGATTTAATCATTTCAGGAGTAAACAAGATGGCAGAGGTGGAAGTTCTTGACAAGAATAGTCATTAGCGGAGCCTGATTCAAGAACAAACGGATCCTACACCTGAAACTAAAACAACATTGTAAATCAACTATACTCCAATAAAACAAAAACAGAAACAAACAAAAAAAAAACAACTAACAGAACCTGATGTTTGCAAACCGTTCCTTATGTGGAATTACATACATTCATCAGAACGTAAGCTCTTCAGTAATGCTGAGGAAAACCCATCAATGATTTGTGGCCAAGCAAAGATCCAGCTGTTTTCTCCAACATGACAGGGCTGTATCCAGTGTAGTCAGTGTGACTGACAGATGGCTACCTTATAGACAAGATGACAATTTACCCTCATTTTCCAGGAAAGTCCTGGTTTATGCGTGTAGCCCTTGCATCCCTCCAGTTAGTAGCCCCATTCACTCTATGCATGTACAGATTCGCATGATAACCTTATGGACAGCTTCTTTAATAAACAAACAAGTGGTCAGGAACAAGTTGCACCGGGATAGGCGACATCTGCTCTTGCCCTACAGGGTTCCTTCATAAATTGTGATTTCTGCTAATTGAATTGGGAGCTTAATGGAATCTTCAGTGACAGATTGGGGGAGGGGTGCTTCCCACTAACCTGTACCCTCCAGAGCACTGTACCCTCCCTCCAGCCTGCCCTTAAAACTATACAAGACAGGACCATTGACATCATTTTGCTCATTTCCCACCTCCCCACTCCTCTCCTTCATCCTTTGCTGCTGCTGCTTCCCCCCCCCCTTCTCCTTCTCCCTCTCTTCTTCCCCCTTCTCCCTCCTCCCCCTCCCCATCACCATCCTTCCCCCCCTCCTCCTCCCCCTCCTCCTCCTCCTCTTCCTCCTCCTTCTTCTACTACTACTACTACTACTACTACTACTATCATTACAAATTATTTTAAAATTACATTTTCTATTTTAGGAATCTTTGCTCAACAGTTGGAATACATATTACAGCTGCACTCTAAGAAATTATTTGTCTTGATTATATGCTTTCTTGGTTACTTGTTCTATTTCTCCTATTCTTGTATTTCTTGTATCTCTTGTCATTCCCCTTCTTGGATTACATTTTTATTTTGAGTAATAGTTTTCAGAGGGGTCTGTGGGTGGCAAAATTTCTAAATTGCCTGCGTGTTCAAAATTATCTTCATTTTGCCTTCATACTTGAATGGTAATTCAGCTGGGAAAAGTTTCCAAATCCTTTTCCCTCAGAATATTTTGGCTATTTCTCCATGGTTTTCTAACTTCTTCACTTGCCAATCAGAAGTCTGGTGCCAGATTCATTCTAACTCCTTTGCAATGTTCCTTTCCTTCCATCCTCTCTCTCTCTTTTTGAAAGTTTGTAGAATTTTCTTTTCATCCTTGGAGTTCATGAAAATCACCAAAATGTGTTGTTGGTTAATATTTGCATAAAGCTCACAGTGAGCCCTTTTGATGTGAACACGCTTGTCTTTCTTTAGCATAGATAAATTTCTTCCACTATTTCTTTGATTTTATTTTTCCCTCCATGCTCTCTGTTCTCATTTTCTTGGGTAAAATATCTGGATGTATATTTATCTGGATACAGCTCCAAGTTTATTAACTTTTCATGGTTTTCATTTTTCTTTCTTTTTGAGCTGTGTTCTTGGAAAAGTCCTTAGCCTAAGCTTCCAGGATGCTAAGCATGTCTCTAGTCCTCCCTGTTCCTATATTCAGTCCTTCTACTGAGTTTTCATTTTAGCAACCAGATTTCTAACTTCCAAGAATTATTTAATGTTCTCATGCTTAAGTTTCACACTAAACACTTCTCATTTAGTGGATATAATTTTCTTGAATTCTCAGAAAACATTTCTGTAAAGTTTTTTTAGGATTCATTTAATAGCTTGCGTTAATTTTGCTTCCCTTGATGATAATTCTTCTGCCTCTTCCATTTATTGGCTTTGTTTCTGTTTTATCAAATGCTGGGGTCTGGCTCTATAGTGAGTTGTCCGATGTGATAGGTGGGCTTCTTTTGAAGTCCAGAGAGGCTTCTCTTTTGAGTGTGAGGCTGTATGTCCACAGAGAAGCCAGAAGTGACCTGGAACATTACACTACATCTCTCTCCAGCCCCTGGGCTCATATTGGGCATTCTCTACGAGTAAACCTATTGTCTAGAGGTGTTCTTAGGACTTTAACTGGGGCGAATGCTATAGGCAATGGCCTGGAAAGCAGATTCCCAAACTCTGTTAGGTTTTGCCAACATCAAAGTTCAGTCCATCTGCTTTATATCATACAGAAATTCCTTAATATTCTGGTCTGCTAATGTCAGCTTTTTGGTTTACTAGTGCTTCTAAAGATTTGGTTTTTATCCCTTCTATGATATTTAGGAGCGAACAATAAGTAGTTCATCCATTTTGAACTTTAAGACACACCAATTCTCCAACTATTCTCATCTCAAGGAAGGTTTGCCCAATCTGAACAGTATGGATTTTATGGTTGATAAAGTTGCCCATAAAACACCTCTTACTATGTACTTCTATTTACTGCTTTCTAATTATGTCTCTAATTTTATGGTTTTTTAAATTTCTAACTCATTAATGTTGAAGGAAATCCTATTATATGCTACAATAATATTACGACGACATTATGCTAAGTTAAATAAGCCAGTCACAAAAAGACAAATACTGCATGATTTCACTTATATGACGTATCTAAAGTAGACAAACTCTTAAAAACAGAGACTAGAATGGTGGTTGCCAGGGGCTGGGTGTGTTCGGTGGGGTGGGGGGGGATTGTTCAATGGGTACTGAGTTTTAATTTTGCAAGATGAAAAATGGTTAAGGTGTGTTTTTAACTGCAACAAAAAATATCAGAGCTTTAAATCTCAGTTTGAGAGAAGCTTTATATGTAAATACTCCAGGAAGAGGGAAACAACTGGCTTAAATTTAGCCATAGCTGTAACTGACCAGTATCAGACCCTATTCTAACAGCAGGTTTGCAGAACAGGAAGGGTGGCTGAGAGTTTGACTCTGTGCGGCTTCTGAAGGGGCAGGGTGGGCACAGGATGATGCCAAAGGGTTAAACAAATGCTGACTCTTACACAGGAAAGTCAATGGTATTCTGATGCTGACGTTTAGGAGTTGAGCAATACAGATTTGATTGGTAGTTCAGTTTACTACAAAATTCCTTCAAGGAGTCAAAAGATGTTTGGAAAACGAATCCTATGGAATCCTCTATGTAGTTCATGAAGTTATGAGCTTCTTTTGAAGATTATGTTGTGTATGTGAGTGTGCTCTGAAAAGCTAAAAATATACAAGGTGGGTATTCATGGTGACAAAATCAGCAACAAGAAATTGTTTTGACCTGCTTTTCCATTTTAAGTCCTTAGTCATCTAACTTGCTAAAAGCTAAATTTAAAAAGCCTCCGTGTTACAGGATAACTCTTCACCCTGCTGTTCTAAGTGCATGCTTCCAATTTCATGGCAGTGACACCACACTGAGCATTAAGGAGACGTTACAAAATATCAAAATTCCAAATGAACTAATATATGAAAATTAAGAAATACTAATGTTATCTTTTGATGAAAGATCATGAAAACAAAAGTGGAACACTCAGATTTCTAAGCTGTAACCTTATTTGGAGCAGGAGAAATTTCTTTACATAAAGTTAATGGTTTTAAACACCTCAGGACAAACTAATCCAAAAGCAACTTTTTATTTCAGAAGGATCTTGCTTAAGTGGTTTTCTATCCTCCTATCTTCTCATTATTGTGAATATTTGCTTTATAAATATATTCTCCGATGCAATCAAGATCAGGGTACCTGCAGATTTGGTATCTGGTGAGAGCCCTCTTCCTGGTTTGCAGATGGCTCTGCCTGTTCATGGCAGAGAGAGAGAGAGAGAGAGAGAGAGAGAGAGAGAGAGGGAGAACACTCTGGTCTCTTCTTCTTCTTATAAAAACACCAGTCCCGTCATGGGGGCCCCACCCTCAGGACCTCATCTAAACCTAATTACCTTCCAACAATTTTACCTCCAAATACCATCAAATTGGGAGTTAGAGCTTCAACATATGACACTGGCAGGGGTACAAACATTCAGTCCACCACAGTGTGTGTGTGTTACTGATGAATGATACATGGGGCTGGCATGTGAAGGGTTGCATAAACCAGGAAGCTATGTCCTGGCCCTCTACTTTAATGCGAGATTCTGCCCAAACTGTTGGGCAATCTGTCTTTCAGGGAGATTTTGAAAGTATCACAGGAATACAGCAATTTTGCAACTTTCACTTGGTAAGTTTTCCTCTAAATTTTCCTCTAGCTGAAGGCGCCTTTGTAGACTCAGGGGGTCCCCAGGGAGGATCTGCTTCAGGTCATTTGTGTTTCTGAGGGTAGGGCTTTGATGCAGGGGGTTTTTCCCAGGATCCCCTGGCAGGGGGTGGTAACTACCGCTCAAGCCTCCAAAGCCTCACTTCTCAATTTTTCTACTTTCCCATCAGCAGAATTGGAGTTGGAAGTAAAATAATTTAATTTAGTTAATGCTTATTCTAAACAAGTAGTGAAAATAATTACATAAAGTTCTACTAAATAGTACTTCATTTCATAACATTATCAAATAGAAAATTATCTATGTGATGAGTATCCTTCATAGGTAAATAGTTATTTTATGAAATAGTCTATCTTCTTCTTTTCCTTTTCCTGCACAGCAAGATGAAGACTACTGTCATTTCAGCAGGAGCGATACTCATCCAGCAACCCGTCAGCAGCTGGCTGAGATTTGTACCTTTAGGAAGAGATAAATGCAAAATGACAACAGTTTTTGGTTCTCTTTAAGTTGCTGAGTTAGCATAGGCTAAAAGAAATGCTGATTACCCATCTAGGAACAGAAGTTTGGGCTGCAGACCAGGTTTAGACAATGTTTTACTCACCAAGTAAAACTCGTTGATTCCAAAATTTTAAGTTAAAAACCTGTCAATGACAGAAAAAATAAGCCCATCACTTTATGGAGAACAGTCAAGTCTTCCTTTGAGATAACAATACCAGGAATCTGACCATAAAATAATCAATATCATGTAGCTTATTCACAAATGACCCTGATAAAAATGCTCCATGACCCTGTGGCAGGGAGGCTGAGCTATGAACAGGGGAGAACTGGGGTTCTGGTTTTCTCTCTGCACGCACAGGGCTGGTGGAAATACTCCAGCTTAGTGACAGTTACACTTAATGTCAAACTAAGAGTAAAGATTCTTGTCTAAGAGGCTTATTGCTGGAGCTACACACTGCGTGAGCCAGGCTTAGGACTTATGGAGACCAGGAAGGCCAAGTGCAGTGTGGAGACCATTTCACTATTATTCCTTCATTCCTGGAACTTCAATTTCCCTTTAATAAAATGAATATAATATTTTCTTCCTAGGAGTCTACTAAGTTAACCAGTTAGACCAAAATTAGGCTGATTTGGAAAAAATTCAGGTTGCAGTGAGTTCATGTTTTATTTGGTCACCTTCTGTAACCCTCCTTTGGTTGGCCTGGCCCCCTCCATCCCACCTCCAAAGCATAGACACACATAAACACACACACACACACACACACACACACACACACACACACACACATACAATACCGTTCTAGAATTAGAGTAGCCCATGGTGATAGTAACCATACTGTTTTGTACTACCATACACAGGAACTCTAGAAAAAATAGACCCCATATACTTTTGACCAAAGAATGTTAATAAGGTGGGTGGTTTTTTTTTTTTACAAAAGTATATTTTATTAAACTTAAGATGTTTTTAAATTTTAATATGCACCATTATTTTATGAACCACTAGAAAAGGAAAATTGCTGCCAATTAAACTAAAACACAATGCTTTCTTTTCTCTTTTTATTTTGTCAGTCTCGCTAGAAGTTTATCAATTTTGAATTTTCCAAAGAATCAGCTTTTGTTTTGTTGATTTTCTCTATTCTTATTTTCAGTTTCATTGATATATGCTCTTACCTTTGTTACTTTTCTTCCTTCTGCTTTCTTTTGGTTTATTTTGTTCTTTTTTTCCTAGTTTCTTAACATAGGAACTTAAATTATTGATTTGAGACCTTTCCTCATTTCTAATGTAAGCATTTTAGTGCTATAAATTTTCCTCTCAACACTGCATTAGATGCATCCTACATATTTTGATATGTTGTTTTTTAAAAAATTTTTAGTCAGTTTATGTATTTAAAATTTCCTTTGATACTTTTTCTTTGACCCATGGGTTATATAGAAGTGTGTTGTTTAATTTCCATGATTTTCTGTTATTGATTTTTAGTTGATTCCATAATGGTCAGAAAACACACTTTGCATGATTTTAATTCTCTTAAATTTGTTGAGGTTTGTTTTATGGTCCATGATATAGTCTATCTTGGTCAATGTTCCATGGGTGCTTGAAAAAATTCTGTGTATTCTGCTGCTGGAGATGTAGTGTTCCATATGTATCATTTAGAATATTTTGGTTGATTGTGTTGTTCAGATCTCTATCTTTGCAGATTTTCTGTCTAGTAGTTCTATCAGTTTCTGAGAGATTAATGTGGAGATCTGAAACTATAATTGTGGATCCATCTTTCTAGTTCAGCTCCTTCAGTTTTTGCTTCACGTATTTTGAGGCTCTGCTGTTTGGTGTGTGCACACTTCTGCTGGATTGATCCTTTTATCTTTATTTACATGATAGGGACAAAGGCTCACCTTTTTGTCCCTAATACTTTTCTTTCCTCTGAAGTCTACTTTATCGGATATTAATATAACCACTCCTGCTTTTCTATTATTATTAATTTTTTGCCTGTATATATTTTCTCACCCTTTTACTTTCAACCTATCTATGTCATTGAATGTGAAGCAAGTTTCTTGTTATCAGCATAGAGTTGGGTCATAATTTTTATTCATTCTTCTTATCTTTTTTTTTTTTGATTGGTGTACTTAACTATTTACATTTAAATTAATTACTGGCATGTAATTGCTTAAGTCTGCCATTTTATTATTTCTTTTCTTTTTGTTTCTTCTCGTTCTCATTATTCTGTTTCTCTTTTCTTGGCTTCCAGTGGGTTAACCATTTTTGAGGAATTCATCTTGGTTTATTTATAGTGTTTTTGAATGTATTTCTCTGGATAGTTTTGTAGTGGTTGCTCTGGGTATTGCAGTATACATACGTTACTTATCACAGTCAACTGGTATCAACATTTAATCACCTTGAGCAAATTGTGAAGACCTCACTTCTATTTAGGTCTCTGTTACCTTCACTATTTAAAAAATTATTTCCTTGAGTATGAGATGGTATTATGATTTTTGTTTCAATCACAAAATGTATTTATAAAACTCATGAAGAGAAGAATAGTCTATTGTATATATCCATATTTCTGGTCTTTCCTTTGTTTCTTCTTTACTGTTGCTCTAACATCTGTTCTTTTATCATTTACTTTCTTTTTGAAGGATGTTCTTTAGTCAATCGTTAAGAGTAGGTCTGCAACAATTCTTTCAGTTTTCCTTTTTCTGGGAGTGTGGTTATTTCCCTTCATTCCTAAAGGATAGTTTTGCTGGATATAGAATTTGCAATTGACAGTTCTTTTCTTCTCAGCACTTGAAAAATGCTGTGCTGCTTCTTTCTGATCTCCACATGTTTTGATAAGAAATCCTCAAACATTTGAATTAGTGTTCCTCTATAGATAACATTTTATTTCTCTTGAGATGCTTTCAAGACTTTTTCCTTATCTTTAGTTTTTAGAAGTTTGACTATTATTTGGTGTGGACTTTTTTTGATTTATCCTTTGGGTATCACTGAGATTTTTAAAATATGTAGCTCTGTATCTTTCACCAAATTTGGGAAGTATTTAGTCATTATTTCTTCAAATAGTCTTTTAGCACCAATTTCTTTCTCATTTCCTTCTAGGATTCTGATAATACAAATGTTGACTTTTTTGTTTGTTTTTGCCACATATGGTCACAGCTCAGTTCTCTTATTTCCTTCTCTCTTTCTCTCTCCCTCCCTCCCTTCCTTCATTCCTTCCTTCCTTCCTCTCTCCTTCCTTCTCTCTCTCCTCCTTCTTTCTTTCCTTCTTCCTTCCTTCCTTCCTCCCTCCCTCCCTCCCTCTCTCTCTCCTTTCTTTCTTTCTTTCTTTTTTTCTTTCTTTCTTTCTTCCTTCCTCTCTTTCTTTCTTTCTTTCTTTCTTTCTTTCTTTCTTTCTTTCTTCTTTCTCTCTTCCTTCCTTCCTTCCTTTCTTTCTTTCCTCAGCCTCTTTCCTTCCTTTCTGTTGTTCAGATTAGGTGAATTCTATTGATATTTACTCAAGTTCACTGATTCTATCTTCCATCATCTCCATTCTACTACTGAGAACAACCAATGTATTTTTCTTTAAATTTCTGTTATTGCATTTTTCAGTTTATAATTTCCATTTGGTTCTTTTTTGAACTTCAGTTTCTTTGTTGAGATGTTCTATTTTTTTCACTCATTTCAAGAGAATTTATAATTGATCATTGAAGCATTTTTATGATTGCTGCTTTAAAAGCTTTGTCAGATAATTCCAATATCTGATTCGTCTCAGTGTTAGCATCAGTTGATTATCTTTTTCAGTCAAATTTTAATTTTCTTCATTCTTGGTATGACAGATGACTTTCAATTGTGTCAGACATTCTGTCTATTTAAATCTTTTACTGTAGCAGGCAGTCATTCTGTTTAGATTTGACACAAAGGTCCTGGCCTACTTTGTGGCTGTAGTACTAAGCACAGTTTAATGTTAAGAATCTTTGTTGTTTTATTTAATCTGCTTGGTTTATATGATTCTGCTGGGGCTTCTGCTGATCGCTGATTTTTCTGTGGTAAGAAAATAAAATATATTCTTTTAAGTCACTAAGTGTGTGGTAATTTTTTATAGCAGCAAAAGAAATCTACTACAGGGTATATGGAAGGTGTGTGCATATATGTGTGTGTGGGGGTGAGTGGTCAAAGAGAGGAATCATGTTCTTGTGCATATTGCTTGCTCTTGTACTCCATCTCTTTACCTGATAACTACAATGTGTACTTTAGGATTTAGCTTATGGAGTATCTGTTGCCAGCAATCCCTGACTTCTTCTCTTTCCCAAGGCTGACGTGGACATTCCCCTTAGTAGTTCCAGGGAATCCTGGGTATATACTAAAGAATTTTCCATTTTATATTGTAACTATCTGTATACATGAGCTCCCTCCTCTAGACTATAAGCTCCTTAAAGATGAGGACTACTCTGTATTCTTGTACCTAGTGTGGAATCTGGCACATGTTCCTCACTGAGTAGATGTTTACCTGTTAAATTATTCAGGCTGAATGGCAAGGCAGAGTGTTCTTCAGAAGTATTTGACTTATCTACTCATTTCCAGGAACAAGCTGCAGAAATCATTGCTGCATGGTATGCTTTGGAATTCTCCCACTGGAGAGAGTTCTTCCATCCCTTATTCGTGATTATTGCCAAACGTCTGAACTAGAGTTGTGACTATGTTACAAGAAAGAATCTTCTGACATTTCCAACAATTCCAAGCTAAATGATCTTGGGAATTGCATTACACAGAAATTATTCTAGCAAAAATGAAGAAAGTAAAGCTCAATAAAATTAAATGACTTGACCAAAACATGTATATGGGACTCAAATCCTGGTCTACTGACTATGCTACACCCTTTTCTTCATGTCATCCCTATCTTGTCCCAGCCCCACCTCTGGCCATGGTCTGCCCCATCCTTTTAGGTTCTGCTTCAGTCATCAATGACTATTCCCTAATTGTGAATTGTACTTTCATTTAATTCTGCCTTTAGACTCAGCTGAAAATATAGAAATTGGCAGTATGCTTTCATTCTTTTTCCAGAAAATATAAATAGGCAGAAAATTTTTTTCTTCTGAAAAGTTCTTCCTAACGATAAAAGGAATATATAGTCTTTGTAGAAAATTTAGAAAATAACAGAAACATATGAAGTTGAAAACTAACATTGCTAATTATTTTACTACTTACAAATATCTACTTTTAACATTTTAGGTCTCTTTCATTTTTTTCTATTCTTATTTTTTCTATTCCATGTATTTTTAATATGTAAACTTGGGATAAGAAAGCATTTATTCTTGATTTTTTTTCACTTAATATTATACCATAGTTTTTTGTTTCATTGGTGATTATTCAAAAACGTTTTTAATGACTGTGTCATATTCCAGCCTATGAAGGTCCTAGAATTTATTAAATCATTCCACAATTTTGGATATTTGGAGTATTTCAAAATTGTAACCCATTATATGTTGAAAGAATACATGAGTACATATTAGTCAATTCACTTCTCTGATTATTTCCTGAGAATAGATTCTTATAAAAGAAATTGGTGGATCAAAAGACAAGAACATTGAATTTCGTAGTTTCATGTTGCTGCCATAGCAAATTATCACAAATTTAGCAGATTAAAATGACACATTTATTATCTCACAGATTTGGAGGGTCACAAATCTGGCTGGCTCTCAAGGGTCTCTCAAGCCTCAAATCTAGGTGTTGCTGCCCTAGGCTCCTATTTGGAGGCTCAGAGAAGAATCATCTCATTGGCTCATTTAAGTTGTTGGAAGAATTCATTTCTTTTTCACAGTTTCCATGTGGTCTCCTCCATCTTCAAGCCATCAATGGCAAGTTGAGTCCCTCTTACACTTTGAACATTTTTGACTTTAGCTGAAGAAAGTTCTTTGATTTTAAGTGTTTATGTTACTAGATTATTCAGGATAATCTCCCTGTTTTAAGATCTGTATTTCAGTTATATCTGCCAAGTCCCATTTCCCTACATATTTTCAGGTGCCAGGGATTAGCGTGTGGATAACTTTGGGGGACCATTCTGACTACTACAAATATTTGTGAGGATCTTTATAAGTATGGTCAGAATGCTTTCCAGATAAGATTAGCAAAACAAAGATTTCTGTCACCAGAATGAGAGTGAACCACTCCCCACACTCACCAGGGCAGAATATTACTTTTTCTTTATCCTAGTACTCTGACGGACAAAACAATTTTATTTAATTATGTTTTTACTTGCCTGTCTTTGATTCATGGCGAGGTCATACTATTTGTAAATACTCATTCACCATCCATTTCTTGTCAGTGATTTCATGCCCGTTGCCCGTTCTTCTATTAGATTCTTGGTATTTCCCTTATTAATTTGTATTATCTTCATACATTAAGGATATATTGGTCTGTATTTTGTAGTAGCTATTATTTTTAATTGTTTATTCTTTAATGTACAGAAGTATTTTTTACTGTTGTGTAGTTATGTGTATTCACCATTGCCTTTGTGATTTCTTCCATTGTGTTTTACTTTCACATGCAGCTATCAAATAGTTTTTCCTAAAATGTCTCCTGGTTATGTTTTGGATTTCATATTGAATTTTTTCATTTTGGTGTGCGGTGTAAAGTTTTTTTTAAACTTTTAAAAAAAAATCAGTTTCTTCAACAGTAATAATTAGTACAAATTTTTTTTATTGGGAAAAGACAGTCATGAAGATGCATGCTACAGAAGCAAAGGCTATGCAAACTGGTTCTGCACATGAAGGAAAATGCAGAGAAAATGGCAGAACTTCCAAACTGGTAAATAAGAACCAAATGAAATAATTTCTCATTCCCTCTATATGTGCCTGTAACAAGGGCTGAGAGAACTAATAAAGTTGATTACAAGTAGCCAGAAAGGATTTTTGATGTTCTGGGCTTATCTAGATAGTTCTGGGCCTCCTAATGAAGATTTAAAGTGACTTAGAAAAAGTTATTTTTAATCAAAGCTGTATAAAACAAGAATTAAATTAGCATACATTAAATAAAGCTAACTACAAGGCAAAAATACACCAACATAAAAAAAAAAAGAGAGAGAGAAAGGAAAGAAGACTCTTACCCTCCAAATTTGAAAATCTAAAAATTAATTATGACAATACCATTCCAATTAATCTTATCCCAGTAAGAGAGGAATTGCAGAACACCTTTAGGAAAATGAGTAAACATGCCATAGACTGGGAAAATATATTTGCAATCTGACAGACGATATGTATTCAGAATACATAAAGAACTCTGACAAATACACAATAAAAAGACAAACAACTTAATTTTAAAAATAAGCAAGAGATTTGAACAGACCCTTTACAAAAGGATAGATGAATGGCTATTAAATACATGAAAAGTGTCCAACACTAGTCATCAGGGAAATGGAAATGAAAATCACAATGAGATAACATTTCACACTTACTTGAAAGGCTCTGCAGTACAAAAGACAATGTCAAATGTTGGCAGGGATGTGGAGCAACTGGAACTTGTACGTATTACTGGTGAAAATGAAAATGGTGGAACCACCTTGGAGACCTACTTGGAAGTTTCTTAGAAAGTTAAGCATAAACTTAGCATATGACCTCTCAATCCCACTACTAGTCCATTTCTACCCAATCCTCATCACTCCCATGTTGTTTTCCCTTCTCCCAAATCTTCCATGTCTTTATTTTACTATTCTTATTTTCCTTCTAGTCCCTCTTTTTCCATCCCAAATGAATTCTCCCTAATTCACCATAAAGAGTCATTTCTTCCACACTCATTCTAGGATGATATAAAATAAGAATGATTTAGAATTAGCTGTGTATTTTGCCAAAATAAGATGGCAACTATATTTTTGAAAGCTATAAATGTATATGTCAAGAGTAACAATAAAAATGGAACATATACCAAAATAAGAGACAATATTTATATTAAAAATGTTTTTTCATGTATAAATAATTCACAGCCTTCAACATTAGAAAGAAAATTACGTCACAGTCATTTGAAAAGTTCATTTATTATATACCAATATACACTTTCTGTAATAAAAAAGCCTCCCAATACATTGAACCATCTTATAAATGAAATAAGAAAATAAAGTTTTCATCTGTTTATAAATGGGGCTAAATTAACCAGTACAAGATGCCATATGTATGTCTGCCCTGCAGTCTATGAGATCTATGATCCTGAAAAAGGCCATGAGAAAAAAATGGTGCTTTATTATTTGGCACTGTAGTATTGCTCTTGAATATTTATATAATTACACATGTTGATATTTTCAAGTCAGTCATTTCACATGTAAAGCATTCAAAATATATACAGATTTTACAGTTTTCAATTTTTTGGATCAATCTTTGTTATTTACATTTAAATACATTCAGACCAAACATTTTTTTAACACTCAGAAGGTACCTTTTTTCACTTTCTATTTTGATACACTCTTTAAATGAATGAAAATAGAAATATATCTTAAAAATGCTACTTGGCAAATTTTTTCCAATAATAGTAAGTCAGAAGTTATGATAGTTTCTAGTAATGCTCAATTTCCTTAACAAAGTGCACCATTTTACAGTATTATGACTCTAGAAAATAATACAGAAAACAAATATATATTTACTTAAGGCACATTCCAGCAAAAACTATTGAAATATGATTTAATTTTATCATACTTATATATACCTATATTTCATACTTGGCTGCACTAAAATATACAATAAATGTGCTTGATACTGATTGAGAAAAAAAAAAGGAGCAAACTCCAGAAATTCTAGGCAATGAATACTAAATTTTAAATCCATTTCATGAAACTATGTTGTAGAAGTGAGCAAGAATAATCATTTGCATCTCTTTGTAGTGTTGGCATTTTTATTTTTATAGAAAATGGCTCAACATTGTATTAAATAGCAAATGAATGTCAGCAAATACCTGTGCAAGCTAAAATGAATGAAATCCTATTTTAGACCTGCTAAATTAAAAGAACAACCTTAGTATTGATAATTATTTGCAAATAGGGAACTTATTTTCTTCTAGATGATTACGATAATATTGTAAACATTGAAGAAGAGCATTACTGAACTATATAACTCAGATTTCAAATTTAAAATATCCCCAATAAACAGATACATACACATGGATTTTTGATCCCATCAAATTAATTCCCTACTCCCACCCCCAATAAGATAAATGTTTGACTGTGAAGAGAGAAAACTACACATGTAAAAAATAAAAATCAAATGTACCATACATTAAAATTCTGATGACTACAGAATAAGATTATATACATAAACATATAGCAATCACAGTTTCCTGCACTGAATGTTTATCAAATAAAAATGTATCAAACAATACTGGGTAGTGTAGCTCCACGTGAATCGTGGTCTTCTAAAAATTCTGAATGAGAATGGAAGACGAGAGGGAGGGCATTGTTCAGTGACAAAACTATGACAAGAGGATTGGGAATAACATTGATAAATGCTTCCAGAACACGCAGTTTAGCTATAAGCATTGTTTTGCTGTTGCTCTATAATTTAAATAAAGCCCCTCTCTATGTTTCGTAAGATGTTTTAACATTTACAAAAGATCTACTGAATGAAGAAGTCACTAATTCAATGTCACAAACAGGATGGGCAAAATATTCCTTTATTGTTGACCATAAGATGTTCTAGCCTGGTGTCTCATGTACCGTACAGAGACAGTTCATAAAACATGCCTTTTGCCTCTGTTATTAAATACACCCAGAGTATTTGGTGCAAGATTGAGGGAAGGCATTAAATGGTAATAGCTTTGCCACCAGGGCATTTTTGTTTGATGTTCTGAGAATACAGGAATTTGGTACTTTTGTGGGGGGAGAAGGTGGGAGGAGAGGGAAGAGGGTATTATCATGCAGCTACCCTTATTCTGCTTGTGCAGAAGCAAAAATACATCATCTCACACTGCTCTAGTAAAACCTGGGTAGAAATGTGCACCACAGATTTTAAACACATAAACAGCCATTTGTGACGAAAATGATGACTTCCTCTTCTGCAGGTGCCTGGTGATATTGCTGGTAAACATCTTTGGACTCTTCCTGTTATTTCCTGTGAATAACATTCCAATCGAGATAACTCAGAAGTCTTTGGGAGCATAATTTGCAACTGTCTCCAACAGGAAAATATAGTATTTTTCCTTGGGTTAGTGATGCTTGGAATTTGGGGGATTGTAAATCCAGTCAATTATAATGAGTGCCATGCTTCCAATCATAAAGATGATTCCAACAACAAGGAAAATTAAAGCCTGTAAGTCAAAGAGAACTTGTCAGGGAACACAGAAACTATACTTCCTTAGTACAGTTGCTTACTTAAGGCAGCCATCTGATTTGCATATTGAATTGTATTATGCTTATAGCTTAGATGTCCATGCCTAGCAGTTCAATCAATTTAGAACCCTAGCTGGGGAAAGAGGGTGAATACAGTAGTAGAGAGATTTAACCCAAATGTTCAAAATAGAAAAATGGTTAATTGATTTGGTACATCAAAATGCTGGAATACCCCGTAATCATTACAAACCAAGCAATAGAAAAAGATTTAATGACCTAGGGAGTGCTCACAATCTTTTAGGTGAAAAGGGTCAGGTTATAAAAGAGTAGTATGTATGATATGATTAAATTTTTTAAAGCAAACAAAAACAAAAGCCTAATATAATGCATGTTTCATATTCCTTGAACAAAACTTCGAAGTGTATGTGTGTGTATGTAATTACATATATACACATATATATACAGGTACATATAATTACATACAAATATTTCATAATTTTAATGCTAGAAGGAGCCTTATATATTACCACACAGATCAACCTCCTAATTCTACATATGAGGAAAGAGCAGCTAAAGTTTTTATTTCACTAGAAAGGATCTAGGAGATAATTTTACTCACTTTTATATCTGGTCAAACTGAAAATAAAAAGACAAGTAATTTGCCAAGGTCACACTGCTGTAAAAGTCCAAGCAGAATGGACTACATAGAGTGGAAATTATGGGGCAAGATGATGGGGGGAGCTTTTGATACCAAAGTCCCTGAACCATCCGGAGAGGAGAATGATTCCCAGGCAAAATTCAGGGTCAGTCAGTCAGACTCAAGCCTTAATATAAGACTTTATCAAGCAGTCATTGATAATATTTAATATTGGAAAAACAATTATTTCTAGTATATATTTTTGTAGTACTATCATGGGAAAGAAATATATACTCCCCAGGTTAATAAGACTGTAAATGATACTGTAAGAGATTAACTGGAAAACGAATGGTTCTGTTTCTTAGTCCACATCAGGGGACAACAAGGTACTAAGGAGGGGAAAACAGAAGCAACATTTTTTTTTTTTGGCCTTACAAACCTAACGAATATGACCAAAATGTTTAAATTTTTTCATCACACTGCTAGGGAGCCTAATTCCTTTCTGCATAATTTCCTGTGGATAGTGCAGCAATAGCTTGGTGGTGGAAACTGGACTATATGGAAACCTGTGGGCAAGCTCCATTAGCATTTGACAGGTAGGAAGGACTCAGCACAAGACATTTAATATTTGAAGAGAAGAAATCCTGGAATCATCTGAGTGACAGAAATCCATGCCCCCTTTCTCTCCACCAGAGAGTTCCAGCCCATCTTTGATTTTTGATTCTTGTGCATCAATTCATTTTTTGGAACCATGTGCATGCATTTCCTGGTTTACTCTATGTAGTCAAAGAGCAAGTTATAATGGGAAACATTGCAAACCTTACTTACCCCGACCTTTTGGGGTGACCTAAGAGGTTCTTTCTTGACAAGTTTAAGATAAAAAACTGCTGGAAGAATGAAAATCAGCATAGTGGCAGAAGAAGCCCCTGAGGAGAGACACCGGACAGGTCAAAGTCTTACTCAGCAGGTCTGACTCAGCAGGGCAGAGACCCAAGGGCATACACTTGAAAGAAACCAAATCTAAAGCGACCCTAATCAAAGCATGAAAAGCTCTATAAGCTCATGGATGCTTATTCAAAGAAGGTATGTTTATAAATAAAATTTAAATGCACCTAACATCGTAGCTGGCTAGTAAGTATACATCACATAAAATAAGCAACAAAAAGGCTGAATGTTACAAATTTATAGGAAATTAGTAATATAAACACATACTAAGAAGGCTGAACTCATCACACACCCTTCCGATCCACTTCTAACTTTTCAAGTTGCCTACACCTGAGTTTTTAAAGTTTTATATTGTATTTAAAATGTGAGTAAACCCTCAAATCAGCAGAATGGAAAATCAGATATATTACAAGGCCACCCAGTTAAGGGAAATAATATGCTTTACAAAGTCAACCTCCTCTTCCTCCAAAGACATCCTTTAAGGCTCAGCTGATACTCACAGACCTAAGAGGGCATCCTGTAGATAAAATCTATCTTCCTTCCTCTTTCTGATGCAGAGTTAAGACCTAGGTCCAAATCCTGGGTTCACTCCAAGGTATATGACTTGACTTCTATGGGGCTCAGTTGTCTTGTCTGTCAGAAAAGGCAGCTAGACTAGATGACCTATAAAGTAGGTTTTAGCACTAACATTTTCTGATCCTATGAATAACGTCCAGTGTCACCTGGGAGGGAGGGACGGTGACCAGCTGGAGCCCAGCTGGACTACTAGGAATTCTGTGAGCCTGAGATGGGCTGGGATGCTTGACCTCCCACCACTGGCTCCCTGTCCTCCATTTATGGACAGCTTGAGTTGATTAAATAAAAACCATTCTGAAACTTACCTATGAATCCAAAGATGTATTTTATAGTTGGCACCAGGATGACCAAAACATTATCCAGTGCGATAAGTATGGCTGCAATCAGGAAATGTCTTATCCAGCTGAAGGGTCTTTTGGGAAATAACAGTGTGGTCACTGATGTACGAATCTACAAGAAAGTGCAAAGGCAAGGTCACTGCTTTGTTTTGTTTTTTTTTAATTGAAGTATAGTTAATTTATAATGTTGTGTTAGTTTCAAGAGCATAGCAAAGTGACTCAGTTATACACACACACACATATATATATATATATATATATATATATATATATGTTTTTTTAGTTTTTCTCTTTCAGATTCTTTTCCATTGTAGGTTATTTCAAGATACTGAGTATGGTTCCATGTGTTATATAATAGGTCCCTGTTGGTTACTTATTTTATATACAGTAATGTGTGTATTTTAATCCCAAACTCCTAATTTATTTCTTTCCCCTTTCTGTCACTGCTTTGTTTTTAACTTTATCGACTATTTCAAATATTCTCATCCCTCTAAAGCATTTTCTTTGTTTTTCCTTTTTCTCCCAGAAAAGATCTTGATGCTGATTTTTTTTCAAATTTTAAAAATTTTAGTAAAGTAAAAATAACATAAAATGTACCATCTTAGCCATTTTTAAATGTACAGTCCAGTGGTATTAAGTACATTCATATTGTTGTGCAAGTTTGATGCTGATTTTTGATGTTTGGGAAAGTGTCATTTTCCTTGGTGATCTATCTTGTGCTCACTTTCTCGGCTTTCAGAATTTTTTTCTTGAAAATAATCTCAGTCAGAAAGAGATAAAAGAACAGATAAGATATATAATTCAGAGACACAGTAAAACCCTTGTTGATTTCTAATCATGTCTCATCAGCCTGGATTAAGTATGAAGGGCAAGCACTGAATTTATTTGCATGTGATTGTGAGCAGAATTTTTACAAACCTGGTGTTTCTTAGTTTTACATTTGATTTACCATTTTTGCCACCTAATATTTTTAAAAATATGATATATTTTGTGTTTACTCCTTTCTTTTTTCCTCCTTTTACCTCCCCACAAGTATAGATGATAAATGCACAAAGGGCAAAGAACAAGACCTAATAATCTTAACACTCCTCATTTCTACCTTAGTGTCTTGCACGCAGGAGGCACTCAATAAATGTTGACTTAAGTTGAACAGAGCAAAACTTTTCCCTCCCTTTGAGATCCTTGACAGATTTCAGCCCTATTTCAGCAGCTGAAATAAGTAGGGGAAGGGTCAAGAGAGGCTCCAGTTGTAGCACCTGCTCAAGTTACCCTGATGTAACCGGATAAAAAGATCCTTGCGGGTAGAGGGAGGGAGTGCCATTTATGTTTGAACAGCTTAACAAAGTTGGAAATACTCTTATCTTTGGAATCTTTTAGAGGACACTTTTGGACTTAGTGGAATTCGTTTATTGGCTTTTCAATAAGTGAGCACTTGAGTTAAGCTAGAACTTCCCATTTTTAGAAACGCTAGGATTGATTTTCACTTTAAAATTTTGCTTCTGAAGTCTCTTAATGGTGTGGAGATGGGAATTCACTTAAAAGAGAGAAAATGTAAAATATATTTTGAAACACACATATGAATGACAAAAACTTTGAGCTGAATTGTTTACAGTGTCTAATGTGACATTCTCTTCATACCAGTCCAGCAAAAATTAAAGCCATCTGCTTAGGTTTAAAAGGCAATTTCACTTCCAGAATGGCAAAGCCAGATAGTCTCTGGAAACGGTTTGTTTGTAATGGATTTTAAAATTTGGATGACTGAAAATTATGAAACTCACTCTGAAAAGTAGACTGAGGAAAACAAATGGTTTGATTTTGTTTTCCCCAGCAGCTTGGAAATTCTACATTATGTCCTACAATTAGGGCTTATTCAATATTGTCCTAACTTAATAAGCTTAAAATAAGCTTTCTATGGTTCATACATAGTGCTTAAGGATTTATTTGTCTGAAAGTGATAAACTTATAGCATAAACAAGTAGAATACAGGTTATTTTCAGGCAGGGGTCACAGGTATGTGCTTTTCAGCCCTTTGCTGAAATAATGCCTTTAATTCTATAAGCTGAGTTAGAGGCAAACTTATATGTACAGGGCCTCTGAATGTAAATAAATACAGTTTCCTAAGGTCTCATGGCTCCCAGAAAGACGAAGATTTGGCCTAATGATGTAACAGTATAGAAAGTTTACAGGAATAATGGTTGAAGTAAATGGTGAAATCTTGCTCTTCAGAATGAATAAGGAATAACAAAATCCCAAACAGAACTGAAGGCATATAGAGTTGCCAATGCATTCCTAAAATGGGCAACAGGACAAATAGGGAGATGGAAGGCTGCTGATGGTGGTAGTTGGTGGAAAAGAATAGAATGAAACTTGCTAGTCATTCCATGTTAAAACGCTGCCTTGAGGGGTGAGCCTGGGATCGAGAGGTCCCCAGCAGCTCTATTTACCTGTGTCAAGATAGAGGTGACTCTGACTTATTACCCAGAGAGCCTTGCCTTCCGCCCCACTTATCTCAGTGCCCTTTTCTCTCTGACACAAACTGATAAGAACCTGGAAATGTGGGTCAGATGCTGTGCGTGGGGAAGTCCCCAGCCACAGCCCCGTGAATAATTCTAGAAAAGTTCCATGCAGTTCTAGAGAACACATCTGTTATTTCCAGAGACAGTGTTCTGAGCCTGTTAGGAGGTGCTGTGTTCTAAAGTGGGGACTCAATGTGAAGTCAGAAACGTGGAGGTTGAGTAGAAATTGGGAGCCTTAGTTCTGAACTCGAAAAAAAAATCCATTCTGTTGTTGAGAAGTGAACCATACTTCAGTAGGATTGCGTAGGACAAGAGTGTAGGAAATACCTATGCATCACTATTCTATTCCAGTTCATAGCAACATCTGCCATATTTCTAGGCCTATATCTATATTCACTTCAAAACAGGAAGTCTGAAGGCAACATAAGTGAAAAGATTGGTTTCACTAAAATAAAATGAAGAGGAAGTAGCCAAAGAATCTGAGACACGATCTCCTTTCTTTTTTTAAGGTGCGGTAGGTAGAATTTGAGTCTGTGTGTTCTTGATAAACCCATTAGGGTTATTGGGCTTTCTGTTTTTCATGGTAATGTGTGCATTTTCTGCATAAAGGGAAGCACAAGCTGAAAATAGCATTATTCGTCCTTGGGAAGGAGGTGCAGTCCCATAATAGACATCCCACTCCATATCACCCCCTCCTACTACTAAGAAAGAAAAAACAGTATTGAGTGGCTTGTGAAAAAGCTAGAGTCTTAATTCTCTTTATTTATTTATTGTTCAATAAGCACTTCAAGCACTTACTTTGTGCACTTTCTAAGAAGGACAAAGCTAACCTGTCTGGAGAAAAGAAAGATAATAAATGGAGAGGTAAAAGGAAAAAGCAACCACCACCATCAACAACAACAAAACTCTTGTCATCTCTTCTTGGGCTCCTAAGAAAAAGAACCAACATATTTGTTGAAAATAGGAGAATACAAAATAATACCTAAAACTGATAGATTTTAATCCAGATTAAACCTAATACATATTAGGTTTTATTTGTTTTATTATTTGTATGCGGGGATATCAAAGCAAAGTAAATAAACTTATTAGTCAAGAGTTTTCTTAATTCAAAGAAACTTATCAGGAGAACCATGCTGTTTGACTCAGCATTTGACACGTGGAAAATCTTCGTTCTAAACTGTAAGAAACAAACAGATACATCACAACCAACTTCTATCACTTTGGGAGAGAAGTGTCTGAATGTAGCCTTGTGGCACGTGACTGGGACAGGGAGGCTGGACCCACTTTTATGTCATCCATCAAAACCATGGAGGCTTGGTTCAAATAGCCAAGATCCTCACCCAAACTGAAGTTCGTGGCAAATGTCAGCGAGGGGACGAATCTATGCTTTTGCTAAAAAAGGCAGTTCATACACCTCAAGAAAGGGCAAGATTCATTTGGAGACAATTTTTCTTAGCAAACCTTGTTGAGCTCATCTTGTGCCAGTCACCATGCACACCACTTACCTCCAGGGGAAAATGTGGACAATTAAACAGATCATCTCAATGTAACATTGTAGGGGTGAGGCAGAATTACATGCAAAATGTTTCATAAATGATAATGTTGAGTTTAAATACATAATGAAGGATAGCAGTTAAGTTAGTCTTCTGAAATTTGGTTCTAATGGTCAGTTTTGGTTTTAATGGGCATCAGATGGGAAATGTTTCCAAACTACTATGGGAGATACAACTAATGGGAAATGTGTTGCCATTCCTGATGGTCAGATTTATGCCACTGCCTGATCTGTTATACAGGGGAAGAATTTCTGTGGACGATCTGGATTTTTAATGTCAAAGTGAAATGGTCATCACTAAATGAAAGGCTGACTTTCACTTCCCGTTATCATGACCGCAGCCATCAGTGTCATGCTGTGAGCAATGCATTAGTTCAACTATTACCAACTAGCTGAGTATCGACAGCCAAGTCCATTAATCACTTGAGACCACGGCTTGAAAGCACTGTATTTAGGGTTTATGAATAAAGCAATACAGAAGCACATAACAGATTTCTTTTACAAAATGCTTTGATTCAACAATGATATGAGTGCCCACTGTATGCCAGAATTTAATCAGTAATATCTTTACACACAAAAAGAAGGGTTCCAGATATCCTTTTCTTGGCGATGCTGTTTGCTTGGAAATTTTACCCTATGGTACCCTTTCTGTCTACAGCTGTCTTCTGCTTTGTCCCCACAATGGAGCTGATTTTAGGCTAAAGATGAGTGCATAACATTTGAAATACTTTCAGATATATGAGAGGCAAGACATTATTTAAAAGTAAACTCTTAGCCGCCATAGTAATAAGGATCTGATTTCATGCACTCATGAAAAAGGAATGTGCCAAAAAATAATTCAGCACACAAGCTGCATTTAAAGTGACCGCAGTGTCATTATATGAGCAGTCCTCATCTGCTTGGCCCTGAATGGAACATTCTGTGCAGGACAGTGCTGGCTACCGTATCGTTGATTTTTCCCCCTAAAATGAACGGTAAGCTCAGTGCTTATGAAAGTAGAAGAGTTGGCAGGAAAGTGCAGACCTGTGTTTATCCATAGATGGTGATTTTAACTCATGCAGCTCAAGTCTCCATGACCAGCCCTGCTCTGTGATCCCAGAACAACTGGCGCCAATGGCAAATGCCATGTAGGGACCGTCCTAGTACGAGTCTGGCAAGAGGGTGTGTGTCAGTCTTGGGGGCAGTAGAAGAAGAGACATGTGATGGATAATATGACTATTTTTCAAGAAATTTGGTTCTAGTGTGTACTTTACTTAACATGAATCTCCTTCTCATTAGCCTTCAAGAAATCAGATTAAATAGGGTGACTTTTGGATGTTTAGGTAGCACAATAAACTCGGGGGAGAAAATGAAATACCTTCAGAACTGTGGTGAAAATGTAATATGATTTGAAGGTGAAAGTGGTTTCGGCTTTCAAATTTCAGAAGTTATATGAATTCCTACTCATTTCTACTAATCCACAAGAGAGAAGCTCAAGATCTGCTTTTTTGAATTTGAGCTTAAAAATTAATTTCAGTTTTATTAGGTCCCATTTGTTTATTTTTGTTTTTATTTCCGTTTCTCTAGGAGGTGGGTCAAAAAGGATCTTGCTGTGATTTTGCACAGCAAAGGAAACCATAAACAAGACGAAAAGACAACCCTCAGAATGGGAGAAAATATTTGCAAATGAAGCAACTGACAAAGGATTAATCTCCAAAACATACAAACAACTCATGCAGCTCAATATCAAAAAAACAAACAACCCAATCCAAAAATGGGCAGAAGACCTAAATAGACATTTCTCCAAAGAAGATATACAGATTGCCAACAAACACATGAAAGAATGCTCAACATCATTAATCATTAGAGAAATGCAAATCAAAACTACAGTGAGATATCATCTCACACCAGTCAGAATGGCCATCATCAAAAAATCTACAAACAATAAATGCTGGAGAGGATGTGGAGAAAAGGGAAGCCTCTTGCACTGTTGGTGGGAATGTAAATTGATAGAGCCACTGTGGAGAACAGTATGGAGGTTCCTTAAAAACCTAAAAATAGAACTACCATACGACCCAGCAATCTCACCACTGGGCATATACCCTGAGAAAACCAAAATTCAAAAAGAGTCATGTACCAAAATGTTCATTGCAGCTCTATTTACAATAGCCAGGACATGGAAGCAACCTAAGTGTCCATCATCAGATGAATGCATAAAGAAGATGTGGCACATATATACAATGGAATATTACTCAGCCATAAAAAGAAATGAAATTGAGTTATTTGTAATGAGATGGATGGACCTACAGTCTGTCATACAGAGTGAAGTAAGTCAGAAAGAGAAAAACAAATACCGTATGCTAACACATATATATGGAATCTAAGGGAAAAAAAAAAAAGGTCATGAAGAACCTAGGGGCAACAAGGGAATAAAGACACAGACCTACTAGAGAATGGACTTGAGGATATGGGGAGGGGGAAGGGTAAGCTGTGACAAAGTGAGAGAGTGGCATGGACATATATACACTATCAAACGTAAAATAGATAGCTAGTGGGAAGCAGCTGCATAGCACAGGGAGATCAGCTCGGTGCTTTGTGACCACCTAGAGGGGTGGGATAGGGAGGGTGGGAGGGAGGGAGATGCAAGACGGAAGAGATATGGGGACATATGTATATGTATAACTGATTCAGTTTTTTATAAAGCAGAAACTGACACACAATTGTAAAGCAATTATACTCTAATAAAGATGTTTAAAAAAATTAATTTCAACCTCAATAAAGCTGTAAAACAAATACATAAAAATAAATTTTGTGATTTTCCCCCTACATTTAAAAAGTACTTAACATTTAAAGATACTTGCTCTAGCAAGTATTCCCTGGCAGTCCAGTGGTTAGGACTCTGTGCTTTCACTGCCAAGGGCATGGATTGGATCCCTGGTTGGGGAACTATAAGCCTGCAAGCTACGCAGTGCAGCCAAAAATAATTTAAAAAATTTTTTTAAATAAAAAAAAAAAATCTTGCTCTGTCTACATAGTCAATTTTAAGTGGGTTCAAAATGCTATATAAAAAAATAGGGGGCTTCCCTGGTGGCACAGTGGTTGAGAATCTGCCTGCCAATGCAGGGGACACGGGTTCGAGCCCTGGTCTGGGAAGATCCCACATGCCGCGGAGCAACTAGGTCCGTGCGCCACAACTACTGAGCCTGCGCGTCTGGAGCCTGTGCTCCGCAACAAGAGAGGCCGCGATAGTGAGAGGCCCGCGCACCGCGATGAAGAGTGGTCCCCACTTGCCGCAACTAGAGAAAGCCCTCGCACAGAAACGAAGACCCAACACAGCCATAAATAAATAAATAAATAAATAAAAGAACGTGAATTTCTTAAAAAAAAATAAATAAATAAAATAAAATAAAATAGGGCTTCCCTGGTGGCGCAGTGGTTGAGAGTCTGCCTGCCAATGCAGGGGACACAGGTTCGAGCCCTGGTCTGGGAGGGTCCCACATGCCGCGGAGCGACTAGGCCCGTGAGCCACAATTACTGAGCCTGCGCGTCTGGAGCCTGTGCTCCCCAACGAGAGAGGCCGCGATGGTGAGAGGCCCGCGCACAGCGATGAGGAGTGGCCCCCGCTTGCCGCAATTGGAGAAAGCCCTCGCACAGAAACGAAGACCCAACACAGCCATAAATAAATAAATAAATAAATAAAAATAAAAAATAAAAAATAGCAAGTCTTTAAAGATTAAAAAAAAATAATAAAAAATAATGTTCCTGGGCATTGCATTATAATTAAATCAACATCAAGTCAGAACGTATGTACTAATCTGTGGTGTCAAGCAGGATTCTTTCACCAAAGCCATGTACTTACAGGGAACAGCACTATGGGCACAGTTAGTGTTACTGCCACCAGGACGGCCAGGCGTACCATGAGGAGAGGGGTGTCAAATGTGTACACTTTGCTGTAAGCGTGAAGCAATTCATCTTCAACTTCTCCTGCAAAGAGGAAGAGGAGAATGAGTCCACTAGGTGTAGTCAAATCGGCACTGCTTACCTAAGACAACGTTTTACAGAAGGAACACAGTATAGTAGAAAGAACCCAGGTCTGGGAATCCAGACACCTCTGTTTTTATCCTGTCTCTTAGCTTATTAGCTATGTGGCCTTTGTTCAAATGAACAAAGGGGTCCTGAAGCTTGTAAAGTTGCAGGAGGTAATATAAAATTGCTAAGGCTCTTCTCTAGGTCATTTGCATCGTGACAAGTCTTTCTCTGCTATACAGAAGCATCACAAAACAGAGGACAGGCTGAGGTCCTTTGGTTGAAAGGGATGAAAGAGCCAAGCCTCCTCAGCCTGTCCCTCATGTCTTGCCACCTCCCTCCACCCTTACCTGCCCAATGAGCCCCGAAGCAGCTTCTCCAAACCCAGTATGGAAACCCTAGGACAAATGATCTTTAACACTCTTTCAAGCTCAACAATTATGACTCCATCATGACACTGACAGACACACTTCTGGGCTTTTTCAAGTTTTTGTTTGTCTCACTGAGTTGAGACTCATTAGATTAAGTAACAATGATGAATTAGTAACAATGAATTAGTATGATTGCTATAGGGTCTCCCGATGAATACTGCTATAAGATTAAGATGCTGCCCTCCTGGAAAACACATTTCTTTTGAATTCCAGGCATAAATGACAAGGAAATGCTTACAGAATCAGATGTACTCTGATTTTCCCACTACTCGCCTCAAAACCAGACAAAGGGAGTTAAAAATACCTTCAAAGGCATTGACCCAATTTTCATTAATTCACAACCAGCAAAGAGCTAATGGGCTTCCCTGGTGGCGCAGTGGTTGAGAATCTGCCTGCCAATGCAGGGGACACGGGTTCGAGCCCTGGTCTGGGAAGATCCCACATGCCGCGGAGCAACCGGGCCCGTGAGCCACAACTGCTGAGCCTGCGCGTCTGGAGCCTGTGCTCCGCAACAAGAGAGGCCGCGATGCTGAGAGGCCCGCGCACCGCGATGAAGAGTGGCCCCCGCTTGCCGCAACTAGAGAAGGCCCTAGCACAGAAACGAAGACCCAACATAGCAACCAATCAATCAATTAAATAAATAAATCTTAAAAAAAAAAAAAAGAGCTAATGCCCAATCTAAATCAGTGCTTGGTTAAAAGCCAAATATTAGTCAAAAAAAACAAAAACAAAAAAAAAAAACAAGCAAATGGTGCCCCCTCCAGTCTCTTCCTACCCAATTTGTCTTGCAATCAATTGAATTTACCAAGTCAGTCGGGAAAAAAAAATGCAAAATGTTAGAGAGGCTTATTTTAAGAACATATTTATGTTGATAACATTGATTTGTGTTAATGTTTGATTCCCTGAAATTTGTCTGTAGGGCCAAGCTTCATTGAAGAGAAGAACAATCCTGCTCCTTTAGTGTTCTGTGAAGATGCCAGAGAGGATATGTTTTCGGCATAATCAAACGTGGCCATAGTCACTTTGGTTTTTGATAGTACGTCCCCAGATCAAAAGGAATTCTGCCATGTCCTTTTTTCTTAGGAAACCATTCACTATAACAGAATAGAATGAGATAACCCAGAAAATTTGTCTAATGCTCCAAGCCCCCAGATTTGACTTGACTGGTAAACAGGAAGCAGGTTCCAACTCAAGGACTTGGTACTTTTTCTGCCATTTGCTTGGTAGTTAGTTATTCCACTGAAAGAGCTTTACAACATGCAATCTGCTTCACTCTCACAGAATGTATGTAGCTTTAGATGGCTTAGAGAGTCAAGCCAAAGAAATATCCTCTATCCCCTAAGGAAAATAATTAAATTAGAGGGACGGTTTTTACAAAATATGTGTGAATTCACAAATTATTATAACCTGTTAGGCAGCCTGGTTCAGTTTCCATTTTCTTAGGTGAAATGATGAGACTAAAATAGCATGTTAATTGAGCATGTGCATCTACAGATCATGCTGTTTATTGAGAGTAATTAAAAGAATTATACCTACCCGGATTAATGGTCAGTCCAACTAGGATTTGCACAAAGAAAATGACTTTGACAGAGTGACCTACCATAAAAAGTTAGGTAACCAAAGAGGGCAGCAAGCAGGTACATGACGAGCATCCCCGTGATGGAAACATTTGACACAGTCTGCATTTTCCTCCGGGACCGACTGAAAAGAAAAAGAACACTGAGCTTTGGTTTTCTGAACAGATGAAAATATCACCACTTACAATTAAAATTTAAAAAATAATAAAAGAATGTGTGCCTGTGTTACTCATTATAAAACCACATTCCTAGTGCAGAAAAACAGCTTATTTAAATTTGCCTTAGGGAATTATGGAGGATTTGTTTCCATATTTCTTAAATGCTACTTCTTTAGTCTTAGAAAGGACTGTTTTCCTAGATGAGGATCAGTTTATTTTATGTTGATAAGTATGCTTGTCTATTGAGTATTTAAGAATGTAATTAGCACAAAGGTCAAACTGGCTCCTAATGTAGAAAGACTTCATATTTCATAGTGAGATAGATTTGAGGACCAGAATCCACTAGAAACAGCGAAGAGTAACTGCTACATGGGATTTTCCAAGTAAATCAAAGACATCAAATTAACTGAAAGTGCTCTATGAGTTTTTTAAGAGGTAAATCTGAATATATGGGGCAAGTTATTGTTATTTAGTGAGAACAAAGACTGAGGTTATTGATGTCTGGGTAAAGAAGATGAGAATTATAGGACCACCTCCCCTCAGGGTAAAGGAAGAAGCTGCTGTAGTGGGCTCAGACCCACTCATCCCCAAGGGTATGTTAACAACCTCAAAGGGAAAAGAGTATTAAGGAATCATAGAATATCAGCTGGAAGAAAGAAGATTGTCTAGCCAGTGTCTCCATTATACAGATTAGACGATGAAGGCCAGATACGGGCACATCCCAGTGGTGGAATGTCTTCTAGGCAAGGGTTAAAGACTGACCACAGGTGACATCAGTGGCTTAGCCAGGCCACCCTAATCATAATTTTTGGTCTTCATGGGTGTGGGTCATTTCCAGGTCAGGTGACCTCACTTCTTGCCACCAATATTCAAATTCAAATTCCCCATGTTTGCCAAAATCCTTACAGACATTGGCTCACCCACCCCCTGTCCTGAACCCCTCCCCTGGATCATTAGGGTGAAGGAACAGGAGAAAAGGAAGCAGTGAGGGGGCTGATTCACACCTTTGTGGTAAAAGCACATTACTGCTGAGTGGTTATAGCATAAACCTCCTGTGAAGACAAAGCTGTAAACTATGCTTCTGTATAAAGCACCTTTGAAAATATGAGCACATTTTCAAAGCAAATTAGAATGCTAAAATGATGACTGCCTTACTCTTTAAGTTCACTGTAGATGGGAAGGACCTCAGGGTGGCATACAAAAGCAAATGCTAGGATGGGAATTGCGTAGGCCGTCTGAAAAACAAGGACAACACCGCATGTTTAGCATTCCAACACAGAGAGCTACCCCAGGCCATCTCAGCTTGTGAGATAAAAACTCAGAGGCCACGTTGCTAGGTTCTTAGAGGCCTAGACCTCTCACTTACCCGGGAGTTGAATACAAAATATTTGGGCTGACACTTGTCATCACTGTGTGCTTCATACTCTACTCCACTGCCATGAATTGAGCCCTTGGCCTGGTTGTCATCCAGCCCTGCAGGATTCTGGTGGGTGTAATCCATCATGAAGTTTACACCACTACTCTCAGAGTTGTTGGGTAACATCATCACGTGCATTGGAACTGTATTGTTGAATGTCAGATTCCCAACATTGTGATCCAGAACAGGCAGAGGGCAGGGTATTTGGAATTTCTTGTAAATCACCTAGACCCGGTCATTAACACAACAACAACAAGTCAGCCTTTTGAGGAAAACAATGAAACAAAAATCCCTGTGGGTGGTTTATGGGGTAGAGGTGAGGGAACTCTGCTGAGGATTCCTTTTAGACTATTGGATAACGGAGACTCCCTCTAGCCTCAGTTTGATGTAAGGAGTTGGAACTATGGTTGGCAACTCTCCCACTTAGAGTCAACCGGACAGTATTTTGCATGAATCTATCCCAAACTTCATGCATACTCTTCCATGAGAAAGATGTTCATTTTCTTGCTACATCGCATCTCTTTCATTTCTTCAAACTAATGAAAATACGGGTCATCAAGAAATTCTCCCCTCCTCCTTTGCCTCTTTGGGGAAATGCTATATAAATGTTGGCATTCATGATATTAGCAGAAATTCCCCCTTTTGGAGGGGAGAGGGAGTGGGGTGGGGAGAGGATTTCTTTCTTTAATTCCACTGTGGTCACCTTCTCTTCATGGGTAGAATGAGTAAGAGAAAATGGCTGATTCATGTAAATACGGCTAATTCTACAGCCTACTCATTTATCTTCTGGGACTCTTCACTTCTTTTTCCTCCGCCTGTCTAAATACTGGGTTGTTGTCACATTTCTGCTTGAAGTGTTCCTTTCGTCCAAATATATATTCAGTATGCCTAGAACATACTATTAGCAATGGTCTTGACATTCTAACTCAACTATTTTTAAACTCATGACTCTTCTTTTCTCATTCCAAATTAAAATACAAGGAGATTGCTTGTGATGCAAGAACTATTTCATGCCAATGATGTGCTTGAACAAAAATGAGGACACCAATTCAGGCACTGAAAGCATCACACGCCTACCAAGTTACAAGGATCATGCCAAAAATCACTTACCACACTGACAAAAAACACCATGCAGGTAAGAGAAAATCCGCTGGTATAACCAAGGTAACCTAGGAGTTAGCAGAGAAATTCCGGAAGGTGAATATGGCATCCACAATCAGCTTACCTCTTGGAATACAAAATGAAAATAAAAATGGAAAATGACTTTACCTAAATTTTTAAGAAGAGAAAGTGGAAGAATGATTCCAACTGACACAAATATGACGAGGTAGTTGCCATTGACATACCATTCTCTAGAAAAGAGAGACCAGAATATTAGGATCAGAAAAGACCAAGGAGAATGAGTCTCTTGATGTTACAAAGAGAGAAGAAGACATACCCAGTATTTTCTTCAAGTCCCATGAACGCTCTGATTACTTCAGGTAGTTCGTATTTAATAATGAAGAGGTAGCTTGACATGGCTAAAATGGAAACCGTGAGAGCTCAGTTGTGTGCACGGCACCAAAGTCACAGGCAAGTTGTGAGAAGTCCAGGCATTGGTACACCCCTCCTTCTCAGTAATTCCCAAACCAAAAGAAAAGCCACCCACTATGTATTCTGTACTGTTTCCAAGTTCTTCTCATAAATAGACATTCGGCCCTTTGGCTCTTGCCTATGGACCTTTGCTAACAGTATCAATGCTGATTCTGTGTTAAATCCAGCTCTGAGGTTTTCAGTGAAGCTGCAGTTTCAAAGTTTTTTCCTCAGTTGTTATAAGTCATCATGACCTTACTGAGTGTGCCTGTTTTAGTATCTAGAACTCGGGCAGGGGTCTGGTGGCCACAAAAGAAGGGGGGGGGGGGAATTGCAGGGTGGAGCCGGGTAGAATACATGTCGCTCTGCCCTCCCTAGGTGGGCACCAGTTTAGTCCTCTGTAATCTCCCTAGGGGGCATACAAAATCTCAGACCACTGATTCTCCAAACTGGAGTCATACTGGATTGATAAAGAGAGGATAGCTTCTCTAACCTTTGTCAATGAAGTTTTTTCTATATCCTTTGTCCAAATAAGAAATCATACAAAGTGGCAACATTTCTTGAACATCTAGATAAGTGATGTATGTGTGATCATGTACTCTTCTGAATACCTGATCTATAAAATCTATAAACCCTCTCCCTGGAAAAATATTTATGCATACATATGCATAACATACAATTTTGCTTACAATTGTAGGGATTTATGCAACATCCCTTTCTCAAGTCCATCCACTCAGTGAAGAATAATACTAACTTGCTATTTCACACGTGATCAAAAGACTCAATTGAAAATAAAACTGACAAGTTTCGCATTGCAAGGTTTAAGTGTGTGCTACATCCTTCTGGTGAATTTTTGCTAACAGACATTTAAAGCAGATATCTAAGTTGCAGATTGAACTATTAATAGTTTAAAAATATTTCCTTAATCTCCAACAAAAGTAATAACAGTGATAACAATTCCCCACATTGTTTAGTTCTGCATGTGATCAGCTGAAAATCCACGTGAAAGAGCAAGGTGCATCTTATCATCTTCATTCCACAGCTGAGGATATAAAAATTTTGAGAGCTTAACTGACATGTCCAAGATCGCACAGCTTGAAAATGACAGACCACATCCAAAATATAAGATCCTTGATTTCAGGCCAGTGTTTCTTCTCTATTGTGAAATGAAATGATTTTTACAATACCTGATGTGTCTTCTGTAAACATGATTTGGTTAATCTTTACAAAGACCTTGGCTAAAGCTAAATCTTACAGAGGGTAAACAGAGGAGATATTTCTGATTAACTGGTTCAGTGAGGTACCATTCAATTTTAGAGCTATTAGTTGCTGACTCTCAGTGATGTCACCACTGTTAATGTGTTTGGTCTTCGAAAATTCAGAATGATCCAGACCTGTCTGGGTAATGTCAACATTATTCTGCTAATGGTCAGTGTTAATTTTTCAGGGGATTGAGAAAATTAAACGTTCTAAATGTGGAGTTGATAAGTACAGAAATACAAGTGATTTCTTTTAGGCCACGATAACCACTAATCACATAGCATAACCGAAGTGAGAGATTTTCAGGAAAGGTGTATGAAATTTCATCTCACTCCCTTAAAGCCACACTGTGGGGTGAGGGGCTTGACTGAGAGACCATGTTATAGTTTATTCCATTGTTTAGAAGCATAATAGTAGCTATACTTGGAACAATAGACAATGCTGTTGCCACTCAGCCTGTTGGGCTCAGGGCTAAGCATGTGTATGTCCAGTTAGTTCAGTGGTCCAAACAAGTATATTAGATCACCTATGAAGAGATCCTAGGAAAAGCATGATATTTTAAATCTTGATAAGGCTGAGAATTTGAACCAAATGTAAAGCAGTTTATTTTGTGGGGAATGGGGGACTTATATACTTGGGGCCCAATGCCAGTAAAATGAATGAAACAATTCCAGTGTTACTGCCAAATTCTACCCGGGACTGTAGTCTTACTATACAAAAAATATGAAAGACATAAATACAAATCATTAAGATATGACTGGATTTTATTTATCTGCTTACCAACTATCCGTTATCAGGAGCAGGTATAGTTGGATAAAGGTTACTAAAGAAATTGCTGCATTCTAGAAATGCTAGATAATTCCAGTGATTTTATTAATCAAAAAGAATGACCTCCTTGCAAGATCTCTGTGCAAGTTTATTTATTCCAGCATTGTTTGCAATAGTAAAAAACTGGAAATGATCCAAAACTGTTCATCAAGGGATTCAGTAAACCAATCATGGTGTATTTATACAATGGAAAGCTCAAAAGCCATTAAAAAGAGTAATATGCAAAAACATTCAAGGCATATTGTTAAATAAAAAAAGCAAGCGGTAAATCAGTATTAGAAAATGATCCTGTTTTAACAGTAACAATGTATTTGTTAAATTTGTCATAGAGGAAAACCTGGCATGGGTTTTTCTAAGGATGATTTACATAAACATTTCTTTGTAATTTATATATTTATGTAATATTTTTGTTTTTCACAGTTAGCATATATTTGTCTTATAATTATAAAAATGCCATTTAAAAACATCCAGGAGGGCTCCAGTGACATGGATATTGAATCCAAGAACTGGAGAGGAAGGGTGCATGTACTGAACCTGTATTATTATGACACTGTGAGGATGAACTATTACTCTCAATTGCATAGGTGGAAAAATTGGACTCAGAGGTGTAAAGTGATTTTCCCAAGGTCATAGATAGTGACAGAAACAAACTCAAATTCAGGTGTTATCAGGCGCCAAAAGTCTATTCTCTACTCATGGGTTTTAAAATGTCTTTTAAAAAACAGTGATATACCGGATATATACAAACAAGGCTAAGGGAGTCCAGAAGAGCTAGTACCTAATAGCCTAGAGAACGATGGATCATGGAACAGACAGAAAGGGAGAGCCAGAAAACGTGTATGTGTTAGGGCTGGAGGATTGTAAAAGTAGGAGAACTAAATATGGTTTGTTATAGTATGACACATGACACATAGGGAACAGATGATAGATAGATAGATAGATAGATAGATAGATAGATAGATAGATAGATAGAGAGATTGGGGTTTGTAGGAAAGTTATCAGAAACATAGGCAAAGGAAAGATGATGAAAACCCTTATATGTCAGACTAAAGAGTTTAAATTTTATCTTGAAAATCATGAGGGTATGCTGAAGAAGTTTATGCATGTGAGAAGCAAGAGTAGATCTGAATTTGAGACAGTTAATTTGGAAGATGAATTACAGATGGAAGAGGGGAAACTAAATACAGGAATAACAGGTAGATGTCTACTGCAAAAGTCTGAGCAGAAATAGTAATCACCTGAAGTGTGGTAGTGAGACTAGAAGGAGAGGAGAGATTCAAAGGCTAAATAAGAGGAAGAATGGATAAAAGCTGGTATTTGATTGGATTGTCAGGGTTAGGGAGAGAGGGAAAAGTTTAGGCTGACACCCAGATTGCTGGCTTAAGAAACTGGATGCTGCTGGTATTGTTCACTGAGATGAAAGAACAGAAGGATTGAATAACAGGTTTGGGGACTGGGTAGGAGGTGAGGAAATAAGTACCACTCTGTGGTGATATAGTCCAGGTCATGCAAGGAGACTTAGCCAGTAGGACATCTGAAATATGGGTCAAGATGCCTTTTGAGGGTCAAAGACACGATAGGACCAGTGAAGCTGGTGGGCATACATATCACCTGGAACACTATTAAAAATATGTACTTCTAGGCTCTCCTCTGGAAGTGATCATTCAGTAGGAATTAAAAGAATCTGTAGAACCAAGAAATCTGTGCTTTATAATGCTTCCGATGCCTAGCCAGATTTTTGCCTTAGCACAGTTTCTAGGGACACTCTACAATCGGCTGGCTCTGTGCAAGCTGTGTCTCAAGGACCCCGAAATTTGGCTATGTGCCTCAGATACTAAATTTTCCCTTTTATGAAATAAACTCAGTCATACCTGTGACACATCAACTGTTCGGTCAATGAGAGATATAAGCACTAATGCTTTAACTTTTTCAAGTAATAATTAAAGCCATTTGAAATCAAGAAAGGTTTTATTTTATATTTTAATTCTAGAATTTATTTGGTAGGGTTTTATATAGTATTTCATTTCTTAGATATTGCTATTTTCAATTAAAGAGGGATAGCAAATCTATTTAGGAAACTCTACTTTTTAAATTTAAAAATGATAAAACAGCTATTTTTCTGTATTTAAAGGGCCTGTTCATTGCCATTGAGTTTTCTTATTTCTTGAACATCTTTTAGAAAGTTTAAATGGTTTGTTGAAAGCTAGATCCTCTTACCTCCAATGTTCTGCATTGTAATGGAAATAAAAGCTCCGATTTTCCCAGGCCATCCGAATGCCTTTTCACCTAGTTTTTCATAAATTAAAGATCCTATAATCAAAAATGAAAAGAAACTTGTTTAAAAAAAAACTGTTTTAGTGACTAAAATATTTCTACGTAATTCTACACTGGAGCCTCAAGCATGTAAATAAACACCATATAGAAATTACAAACCCCAAATACGCAATCTCAAAAGCCATTACAAAATATGGTAAATGTTCTCCAAACAAGAAGCGATGCCTTCATTTGTCTTGGATCCATGCAGCAAGTCAGAACTGTTATTTCTATCATCCCCCAAAAATCTTTTTCTCTATTTGGCTTGAACCTGAGCAGGTCGCCTTTCACTTGTCTCACTTGCCCAGATAACTAAAAACATGCAGAGACCATGTGATTGGGGTTAGAAGAAAATGAAATGTAAAATTGACTAACACCATCCTATAAGTATAGAGCTAAAGACTGAAATACCCTTTAATGAGAATCGAAATAGCATGTCTTGGGTCTAGGGAGTAGCATACCTCCTTCCTTTGCAGTCTTTAATAAAAGATGAACTGAATAGAGAGATAGGATTGCCACGGCAAGCAGCATGATTCTGTGAAGGGAAGAGAGAGGAGACAATAATGTTTCTATAAAAAATAAGATGCAATAATATTAGATGTTACAATACATTATTACACTGGTCTTTTCAATCATTAACTTTCCAAGAGTATGTGGATTTGGGGGAAGCTGAAAAATTCTTTTCAGAGCTCCACCAATGCCCTTAAATGTCCCAGAACTGGAATTGGCTTTATTTTATGGGCCAAAATGTACTACTGGAAGTTCCTAACACACCTTTTTTAGTCTTAGATTCTACCCAATAGTAGAATCTGGTTTATAACTTAGATGCTAAATGTATAGCAAAATTAGCAAATACTTACTCAGCATATGGGTATATGTACACCATATTTGCGTGATATTCCCATGAACATTTATAATTGAAGGGCTATTCAATGACCTGACTAAACATTAATCTAAAATCTAGAAATACAGAAGTCAAAGCAAATTCTGAGCTCCGTTACTACTGAGTCTGCATATTAGATGACAGTGATCAGATGTGTGAACCAGAGGGTCTGGCAATTGCCTGTATAATAGAGAAAACAGAGAAAGGTTAAGTCTAGGGTGCAGGAAAACCTTTGCTGTACTCAGAAAAATCATTTCTGGTTCAGGACCCTCCACATGTCCACAGGCATATATGATTTCTTTATGTATACAGTGATCAATGCTTCTCCAAAAAACAAGAATTGGACAGCAAAAATAAAGAGTGTAGATAGAAGCATCTATATCATAAATGAAGGCACAATACTAAACTTTACCTGAAATTAAAAAAAAAAATCTTATCCTTTGTTTAATATGATGAGAGCACACCAAACAGTCTTCTGTCAATTGATCTAATTCTTTGGTAATTCCTTGGGAAGTCAATGTTACAAATGTAGATTTAGATCACGAGTTACAAATGTTATAACTATTCTAGCTCTATTGTACTGGGTTTTTTTTTTTTCACAAAACATGTTCACCAGAACTGCCTAATCAATGTCTTATTCATACATTTTTCCATATACGTTATGAATTGACCTGTTTTTAAAGAATTATGTAATTCAGATTATATAATTTTGTTCCCTGGAAAAATAATGAGCGTACCCTGTATTCTAAATACATTTTCTGCTTTGGCAGAAAATACTAAAAGTAACACCGATGAAATCCTGTGTCACTTGTTGGGAATTAAGGGAGATTGCTGAATCCAGTTTGGGCTACTTGGATACACAAAACACACCTCATGATATCTAGCTATGTAATTGTTCTGGCCAAATTAATCTGCTAAATGTTTACAGGCCTGAAATGAGGCTTTCAGTTTTAAAAGTGGAATATTCTCCTGCCATGAAAATGAACTCTAGGATTGGGGGGAGTGTTTCTTACTTCTATTCATCAGTGATCTATGAAAATTTCCTAATTAATTCTAATGGTATGTGTAATTAGTGAGGAGAAGGCAGTCTTTTGTCTTAGAGATAGTGTACATTATAAAAGTGTACAACTATGCATATGAATAGACCTCTAGCCATTAAGAGTCAGAAAATTTTTAAAAACTACTTTATTTCAAACATGGTTTAGAAAAGTAAAGCTGAGATCAAAACCCATTCAGCTAAAAAATACGACACCTAACAATTCAATCAAAGCACTGACACAATATAAATATTTATAGTTCAGCCCGATCCTTAGCCCTCAAATAGCTGTGTGATTACCTAATCATAAGTGATATTCAGAACACAAATAGCATATATTTATAATATAAATGTTGCATTCTTAGACAGTTATTTAAGACTCCAGCCCTGCGTTAGGGGTTGTGATCTGCATTCATACTGATGCCTGACTAACATTAGACTTTATTCTTGTGGAGCATTTCACTGCCACCAACTGTGTCTTTGAAAATACCAGGCTGTATGTAATGCACAGATGTCTGTGGCTTGTCTGTCACAGACAACGTGGTGTCCATCCTCCAGGTTGGCTATGTGACGCTGCTATCACTAGGCAGCATTCGACCAAGTTTGGATAAAGTGCACCGGTTTAGGTATAAACTCGGGCCACTCTGCAAAAATCCCCGCGCCAAGCGCTGTTTCTAGGTCTTGGGGATATAGACATGCAGTGAGTAAAAACAGACATGGACTCAACCCTTTGGAGATGATAGTCCAGCAAGGGAGAGAGACATTAACCAAATGAATCAGACGACTGCACTAAAATATTAACACTGTGATGAGTGTCTAATAAGGTGGTTTGTCCCAGTCACGGAGATTGGGGGAAGGCATAACTGAGGTGAGGCTGAGCTGAGTTATGAGGAGTTAACTAGTTGAAGAGGAAAGGAAAGAAGGTTCCCAGATCATGTGCAAAGGACCTGTGGTGAGAGGGAATGGCACCTTCGTGGGATGGAGAGAAGGTCACTGTGCCCAGTATATCTTGTATATAGGGGCACAGGAGATGGGACCAGGGCATGCAGGACTCTGTAGGTCTGGTTTGGGAAGGGATGTTTTTCCTAAGAGTGTGTATAAAGTCAGATTTGCTGCCGGGAAAGATCTTTTTAACTATTAAACACCAAATTGTTTTATAATGAATTACTTTGTAAAATGGTTCCTATGGACTGTTAGGGTTCCAGCACTTTGGGGGATTGAGCACGTAAACTTTCTGCCATTTGGTTAGGGATGGCTGGTTGAACAAGTATGATGATTAGACTGCTCTGATTACTTTTCGTTGCTGTTTTATTTCAAAGGAAGAGAATATGTTAATATTTTCTCAGATCATTCCTATTCACAAAGATCAAACTTCAGATTAATTGAAAGAGCACCAGGTATGCGCGGGCTTTGAACCAAGTGTAGATATGTCCATTCACTTACATAAAAAGGATGATCCCTGTGTTGGCCATGGCATAGGACAGGCCCAGGATTCCACTGCCCATGATAGCATTACTCAGATTGAATGAAGACATTCCAAAGGAGGTGGTTCCAGGATGCTTGAAGAAAAAAGGATGCGTGATAAGCAAATATTTGCCAAAGGACGAACCTTTTTTTGGATTATTCTTATCCTATATTATCTTTACTGGAGGAGACTACCATCCAATAGTGAAGAATAAGATAAAATCACAGTGAATAAAAGCCTTGACTCAACTTCAATAAAAGTGTGTATTTTTCAGTGGAATGTAGTACTTGATTTAAGCAGGGGTCTCAGTAAAAATAAAAAATGCAGGTTGAGTAATATAAAGAAAGGAAAGCATGTAGGATTGCAGATTGCATTTGGGTTAGAATGATTTCTCCAAAAAACAAATAAATTTCATAAATGATTTATGCAGCCATATGGCGAACAGGAAAAACAAGCCCTTATTCCAGTAAGGGCCTGAATAAACAGAGAATGTGCTGATCAAGGCTTGGAAAATTTCAGTCACATTGTTTTTGCACAGAGACCCAGGTAGATCAGACATCCTCAAGTCCTGTTTACTGCCAGAAAGCAGAAAGTCACTTACATGTTCATCGTCATAATCTGCCAGCTTCTTTTTCCCCAAAAATCCATTTGTCAGAAATTTCTGACTTTCAGCATCTTCATTAGTAAATTGACTGAACACACACACACAAAGGAAAAGAAGACAGTAAAAACATCTAGTAAATGCTCTGAATTATATTTATGTTTCAGGTGATCTGTCACTGAATTAGGAGAGGAAAAACAAGACACTTAAGACTTTTTTTTCTCTTCTCCTCCGCATACTAGTGTTCCTTCCAGACCAATGACTGAGCCCCATTTATGAATATACTTTGGGAGGGAGGGAGAAAGTTATGAAGGAAGAAAATATTTTTTTAGTTGGGATCTTTTTTAAGCCACATTTCTTCTTCCCACATTGACTATGCAAAAAAAAAAAAAAAAAAAAGAGAGAGAGAGAATAGTTAGAGCTAATTTTGTTGCCATTTCGAGCCCTCCCAAAGAAAGTGAACAGAGTAGCGACTGAGTTTTCTCAACTGCTAATACACCGTGATCAGAGGATCTTATTAATTCAGTAAATATTTATTAAGTGCCTTGGCACTGTGATCCCATCTCACTTGATGCTCAAATGTCTCTGTGAGAGAAACTTCCATGTCTCTGCTCTAAATATGCAGCGACTATGGCTCAGAAGAGTGAGGTAGCGTGTCCAGCCCCACCAGATCCCAGGTCTAGCGTCTCCCACAGCACCATGCAGCCCTGAGCAGGGCACTGTAGCTGGCATTTTCCTCTTTTTTGGCTCCGTCTTTTTATACACATATCCCTTGCTGGAAAGGAGTTGGATGGTAGCTCTGTGTTGTGTTTGGTTGTGTGTGAGTGTGTGTAGTTTAATTACTCTGAAAATGTACTTGGATTGTTAGACAATGAACGAAACTAAGAAAAACATTAAAGAAATCCAATGAATTAGTAGAAGAGTTGGGAGGACTTTAAGATTCAGGATTAAAGAACAGGACTTTAAGATGTCACAATCCATGGAACATTATGACTGCGGTCTACTTGGTACAGGCTGGGAGCTGCACATCCCCTGACAGTACTGGTCGGCTCCTGGAGCTCTATGCCAGAGGTTTTGAGGATATGGATCTAGTACCAGTCACATTTCCGAAAGGCTTGACTAATGAGTTCAGCTGCCACCATTGCATTTTGACACTGCAAGATATCACACAGGCTTTCTTTTTGTTACAGGAAATGCTCAAATATGTATGCTTCTTAAAAGTGCTTTATAATTAGGTAGATCACAATTTTAGGGCATTTCTTGCATGAGAAAGTAAAATAAAATGATTGGAGAGTATTTTATTAAAATAAGCCTTAGAAATATAAAAGGGGAAAATAATTATTATAGATCTGTACAAATGATCTCTTATATTAGAAGCTAATTCTGAATATATCTTATGAGAAAGAGGGATAACAAGGTTACTTTTTGAGAATAGAGAACAATATAAGGTGTAGATAGAACGAGCAGACAAAATCACAATGTTTTGTGTGCTTTTCTAAAACTCAAGAAGTGGATTTTCTTGAACCTCATGGTGTACAATTTAGGAACATATCCTGTCATTTTTCTCCTATTTCTGGAAGGAAGTATAATGCCCTCAGATGCTGTCTTCTTCCATCTCTGCACTTCTGCACTCCCCCTCCCTTTTGTGCTTCATTTTAATGTCCGTAGTTAATATACTTGCTATGTGGAGACTGGTACATAATGTTCATAGTTGGAAACGGAGACAATAAGATGAACTGGAGCCCAAAATGGGCCTAATGATTATAAAAACAAAAGTGTCATCTAGATTTAAACTCTGGAACATCCAACGTTCTATTTTAACCTTAATCAATAAGTTAGAATCCTTTAGTCCATGAATAATTTTAAAATTTTTAAATGTGAAAGTAAATAGACTTTCTCCTTTGAGGCATTTGCATGTTCTTATTTTGGCATGAGATGAGTTGTAGTCACAAAACATGCCAAGACTGTATAAAATATACGAGAAATGTCTGCAGTGTCATCAATGATTTAATACCAAACCCAGCATATATTGAAAACATAAGTATAATGATTCCAAATAAATGTATTATGTTGAACTTCCCTCTAAATTTACATTCAAGAGATCTATCCGAACATAAACAAAACCCATCTTTTTCAAGTGATCATACAATTGCAAAATGATGACCCACTTGAGTCAGGAGTTACAAGCTAGGTCACTGTAAGTGCTCCGGAACACATTATCTGAAGCTAACAAAAGCATTCTTGCTCTTTCCATGATGGCTTTCAGAGGACCAAATGGAATGACTCTGTAGGACTGTTCTTAGGACCATGTCCCCTTCAGCTCTGCCACCTCCATAGAGCTCACATCTGTGTGCATCCTTCTCAGAAACAAAAGAGCCCTCAGATTTGATCAATTTCCTGAGGGTGATGAAGTGGAGGAGGAAAAACAAAAGTTTACTGAGTATCATCTATCTCAAAGGCACTCACTTAATCCTCAGCAAAGTAGGTGTTGGTTTGCCATTCTGCATTTTCCACTGAAGCTCAAAGAAGATAAATAACTTCTCCAAGGTCAGGTAACTCCTCTGCAGATTCCAAAGCCCTGGTTCTACCACATTGTGCTTCCTCAAGAGTCACCTAACTAGAAAGCATCATGTTTACATCTCCACAGCCTCTCTCATCTGACAACACTAACGTTTACTGCGCTGGCTTCTTGGAGGAAGAACAGTGCTTCCTCCCGACACCCTTCCTGGATGTTGTGAATGCAATAAGATGTCTTGGTTTGAGGATAATATTCTCTACTTTAGACTGAGATTTGGTCAAATATTCACTTCCGAATGTCTTAAGTCATGTATAATTTGTGTTATATAATATTTTGTGAGAAATTAATAAACTTATCAAATAACAGTTGTGCAGCTACAATGTACCAGGCAGTACCATTAACATGTTGTAGTGGCATCGTGAACATCTGGACAGGGAGAGGTTACACAAAGCAGGGGGTGGTCACTTCTAACTGGGGGAAGGCTTCACAGGAGAACTAACATTGAGCTGAGTCTTGAAGGATGAGTGCAGTCAATAGAGAAAAAGGGGAAGGTGAGTGGGTAATACTAAAAAAAAGGTCATCCCAGGCACAAAGAGCAGAGCTAATGAAGGAACAGGAGCTCTGAGTGGCTCGACAAAGCTAGAAAAGAGGGTATCAACAGGGAGCAGGGCAAGAGATGGACAGGAGAGCAAGATGAGGGCCAGATCATGAAAGGCCTTATATGCCAAGTAATGTATGTATAGTCTAATCTTTCTCCTATAGCTAATGGGGAACCACTGAAAGGGTTTACCCAGGGATGGAACATAAGTCAATTTGCAATTGTAAAAGATTACTTTTGCAAGGGATGTGAAGGGCTAGTTGGAAGACAGCAAAATATAAGACAGGAAGACAAATCAGGGCTGTTCTAGTAGACAGGTGACAGATGATGAGGGCCTATAGTAAGATGGCAATAGAATAGGTACAGACAAGTGGGTAGATTTGAAATATTAATGAGGTAGAACCAACCAGATATAGTTGAACATTGGATGTGTGGTTTCGGGGAAAGGATGAGTCAAAGTTGACACCAAACATCCTTTGATTGAGTTCCTGAATGATAGTGATGACTTTCACCAAGATGGGATTGCTCGAGGAGGGGCAGATTTTGAAGGGAATGGCAGTAGTTCAATATTAGACATTACAAGTTTGACTTTATCAATGAGGCAATTCAGACACATGAGTCATCCAGTAGAGATGTGTAGTAAACACATCTGTGAGTTGAAATAGAAGTGGAACACACGGAAGATATGGCATATGTTCAGTGGGTGAAGCCTGATGGCTGTGAATAAGCTTGCTCATAGGACACTTTTAGCCAGAGAAGAATCCCTGCAGAACTCTGGAGATGTAGCAACAATTACCGGGCAGTCAGAGGAAGAGGAGTCTGAGAGAATAGTCCAAAAGGTAACAGAAGTGATAGGCTAATATCATTTAAATTATTCTATATTATTAATAGGGACAAGAACACTGTAACTGCAATTCTAAATTAATCACACAAAGGATTGACATACAATAATAATATAATAATGTGTACTTCAGGACCAGAGAGTTAATGTGTTAACATCAAAGTCATTGTTATCTCTCAAATAGGTACTGAATCCAATTTTTCCCAACAAAAACCTTGTTTTCCATGTCCATAAACGTCTCTTATTTTTCCATGGAACCGGGTCATTTTAACCCCATACCTGCTCATTGCTGCCTTTTCTAAATTTCCCATCCCGGTGTAGCTATCTTGAATACTTTCTCCACTGATGCTCTCATCATCAGGTTCGATGTTGACATTGCTCAGTTCCATGGGATCCATTTGAGCTGTCAGCGCTTTCTTGTCCACACACAAGCTCCTTCAGTGTAAACAAGATACTGTACCTTCAGCTTGAGGCTCTTTTACTTGGAGTTATGTTCAGAACACTCTGTTCTGCAAACAGAACACAAAATAAATCATTATAATTTATTTTAAATTAGATAAATAAACACTAGTCACCTATTTGTGTATTTTCTCTGTAAAATCATGGAAAGGAAGTAAACTCCTGAAAACTTCACATAAACAAGTCCCCAAAGTTTCCATTACCCAATACAAAAAAAAAAAAAAGAAAAAGAAAAAAAGAAAATGGAAGAGAAAAAGGAAAATTCTTAATAAATTGCCAAATCAGCAGGTATTTATAGAATGCCTATATGTGGCAGGTGCTTTGTTAGTCACTGTAGGAAGAAAAAAAAAATCTTAAGACATGGCAGCAGTCTTCAAGAAGCTTTAGCTATTTGTAAGCAGATTGCATGACTTAAAAGGGCGACCATAGTAAACTGTTGATAAAGGAAGATCTGCCAAGGCAGAATCTACCAGTGTCTCTACCAGCAGTAACACAGAAAATTACTGCTTTAATTTGTTAATTGGGCATGAAAGAATTAACACCACCAAAATGCTTGATAACATGCAACACAGGGTAGGATCAGCCTCAGGGAGCCACTTTCCAGGCACTTGGATCATGAAGCCAAAGTTAAGAATAGTAACAAAAGCAAGTACAGATTTATCTTTGAATCAGCCTGAGTCACCATCTATATAAAGTTGAAATGCACTTTAACAAAAAAGGGGTCCAGCTTTTAGGCTCTGCTCTGCCTTTAATTCATTGGATTTCAGCACAAGTTATTTAACTTTTTTTGACCTCATTTTCCTCAACTGTAAAGTGAAAAGGGGTGGACTGGCACTGTGTTAAAAGATGCTATGAGGGCTTCCCTGGTGGCACAGTGGTTAAGAATATGCCTTCCAACGCAGGGGACAAGGGTTCAAGTCCTGGTCCGGGAAGTTCCCACATGCCGCGGAGCAACTAAGCCCGTGCGCCACAACTACTGAGCCTGCGCTCTAGAGCCCAAAAGCCACAACTACTGAGTCCTCGTGCCCCAACTACTGAAGCCCCCACGCCTAGAGCCCGTGCCCCGCAACAAGAGAAGCCACCGCAATGAGAAGCCCACGCACCGCAACGAAGAGTAGCCCCTGCTCATCGCAACTGGAGAAAGCACGCACGCAGCAAGGAAGACCCAACGCAGCCAAAAATAAATAAATAAAATAAATTAATTAATTAAAAAAAAAAGATGCTATGAATCCATTAATGTTAACGTTCTGAAATTTTTACTATTGAAATTCTTGTTGAATCATTATATCGGTAGAAACACTATCACTCTTGGAATGTGTGGTTCTGGAACATGCACTACCCATTTGGTAAGGAAATCCTGAGCAGAGAAACTAACATAAAAATTGCTCCAGAATTCATGGAATCCACAAATCCCCTGACAAATATGAAACAGCCACATGAGAAGGCCTCCACAATCCAGTGCTGCAGCAGCACATCTGTGAAAGACAACTCACACTCAACATGAGTTCACACCCCAAATCACAAAAGTTACAAATCACACATGGAAACTCATTAGGAGTGTCAGCAGGCACAGGAAATAATAAGATTCATACCCGAGTGACTACAAACTGCAAAGTAACTTAAAATGGGCTTTAAAATTAATATAATAAAAAGTAATAAAAGATTCAAAATAAGAAATAACATCCACAGATTAAGAACATGGTAAAAAAAAAATCAGGCTAGTTTGAGACACAGCCAAAAAAAGAATTCTAAAAATAAAATATATAGTCATATAAAAAACTCAGCTGAAGGGAGAGTAATGAAACTGGAAGATAGATCAGTGGAAATCACTCAAATTATATCACAAAGAAAGAAAGAAAAATATAAAGAAGTTAAGACACATGGGGAAGAAAAATGAGAAAAAGAAGGTTAAACATACCCTAATAGTTATTCTGATATGAGAAAATTATGAGACTAGGGAGAGACAAAAAGGACATAGTGGCAAAGAATTGTTGGGAACTAAAGAAAGGTAGTAGTTCTCAGGATTTAAAAGAACACACAGTACTTCAAGCAAGAGGAAGAAAAATGAATATATTCATTAATATGAGGTAGTGTAAGTGTATAACATCAAAGATGAAGAGAGAAATCTTAAAAGCACTAGAGAGAACAGAAGTAAGACACACATGCAGTTAAAAAAGAGAAACTTGTATTAACTGAGTACAAAGGCTTCTCTCAGCATCACACAGTATCAGTTTCACTTCCCAGTAGCAATCACTAACGACAGTTACTGTTTTTAGTTCTTCATTTAAAGTTAGTCATTCTAAATTTAAACTATTCACTAAAACCTCTCTGACTTGGTTTATCAACTCTAGACTGACACTTAGGAAGGATAAGGAAATTAGCATACTTCTTTCTATACTCCTAATTCCTTCCCCCACCCTCTTAATTATTTCAGTTCATGAAATACTTCTACAATGTTGAGATGCATAATAATTTCATCCTATTCTGTAAAACAAATCATAATTTATCTAAAGGATGTTTCTGAACACTAAGAATGAATAATCAGCATTTACAACATTATTATTGTGTAAACAGTATGCCCAAAGAACCTATGGTATATTTGACTACATAATAAAGGAAATATAATCCTATATTACTAAAACTTTAAATGCAAATTATCCATGCTCTTTTACTTTCTGAATGGCTTCCTCCTCCATCCTCTGGGTCTTGTTCAGCTGCCAATGTTTCTTGAATGCCATGCCATCTCCTTTCTTCAATTCATTTTGCATTGTGCTGAAATACTGCCTTGAATAACTTTTTTTCACACAATAGGTCCATGTTTGCAAACAGAATTTCTGAGTTGTGTCATGTTGGAAAATGTCTTTACTTTGCCCTCAAACTTTTTTGATTGTTTGAATTCTAGATTCAAAATCATTTTCCTTCATAACGTTGAAGACATTTGTCTCTTGACTTCTAGCTTCCACTGATGAGTCAGATTCTCATTTCTTTGATTTTTTTTCTTCTGGAGGATTTTAGGATCCTTATCACAATCTGAAATTTCTCCAGGATGTAACTAGATGTGAGTAGTTTTAAAAATTCGTCTTAGATCACACGTGGAGAGCCCATTCATTGAAAAGACTTGTGTCTTTCTTCTGACCATGAAAATGTTCTACTATTTTAAATCTGTTTCCTCCCTCTAAAACTTGTATTAGTCATGTATTGGACCAGTTGATCTCTATTGCCAAGATTTTCTCTTTATTTCCCATCTCTTTATTACTCAGTGTTCAGGGATAGTTCCTCAATGTCCAAAATAACAAATTTGATCTTCAGTTGTGTGACATTGTGATATAATAATAAATATACATTTGATCTTCATCCTCATTCCTGTCACAGAGCTCCAAATGTAATACAATAAATTAATATTTGGGTTTTGTCCCCCGTTCCTGAAATAGCTCTGGAATGATAAAGGGGTTTTTGTTGTTGTTTTTATTCATAACAAGACCCTTTCAACCACACCTGAGTTTACGTTAATGAAGTGACTTTTGTAAAGCCCCTAAGGATGGGGGGGCTGGTTGCCAGGGGAACCAACCAAGTGATTAGAGAGTTGGAGCTTTCAGCCCCACTTCCAACCTCCTGGAAGAGGAGAGTGGGTGGGGACTCACTAATGGCCAGTGAGTTAATCAGTCATGCCTGGTTAATGAAGCCTCCATAAAAAATCCTAACTAAAGGGGTTTGGAGAGCTTCTGGATTGGTTACCATATGGAGGCGCTAGGAGGGTAGCGCACCAGGCAAGGGCATGAAAGCTCTGACATCCTTCCCCTCATACTTTGTCCTATGCATCTCTGCCATCTGGCAGTTCCTGAATTATATCCTTTTATAATAAACCAGTAATCTAGTAAGTAAACTGTTTTCCTGAGTTCTGTGAGCAATTCTAGAAAATTATTAAATCTGATTTATAGCCGGCTGGCCAGAAGTACAGGAGGTCTGGACTTGCCGTTGCATCTGAAGTGGAGGCAATCTTGTGGGACTGAACCCTTAACCTGTGGGATCTGATGCTGATTCCAGGAAATAGTGTCAGAACTGACTGAATTGTAGGACTCCCAGCTGGTGTGGGAGAATTTGTCAGTGTGAGAAAAACCCATACTTTTGGTATCAGAAGAAAGTATTAAGAGTAGAGTAGAGGGCTTCCCTGGTGGCGCAGTGGTTGAGAATCTGCCTGCCAATGCAGGGGACACGGGTTCGAGCCCTGATCTGGGAAGATCCTACATGCCGCGGAGCAACTGGGCCCGTGAGCCACAACTACTGAGCCTGCGCATCTGGAGCCTGTGCTCCGCAACGAGAGGCCGCGATAGTGCGAGGCCCGCGCACCGCGATGAAGAGTGGCCCCCGCTTGCCGCAACTAGAGAAAGCCCTCGCACAGAAACGAAGACCCAACACAGCCAAAAATTAATTAATTAATTAAAAAAAAAAGATATTCAGTTAAAAAAAAAAAAAAAAAAGAGTAGAGTAGAAAAACATTGTTTACTTTTAAGCTGTACCCATTTTAGTTTTCAACCTGCCCACTAATTATTTTTCACACTCATGTTTTTAATTTCTGAGAATCTGTTCAGTCTCTTCCTCTCTTTTCATAACATCTTTTTTTGTTTGTTTTACAGATGCAGCATTTACTCAATCCTTTCTAAGGCTATTGATTAGAAGTTTCCAAAAGCTCTTTTTGTCCCCTAAATTATGCCTTTTTTTCTGGAGTCATTCTGTTTGTTAATCTTGGCCCTTCTCTTCCATATGCCTGGTTTTCCTTAAACTCTTAGCGATCCTAGGTTGTCTGTTCATATTTGTGAATGAAGAATATATTGGTTAACTTAGAAAGCTAGTCCTTGGGGTTTCTCTGAAATCTTGCAGGCTCATTACACTGATGGGTTGCTCCCTTGTGGGTCCTGGGTAAGTGGCGTCTATGCACCCGGTCTGTGTGCAGAGCACCTGCAGGACCCTACTCACACACACAGCTGGCACTGTAGGCGAGGTGCCTCTGGAAGAAAAACACAGTGATGTATTTTCCCCTTTTGGTGGAGCTTACATTCCTACTTGTTATCCCTTTTTGCCTGCTGTGGAGGCCCTGATATTTATTATAGAGTCCATTCTCAGGCTCTCTTTCAGACTAGATTACAGCCTTATCCTTTGGGCAAAAGAGGCAGCCCAAACAGACCAAGAGTCCAAACCAAGGTTCCCTGGTGAACACCTGGTCATTGGTTGTTGGTGATTCACGCCTCCTCTTTGTATATATTGACTTAACTTGGAACCGCTACTGGGGTCCTTCTGGAAAAAGCCCATTTACCTGGTTTATCCCGGTTCCTTTTCTCTTTCACAGGTTTTGCAGTGCTATCTGCTTCCTGGCTTCTAGGAATTCTTAAAACTTCCATTTGTTTTTGACACTGCTATTATTTTACAGAACTTTTGTGGTTTTGTTTTCTTAAGAAGTACCATTTTGTTTGAAGTTTCATTCTTTGAATCCCTCAAAGGTAGGTCATAAGCCCCCCTATTTTAATCTACTCTCAAAGCTTCATAAACCAAGGACTCCTCAAGTCACAGCTTTGGCCCAGGCCTCTACTGTGATCTCCAGTTCCAAGTGTCCAGATATACACTTGCATATCTCAAAGGCAGTTTAAATTCAATGTGTCTAAAAATCTAACTTGTGACAGTTCCCTTTCTTCCAATATTTCGTCTCCAAAGAATGTTGTCACCATTTATCCAGCTCCTCAAATCAGAAATATTAGTCTTCTATTATAATTTTTTTTATCCCTTACTTCCAGTCTTTTCCAAAGTCTAGTTTATTTTACAAAGAAATTATTTCTCAAATCAGGCTACTTCTTTCCCTTTCTTACACCATCAGTCTTGTCCAAGCGACCATCATTTCTTACATTGTCAATTGCAACAATTGTAATTGATGCCTTGAGTCCTTTCTTGCCTACTTTCTCCCTCCTCATTCATTTTCCACACAACATCCAGAGTGATCTTTTAAAAACAAAACTTAGATCATGTCATTTATTTGCATAAAACCTTTTATTGTCTTCACTTTACTCTTAGGATAAAGTCTAAGATTCTCAGCATGCCCACAAGGTTCCACATGGTCCCTTCACTTCTGGCTTCATTCCTTCCACACTCTCCCCACCTCGCTGTACTAGCTACTCTGGCCTCCTTTCCATTTCAGGGACTTCCCAAGTTCTCTACCACCTCAGGCCATTTGCACATTCAGGTCACTGTGCCCGGAATGATCTCCCCCTCCTGCATGCCACGATTTGCTTAGTCAATCCCTCTGGGGGATTACAGGAGTATATATGTCAGCAGTCCTGGGGACTTCAGCTAAAGTCTATTTCACACTGTACTTATTCATAGGAACCTCATTAATTTCATTCACATTAAGCAATGTTAATCCCAGGGTTAAAAACAAAAGAGAAAATGTCAAACACTCTTATGGTACTTACTACATGCCAGACATTATTACAAGGACTTCACATCTATCAACTCATTTAATTCTCACAGCATCCTACTGAGGTAAGTACTATTTTTGTTCTTATTCCCATTTTACAGATGAGGTAATGAAAGTCCAGAGGGGTTAAGCATCCTCTATGCTACACCACCTCTGTGCTGCTGTCTCTACTACAGAGAACTAAAGCCCAGACAGGGAACAGAAAATCTGGCTTTGGTGAGAAATAGAACTGGTTGTAAGTCCTGACCAAATTAACTAACTGCTGACTTTCTGTCATCCCATGTGCAAAATGAGAATAAAGCATTGTGAGGGTTTAAATGATATTATGCATGGCAAAGTTTGGTTTGTAGTAAGCCCTCAATAAATTTAAATCCCTCTTCCCTCTCCCAATCATCAGAATTTAATTACTGCCTACATCTGCATGCAAATGTGTATAGTATTTCATATGAATATCCACACACGCATATAATTTACCATAAGCAGTTAGAGGACCTTACAGGTCTCAAACTCTCACCAACATTGTAAGCAAGGTAGGTACTCCTTCACAAATAAGAAAATTGAAACCTAATCTTATACTATTTTCACCATATATAAAACACTTATTTCATTCTCTTTTGAAGATGGTAAGATAGATCCCATGAAGTATGAAATAGTAGTTTAAGACCTTGGCCCCCAAACCTAATATTGGTCCCAGTCAAGGGACATCTCACAAAAGTTGGAACACATTTTCATAGCTCGTGTCTTTAGCTCTGAAAATTCTATTACCTATTTTAAGGGAACAATAGCTAAAAGCACAGTTTTAAAAGAATTAGAACATGATGAGAAACTAGATACTCTGAGTCATTTGCCTGCAACACAAAGTACATCCTTTGAAGCATTTAGACGACAGCATAATTGCTAAAACTTAACCACATGTTTAATCAATATGCAGGTATTTTAAAGATGGTATTTATTTATTCAACAAATACTGAGAATTGAATATGAGCCAGAAACTATGAAAGACAGAGCATGGATAAGACAGAATCCCTGCACCTGATGAATTCTGTTTAGTATAGAAAACAGATGTTTGAACAACTATTATATTATAACTTTTACTTTTCTCTCTGAGTAAATATGTTTTGAACAAATCAGTGAATCACTGCCTGGGGAGGCTAGAAAAGAATGATGTTGGCAAACGCTGTGATTGAAAAATATAGTAATATAACATAGTACAATATAATAATAAATATAATATAATATAATATAACATAATATAATATAATATAATATAATATAGTATAATATAATATAATATAGTTTTCATAGCCATAGATTCTTCTGCTGCTCCCCATCTCAGTACATGGCACCTCATAAGAGGTGCTCATAAGTGGAATCTGGCTGTCACTATTGACACCTCCAATTCTCTGTCCTGAACCCCCCCTCCCCTGTTCAATGATCACCAAGTCCTATCAATCCTTCTTGCAACATTTATTTAAAATTCATTTACTTCTCTCTCCATGACCATTATGGTATTCCAAATGACTACCTACTAAAGGGCCCAAAATGATTTTTCTCAACACTTCTCAGAATAAAGTCAAATTTCCTAATAAGCTGTAAGGCTCTACATAGTTTAATCCAGACAGAGCTCTTTAGTCCTGTATTGAATCACATCCTCCCTTACTCATTAGATACACTGGGCTTCTTTCATTTCTTCACTGCCACCTCAGGACCTTTTAACATGCTGTTCCCTCTGCCTGGAATGCCCTTCCTTGCATTCTTACCCCAAGTGTCTCCCAAAGTTAACTAAAAGAACCTGAAAGTCTTTAAATGCCACATGGTCAGAGAGGCCCGACATCTAGAGTATGGATGTCTCCATGGAGTATGGTCTCCTCTCCCTCACAATAATTATTACACTTTGCACTTACACTTTTAGTTGTATGATTATTTGATAAATAACTGTCTCCTCCAATAGGTAAAAAATTTCACGAAGGTGGGAACAGGGCCAGGTTTGTAGACTATATATACATATTCCCATCATCTAGCACAGTGCCTGGTGATACATTCTCATAAGACCAAGGCAACTTTATATGATCTCCTTTATAGATACAAGTACACACTCTTGTTATAGCTTTATAGGTTAATATTTCAAAGTGAAATAGAAATGTTTCCTTCTGGTTCCCAAGAGAAAGGACAGCTTTGTTAGACAAAGAATGTTCAAAATTCTTCTAAAAGAGAAATCAGATTTGGTTTGACAGAACTTTTGGTAGTCTAGCCTTTCTAGCTAATGAAGTTAAGTTTCTCTGCAAAGGAGATTCTGCAGAAACAGACTGGATATTCCGGTGCAGTGGTCTTCTGCATTGCCATTTAACTTCACTCATTCATGAAGGTGCAAAATCAAAACTTGAAACAGAAGTATTTGGCACACTATCACCATTTGGAAGACTTTTTTTCATCATATTTATTAAGCCAGCCAGATGTCCTAAATAGCTGATTCCTTGTATCCAATTTCTAGTTATTAAACATTATGTATAACATTTCTTTGTAACATTATTTATAAGCATTTATTTTACCCGATAAGTGAAAGTGAAAAAGGAGCTAGCATTTCCCACCATCGCTATTTGTTTTGTCTTTCATGCCAGCCCAGTTCTGATGAATCTACTCTGAAATCTAGGTTTAGGTGGCAGATTTTACACTTTGGTTGAGTGTGCAGGAAGTAGCTGGTCCTGCAGCTTCTAAAAGCCAAATTACCTTGCATCCGAGGAACTGATTTAAATTCACATCCAAAACATATCTTAGATAAATGAACATAGGTTTGACAATGAAATAAACCTAATATTACCTTTATGTGAAATTCTCTTAAACAATTTCCCCAACAATGCCATTCTAGTCACAAACTGATATTCAGATGGCTTATTAGCCTACGGCATGATTTCTCACAGAAATTAGCTTCCATAAAAGCATCCACTGTCATTCAGTCTGATGTGCGTCTTAGAAAAGAAACTGCCAATAATAGCAGGACCATATTCACTTGACTACTTCCTATTGCTGGTGATAATATTTTAGCATTTTTCATTCCCTTCCTCTACTTAGACATAGCTTAGAAATAATATCAAGGGAGAACTAGAAAAGTTAAAGGAAATAACCTTACGCTGAGGTCTTGTCCCTTTGCTAAGAATATTACATGCTTGCTAATATAAGAATTAAAGCAGCCCTTTGATGAGGTATAAAGGATTATTCATAAAATCTGAATACATTATTTTGCTTACAAATTTTCTAGCTCTGCTCTGAGAAAAAGACATAGATTCTCTAGTCATCTTAAATGTTAAGAAATATCTGAAATTCCTGCATAAATTTTAGTTCCTATTTTCCCAAACAATAGTTTGTTTCCAGAAATGAACAGCAATATGTAGCATATATGAAATTAAGGTAGTGAACTGTTTATGCTATCCATGTTAATACATGATGTTTAATAATCTGTCATAAATTATGCATACACTAAGTTCCAAAATGTCTACATTCTATATAATAGATACTGGACCACCCCCAGAGTTACTTTTTTTCTTCTGAAAATAAATTTTTTTTACTTTCTTTAAAGTAACTCATGTATTAAAAATAATAGCTTCAATAACCCATAAAGCACACTGTATAACATGGTTAAAGAAAACTCAACAGTTTAGCTCTCAAAACTACATTTCTCAGTACTTAAAAGTTACTGATATACTTCCTAGGAGTATAAACATAAAGACTTTCCAGAAAATCGCAAAACATTATCTAAATATAAATCTGAACAAATAGAAGATCTTGGCCTGTAAAATAAATGGCCATCTTTTACAGGAAACATACCTAAATTTCTTTAGTTCGTCAAAAATAAAAATTCTTTCATCCAACAAGTTGCCCATGAATATGATATATATCATTTCAAATATTTTTCACCGAGTTATAAAACACTCAGTTTTGTTATCACCTGTGCATTTAATTAAAATAATCACCATGCATTCTGTAAGAAGCTCAAAATACAAGGATACTTAAATCCATTGAGAATTCTCCCCATCTGATTAATAAATTTGAGGAATAGAGCTCAAATTTTTAATGATTCCAGTCCTTCCAAATCCAAAGCTTTGCTTATATTCTATTCAATCTCCCAGTTTCTTCTAGTAAATTTGCTGCAAAAATACTCCTTCACTAAAATGGTTACATAAGAAGACAAGGTAAGACACAACTTTTGTTTTTCATTTGACGATGATGCAGCCCTAACATTTAGCCTTTCACATCTGCTGCAGTGATGTGATGTTCCTTCTTTGATTAGACTAAGTTTTTGTGGGTGTTTTTGCTTTCAAGATAAAGAAACTCTTTAATGTTATAACACTGAGAATGCACTTCTCAAACATTATACATCTTCCTAAGACAAATTAAGTCGGCTCCTCAGAGTGATTAACCAGGAAATGTAAATAACTAAACACTTGTTACCTGCTGGTTTTGCAATGTTTCCCTTTTCTATTATCCACCTAAAATTATCTGCAAAAGAAAACTGCAATCAGGATCTGGGTAAATAATTTCAATGTCTGACATTATATTGAATTGATCTTTTTTTAATGAGGAAAAAAAAAGTTACCCAAGTAGTATTTTCAAACATTTTAATTTGTAATAAATAATCAATACCATAAAAAGAAGAAAGGAAGCATTATTTTAACACTGCAAGTTTTCATGTAAAAACAGTTTTACCTTAATTATTTATCCAGTCCTGTGCAATCTTTCCGGAATTGTTTGGAATGGCAGACCCCTGTTGCAGAGGTGACTTATGTGAACCTTTGGGGATCTAGACAATGATTTAAAGACCAGTGGGAGTGAACTAGACAAGCCAATCACCACCACCACCTCACCCCAACACCTCCCTCCGTCCAACTTGCGTCAGCTCTTAAAAAAAAGAGAAGCTAAATCAGTTTACTGTTGTACATTTGGATTAAACATCAGTTACACCAATTTCTATTTGCTTTTAGAATTTTGGCTTTTATGCAACAAAATACTCACTAACTGAAAGTTTTTTCTTGATTGGTGTCATTCTGTATCAAGATTCTATAGGTTGGTTGACTGATAAATCTCAAAATGTTAATTTTTCAACAGGTTTATGAACTTACTTAAGTAAAAGTAAAATAATACCAGAATAACTGAGTCAGACTGCTTAATGAATATTGTAATCAGAATGCATAGACAATATTAATTGAATAGCAAAAGAGTTATTTTCTTTTGAATTGTCGATATTATTCAGAGGAAATGTTATAGAATAACAGACACTCCCAACAGCACCAAGTTACTCAAGGTGCTGTGAGGTTGGAAATCATAAGCCCTGTCAGCCTCTGCTACCATTTCAAAGGCAGTGTGCTGAGTAGGCAAAACACTATTTGGAGTTTTTAAAGAATTTCTAAACAGATATTTTCTCCCTTTCAAAAAAATCTACTTGGCTTTCCACATATTAGAGGAAGAGTTCAAATATGTTGGCAAATAATTCATTCTGTTATGAAAATATATAAAGCAGACATTCTGAAAGTGAGGTGAGAAAAACAGATTAAAAAATCAATCCAGAATTAAGGGCTCTTTGCCTTTTTAATATTTATAACATGGATAAACTATCTGATAACCAATCAGAGGGAATGCTAGATTGCAACAGTTGTGTCAATTACCTATTTCTAAAAAAAAAACCGACTAAACATTGTTCTTTGAGTAGGAAATTCTTAAGTTGATGCAAGACATTAAACATTAAACAAAACGTCCAGTTATCCATTTCTCTTTTCCATTTTAAATGTGCCCATTTGGTCTATTAACTTTATCATGGTATGTTTACATTCATCTGTCTTTTAGTTAGCTGCTTCTTTATTTTTCAGAGTTACCTTGTAGTTTTGTCCCTTATCAGATAAAAATTATTACGGTCTAGGGGAAAAATGATAATAAATACACTAATTTTAATTTCAGATAAATTTAAAGAATATTCCTTTTCAAATTACTTCCATCATTTAATTATAATCTTTCCAACTTAAGATTTCCTTCTGTTTGCAAAGTTACCAGATGAGTATAAAATTAAGAAAGCAAAAACCTGCACTAATTGTTAGAAAATGAAATACTTGTATTCTAGTAAAAGTCCATTTAATAGTGGAAATCCATTTCATACTATATCTTCATATAAAATAGGGTGGAGAAAAATGTATAAACACCTACAGCTTTATTTCTTTTAAAATTTTAAGCTTTGGCTTCCATATAATTCTGATCTTCAAGTTCACTAAATAATTATAGCAAATTAGCGTGTTGGATTAAAATTAAATGTACACATAAGAGACTTCTATGAAGGGTCTTTTCAGATTTCTTTTTTTTTAAATTTGGTATCATATTGTTATTTAAAAAAATACTGCTACATTCTGAGGTTGTGAGGAAATAGTCTTCTGACGAACAAAGGTATTTTTTATATTTGAAACACAATTTTCTATACGTGGGTTTGGAGATATTATGCCATATCTGTACATTTATTGGGAGGCATAGTTAAATAATGTACTTATAATATTTCTAATAACAGTAAAAGCATTTGTACCAGATACCGTGCTTCATGCATACTTTTTTTTTTTTTAAACATCTTTATTGAAGTATAATTGCCTTACAATGGTGTGTTAGCTTCTGCCTTACAACAAAGTGAATCAGTTATACACATACAATATGTTCCCATTTCTCCTCCCTCTTGCATCTCCCTCCCTCCCACCCTCCCCATCCCACCCCTCTAGGCGGTCACAAAGCACCGAGCTGATATCCCTGTGCTATGCGGCTGCTTCCCACTAGCTATCTATTTTACACTTGGTAGTGGATATATGTCCATGACACTCTCTTACCCTGTCACATCTCACCCCACCCCCTCCCCATATCCTCAAGTCCATTCTCTAGTAGGTCTGTGTCTTTATTCCCGTCTTGCCACTAGGTTCTTCATGGCCTTTTTTTTTTTTTTTTTTCTTAGATTCCGTATATATGTGTTAGCATACTGTATTTGTTTTTCTCTTTCTGACTTACTTCACTCTGTATGACAGCCTCTAACTCCATCCACCTCATTCTTTTCTTATTTCTTTAGCACCTACTCTAATTGCAAAATTCTTATCACAGAACTTTCCTAACATTGACTCAAAAATCAAATACACACATACAAAAACTAATTTGACAAAAGTTGGCTGAATTAAAATGACTTAGGAACTTTTTTGTTATTTAACTATTTTTCCCCTAGATATTTGGCATGTTTAGACATGCAAAAATTAATGAAGAAATGTATGGTCTGGTCTTGACAAAACTCACAGTAACTTTCCTTTCAAAAGGAAAATACAGACTTAAAACATTATAGTTTCATGTCCTGAACATTTCTTAAAATCATATCATAATGTGATTTCATATATATATTTGGTAATAGATTATTCTCTTTTGATTTTTAAAAAGTGCAAATGCTATATATTCTGTTAGGTTCTGATTTGGTTCAAGCATCGCTGTACAAAGAGGTAATGGACCAGAATATGTACAGAATTTTAAAAAATGAATAAAATGAAAATGAAATGAATAAAATGAAAAATATGTGGGTAGTGAATAATGAAGCAAGTCCTTCACATAAGGAATTCATATAAGTGCCACCAACAACAGGTATATGAAACTTGGTCAGGGTAGGGGGGTAGTTTGCAGGTGGTAAAATATGTCCACTTAAAGGGATACCTGGCTTCCCAAATTATAACATGATTAATATTAGCAGAATTGCACCATATGCCATAGGATTCCAGAAGATGAAAAGTCCCCAGGGGCTGAGGCCATCCAAGACGACTTCAGGGAGCCTGAGGACCTAGAAGAGGGCCTTAAAGTCCAGGTGAGATTCCAACGGGTAGAGAGGAAAGGAAGTGGCATCCTGGATGCAGATTGTAGACATGATAAAAGCATATTCTGGCAACAGTGAAAAGTAGTCTGGCTGCAGCAGAGACTTTTCAGAGCAAAACGGAATAGAACGGAATAGTCCAGGCTGTAAAAGGCGTTAAATCTTGGGACTCAGATTTTTGTGATCAGAATCTCTTGAAGGCTTCTGAAGAAAATCATAGAATCAGCAGGGAAGGAAATAAGATGGGATGATAGGGTGGAGCTAGAGATAGGGGCAAGGAGGATGCGGAGGAGGTTGACTGATGGCTGGGCTTTGGTGATATTTGCCTGTCTGAGAATCATGGCAGAACAGAAGGCAGATGGAAAGGATTTAAAGTGGGGTCAGTGGTAGTTTGACTCTTTCTTGCACTACTGTTTCCATTTATCACTTTCACTATCACATGCTGTGAATTTTATGTGATCATTCTATGAGAAATAAGAAACTTGCAATAAAATCTTCATATTTCTTTACATAGAGAAGGAGAATATATGGTGGTAACTCACCCATTTCAGGACCCCTCCCATTAAACTGTGGCTATTATTTTCAAATAGTACAGAGAAGGTCCTAGAATGTATATCCCAATATGTTATCTCTTAAAAGTACAAAATTGCTGACTCAAAATAAACTGATTCAGATCACATCCATGCATTGAATCAGGTTTTTTTTTCTTGCCCATACTTAAAAGCATTGCTCATCTTGTTTCAAATTTCTACCTTCATCGATTTCTTCGAAGGGAAATTTCCAGCTGGATAAAGTTAAAATTGGTCAACAATTAAAAAAACAATCCCTTAGCCAGATCATCATGGCATTTTCCAATGACACTGGGAAAGGTAACCTCTTGTTCTCATCAGGACTGTACCCAAATTTCTAATTTTAGTCATGGGACAAAATAATACTTGGAAATACAATGTGGTTATAGTCAAATTGGAAGAAGATGGGTAGAAACAGTAACAACTAAGAAACAAAATGACCTAATTTTTAATAATTTTGTATTGCCTTTCTATCTGTACTCACTTACTTTTCTTTGTTCTTACTTCAATTTCCCTTTAGGTCACCTACCTTTTCCCTTGCTTCTGTTTCTTTTTAAGTTTTCTGTGTCTTTATGATGTCTTAATTTCCAAGAAGAGAATTTTATCATTTCCAGGCTTTAGATTTGTAAACTCAAAATCTGATAAAGTAGGTCAGTTTCCAAGATTATAGGTCTGTTCTTATCCAAAAGCCAATATTAGTGCTTCCAAATACGGACAAAATGTGCATTAATCCAACTTTTCTTTTTTTTTTTTTTATAGTATTATAGGTAAACGTCTGTCTGACCAAATCACTCCTAGAAATGGAAAACACTAGCACAGCTGCAGTTAGAAACAAGATTTTGATTACTTCTTTTTAACATAGGATTTACTCTCTGGCTTTTGGGTTTCAGGCTTAGAGTGATGAAGAGCATTTGTGATCTTTTTTGATGTCACTCTTTGGCCCTCCAAATTCTTCATCTTATCTCTCTTAGTATGAATACATGCAAAAAAGAAAAAAGAAGAAAAGCCATACAGAAATATTGCAGAAATCTTCGTAAATCATTCAAATAGCAGAATTCATGTTATCCTAGAGGTGACCTGAGCACGTAGGTCCTTCCTGCAGAGTGAGGGAAGCATAGGCATGCTGTAGGTCTCTCTCTTCATGGTTATGAAATTATTAATCTCAATTTACAGAAAAAGAAATAAGGACTACAAAAAAAATATGAATATGACCCCCAAAAGCTATATACCAAATTAATTATAAACATAGAAATAAAGATGAATAATTTTCTAATTCCCCTTCAGCAGAGGCTCTCAGATATCTATGGAAGCTTAGGCCACTTCTATTTTTTGAGGCTCCAAATATACTTTTTAAATTTTTTAAAAATCCTCAACGGGGTTTCTAAATTGTCATACATTTTTCAATGACCCTATTTCACAAAATAACACCTCAACACAAATATAATACAAGTGACTTAATGAATAGCCTTATTTGATGATAACTTCAAAAAGTCTAAATTTGGGACCCTCTCAAATATGAAACCTCAAAAGGCTGCCCAGCCCTGGCCCCTGGGAGAGGCCCTGCTTTTCTGTTCGAAAAAACCTCCCTGACCAAGAGAAGGGCAACACCCACGTGTGCTGAGGAAATTGCTCGGTTGACGGCATCCCCCTCTCTTGAGCCCAGACTAAACCACCTTTACAGTTATACAATGGAGCATTTTGGAAATGTTTGAATAGTCACTGTGTTGCAAAATTAGCAAACAAGTTTGGTGCAGGTTGACAAACTTACTGACTTGGCCGCAGACCTAAATAGAAAATTCCTTTTAGCCTTAGCTGACGAAAAAAAAAAAACTAGTTAGAAGACAGCTCATGGGGGCTTCCCTGGTGGCGCAGTGGTTGAGAGTCTGCCTGTCAATGCGGGGAACACGGGTTCGGGCCCTGGTCTGGGAGGATCCCACATGCCGCGGAGCAGCTGGGCCCGTGGGCCACAACTGCTGAGCCTGCGCGTCTGGAGCCTGTGCTCCGCAACAAGAGAGGCCACGATAGTGAGAGGCCCGCGCACCGCGATGAAGAGTGGCCCCCACTTGCCGCAACTAGAGAAAGCCCTCGCACGGAAACGAAGACCCAACACAGCCATAAATAAATAAATAAATAAAATAAAAAAAAAAAAAAAAAAAAGAAGACAGCTCATGTTGTTCATGATATTTTGTTCTCTCCATTTTGCCTTTCAAGCAACTCAAATCTTTCTGGTCCATTTCATTTCTTGATCCCACATGGAAATGATGCAGAGAAAAGGGTATCACAAGTTCATTCCAGGCTTCTGCTTAAGCAAATACACCAAGGTGAAGAAGGATAAAAAGGTCTGTGTGGTTTATGGGTGATTATAACTTAAATAATGTACTGAAATTCTAAATGTTAAATTAGAGCTCTTAAAAGCTGGCCTTAAAGAATGATTCTTATCCTTTAAAATGCCTGCTTGAGAAAATAGCCCTGCTAGGAGATGTATGATTATAATGATTAAGTTACAACAACACTTCCTAAATAACTAAATCACATTGTTAATTTAAGTTCTTCATACAGAATACAGTATTAATATGGTGCTAAATTGAGTCGACTGCCTTTCTAACTAATAGCGATTGATGGTTTAAAAATTACATCCTATTCGGGCAGCAGCACGTTAATTTCCACTGCTCTCTTTCGTAGTCTCTCCCATCCCTTTCCTTTCAAAGCAAATTCTCTTCCAGAACAATTTCTATGCATTTGTTTTTTGTAATTTCATCAGTGATTGGACTTTGTAAATCTGGTGTCATCTTGCTTCAATTCAGAAAACCAACAGTTTCTAGAGCTGGGACCCAATAGGCTGCCTGGCTGGACTGGGAGGAGATAGAGGGCAAAGGAGACAAAAGAGCACACAGTAGAGTTTTTAAAGGGAAGGGGCTCTCCGAAAAGGTGATGACATGAAACCATCCTGTAAAAGAATCAGTGCCCCTAATAACAAAAGATACGCTCAAGTGGGCTCACCAGTATATTGAAATAAGGAATGCAAGTCCACCATAAAGTGTTCTTCAAGGGAATTTTTGAGCAGAATAAGACATATAATAGTGATGCTGACCTTTCTTAATGGACTTTTCAGGGAATGCAGAGGTTTTCCTGAGTCAGGTCTCCTCAGTGAGAGGGCAGGGTTTCTGCCCAGGGAGCTCTCTCTCGCTGAGCTGTAAGCAACCCCAGGGCCCAGCCATGTTGCGGTCAGAGCTCTTTGCAGCATGCTTGTACAGATGTACTGTCCTTTGCTACAGGTGTTAGCAGTGTCCAGCATGACAAGATTCACTGAACTTTTTGTTCTTTATGCGTTGCATGAGTTAGGAATTATACTTCCTGGATGGCTGGATATAAAGTTGGTAGCACAAATCTTTCTTTAAATATAAGAAAGGCTGATTCAGAAAAAGTAAATGTCTTGACCTTATTCTTCAGGACAGCAGTAGAAGGGCAGATGGTATATTTACAAGGTTTGGGGATGGATTCAAGTATGTCTAGACAGACAATTTAGATTAGTTGTAAGCAATCTGTTTTGTTTGTTTACCTTATTAATATTAGGTTATGCCTGGTTCATAGTAGGTACTGTATAAATTTTGAATGAAAGTCTTTATTAAATGTACTGATTCAATCTGTGCATCCAAAACAATTCTTTAGAATTTATTTAAGGGTTGCAGCAAGAAATAGTCTAATAATTATTCTAATTGAGGATCCTACCATATATTAAAATGCAGTAGTTCCTTCTTACTCTCAGAGCCAATTGTGAGATGGTAAAGTGAAAGTCCATGCTATATGTAAGGAGCCATTAGTCCTTTTATAGAGTGCTGCATTCCCGGAATATTAAGCAGTAATTACCAATGATGTGTTCAAAGAATATTCAAAGAATAATAAGGATATCGGAAAATTATAATTATAATAAGTTTTCAGAAGCAAGATACAAAATCTAACAGTAATATGCTCCCTGTGTTGTTTTTAAAATTATACATATAATATATAAAAACATATATTTTTTATATATTATATGTATAATATAATATTTCCCTTTTCAGGCAAAGGGAAAAATGCCTGAAAGAACACATATCAAAATATAGAGTGGATATTTCCAGATTGTGAAAATGTTGATAATGGTTTTTTTCTCATCTATATTTTCCAAATAACCTTTAAAAAGTATGGATTACTTTCACTATGAGAAAAACAATAAACATTATTAAAAACAAAAGCAACAAAAACAAAGAGTTCCTCTCTTAGGTTTTGTAACAATTGTTAATCAATGCCAGACATGAGCCACTAGCTAAACCTCTATTCTTAGTGAGAATATTTTCGGTGCTTGACTAGGAACAATCAACTCTCTTTAAAAAAATCTTCAACTCTGAATGGGCACTTATGAGTTATTTAGGGTCTAGATGAAATTATACATGTCCAGTCTGTTCTGGAGGGATGGATTGGTTTTTTCCCCATCAGCAAGAGGTACTCTAAGAGATCTCAAAATACTGTTGAGAAAAATGGGGTTTTAAATATATTTGGAGCCTCAGTGTTTTCTCATAATGCTGTGAGATAGTCAATTTCTATTATAGCTTAGTAAGCAGTCATCTTCATTTGTGCATTCAATAAATATTATTGAACACCTATGTGTCAGGCTTCATGGTAGGGTCTCAGGCAAGACAGACAGAAACATAAGACCCAGTCTCTGCTCTCAAGAAGCCCTGCTATCTCCAGGGAATCCATTGCTTAAGTAGGTCATGATGCTATAACGTGGCAGGTGAAACGCCCGTGGGAACTGAGGGGTCGGAGAAGTGTGGCACCCAACTCAGCTTGAAAAGGACAGAGAAGACTTACTGGAGAAGGTGACAGCTAGGCTCAGACTGAAAGAATAAACAGGAGCTGGCCAGGCGCAATGGCATTGGGAGCAGACTGCAGACAGAGGGACAGCATGAGAAGGGGCAAGGAGGTAAGAAGCTGCTCCTGGCTGCCTGTTGTTCCTGGAATGCTGAGAAACACGACTGCAGAGGTCACTGGTGGGAACACAGGGGGTCAGGGGGCCATGTCTTTTCTTTGTTCTGTTCAGTTCAAATGAGTTCATAAAAAAGACCAGCCCAGCAATGCCACATAGAGCTCACAGTTTCAGCTATGTGAAGAAAATGTGCCTTGTTAGGAATGGTGATAATTAAGGTTATTGCAAACAGTAATAACCACCAGGGTAGCACGAGGCGATTCTTGAGTGCATTGCGTCCTTGGCGTGTTTAAGTGGGCTGGGGGCTCTGCTCTGTGTTCGGACTACCAGGTTTGTTGTATTATAATTTGGCTAAGAACAGAAAAATTAGGGTTCATGAGGTATTTTGCTTCAAATGATGTAAAATATATGAAAAAGGAGTTAATTACAAGACTTACAGCAGTTGAATTTTTAACTATAGAAATCTTGACTCTTTAGTTATTCTTAGATTTTTTTTTTGGCCACACTGTGTGGCATGTGGGGTCTTAGTTCCCCAACCAGGGATCGAACCTGTGCCCACTGCAGTGGAAGTGCAGAGTCCTAACCACTGGACCGCCAGGGAGTTCCCACATTCCTAGATATTTGAAGATTATTTTTTAAATTAGAATCTAAGTTGCAACCTATTTAAACTTTTCTTAATTATTTAAAAAATACATCTAAGTAAAGATTGATAACTAAGTAAATTATATATGAGTAATTTATTCAGTAATATTAATGTCCTGATTTGCAAGCATCTATAGTCTCTAATTCTTTTTTTTTTATAGTATCTAGTGTAGTATTATAAATAACAATTGGAAGATTGATACTTGCTTTTTAATGATGGGTAATTTGATTTTTACATGGGCATAAGACAATCATATTGATGAAAATAGTTTTGCTTGTGGCCTTTTTTCAAGTTTAAAAGGACATTTCCTTTGAAGCCTAAGGCTTTTAACAGCTTTTTCAGAGGAGGTCTGAGAGGAGCTCACCGTTTTTGTGTTGAAACTGTATCTATTCATCCCTCAAACCTCTGACACCCAAAGAATCTGAATGGCTGAACAAGGCCTTCCTCTTTCGTTATGCTGACATTTAGCCTTGCACTTGATTCTGAAGATTTGGGTTCACTCCATCACTTACTAGCTGTGGAACTATCAACTCAGTAAGCTCTCTGGGCCTTTGTTTTCTCGCTTCTAAAAAGTATATAATTCCTGGGTGACAACAAGACCATTGGAAGAAGCAAATGGAATTCATTCATTCATTTATTGAGGATCTCATATGTGCTGAAAATACACTTATAAACGTAACTATAGTTCAAACTGGCAAAACTGTTCTTTCTTTCTTCCCATTGAGTTCCTTTTGCCACTGTTTGGACCACAAAACTTAGAAATGTAAATAGATTGTAGCCACACTTATATAGCTATCAAAGAAATAACAAAGTGGTTGTCCACTAGAGGCACATTGGACATAAAATTCTGATATGTTGACATAAAATTCCAATTCTAAATATTTAGAGTTAATTAATTCTCTTTATCAAAATTTTTACCAAGTTAAAAGGTGAATAATGAAATGAACTGCCTTTAGTCTTTTTTTTCTTTCCCTTTCCTGTTTTCTATCAGTCAATCAATCAATCATTCAATTAGGGAGTAAACACTGAACACCTATTATACACCCAGAATGATGCCATCAGGTTTTCCCCTTTAGGCTCTCCTTCTACTTCTGAACATCTGGCACTGTTTTTTCTGACCGACCACAAGCTTTAGAAAAACTGGAGAGCTTTACAGTTGAGTTGAGATACACAAGAGTTCTGTGGTTATCTACATGTATATTACATTATACATTCTATATTACATATATAGAGAGATTTGTATCTATGTTTATAATTATATCTATTAGGATCCACAGTGCTTTTTTTCCCTATTTAAAAAACTCAGCTTTTATCCTTTGGTTCATATGCTATTGTCCTGTAAGTGCATTGCTGTTTTCTCACGGTAATTCCAAATTCTTTTACTAAACATGGAGTTACCCTATGAAATGGAGAGCACACTGACTCTGGAGTCCAAATTCAAGGATTCAGATGTGATCCCCATTCTGCTATCTACTAGTTGAGAGACTTTACAAAGTAGAATTAATCCCTCCCTCCTCTGTGCTATCTCTGCTTCCTACAAGCTTTGCTATTAGGCCTACATGCTGTACTAGCATATTTGTCTGTGTGTCTGCCCTTCTAGATTTTGAAGTCCTCAGGAGCAGACATTGCATCTTATTCAGTGGAACTGAATCTACTATAGCTTCTAGACCTTGACTACCTGGACTTAAATCTGATTCCTGCCACTTAATGACCATCTGACTTTGGGCAAGTTGTTTGCTATCTCCATGCCTCAGTTTCCTCCTCTGTAAAAAGGAGATAATAATAGTGCCTACCTCACCCTGCTGTTATGGGGATTAACTAAGTCCCTATTTCTAGAACATTTAGAAGAGTATCTGACACATCGTAAACATGTAAGTATTTGTTAGATGTGTGTACTTAAGGAATTGTCACTAACTTCAAAATCTAGTACGGTACCTACTGAATAAGTCTTTGTTGAAAAGTAGATAAAGGCATGTAAATATTCTAGAACTCAGTTTTCTCATTAAAACTGGGTCTAATAAGAACCATTATGACTGTGAGGATAAAATGAGATAATGGCTATTTAAGCATTATAAACATAAAAAGTATTTTTATGGCTGTTTGATTATAAGGGTAATGCAACATTAGCAAAATTGCTCATAGAATTAAATTGGTTTCAACACCTTTTGCTTTGGAAGTGTATTGTCACTGTTTATTAGACTATTATTTCATCTGTTAAAATATTGATTAGCGCTGTTGAAAAGCTAGAAAATGGCAGGTTTTGACCCTGACCCATGGAATCTCAGAAAACAACCTCGTAATAAGACATGGTTTGCAAGCTGTGTTTGTTTAACATTAACCAACCAACCTGTGAAACTGAACGGCACCATGGTACATATTTACCCCTGAACCTGCTCTCAGAGCCAGTGTTTAAACATGCAAACGTGCTGGTAGATTTCGGAAGGTTTGATTTGGCTTTGCTTTGGATTTTTTTTTTTTTTTCTGTGAGACTGACAAAACACGAAGACCCCCAAACGTACCAAGACGCATGTTCCAGATGCCACAGTAAATGGTCTACCTTTTGCTTACACTCTGGGATTTGAGATGGCTGGCATTTTCATACTAATTCTCAAATTGTCCAGCCACATAGTTTTGGTCTAATCAGAATCAGTTGATTCAATGGTAAGACCTTTTTAGTCATTATGAATCAGTGTCTGGATAAGCTGGCAACGTGACTGGATGACTGGCTTTCTCTGAGGCACCTTCTTGATCAAACAGGACCCACAGCTTCTATCTTTGCACCTCTTAAATACAGGGAAGTCTTACAAGCATGCGCGTATGCTAGCTACTTCTCATTCATTTGAGGTTAACCTAGATAAGACTGGTTAGATTTTGAGTTGAAGTCTAGAACACTGTTGTGTCAAATTTTTTAGTACATTCAGGTCAATTTCCTTAGAAATTTAGAAATGAGAAAACATATATGCAGGTGTTTTCAAACAGAAAGCTTTATAGAAATGAAAAACAACATTATGTAAAAATCTTTAGTGTTCTTATCAAATATTCTTATGCTCTTTGGGGAACAGACCATTTTTTTCCCAGGTGCTGTGGGTAGAAACGGGAATAAACATAAAACTGGTAGAAGTTGGTGATGTCCACTCTGATATTTTACTTTCTTTCCATCTCTTCCTCTTTCAAACAGATGGTCTTCCAGTTGCTGACATATGGAGCTGTTCCCACATGAGTGTAAGTATACTGACATCAGTCTCTGTCTTTCTCCTAAACAGAATAATGTTTAAGTATATTTATTACATCAATATGGATGTCTTGAGGCTTCATACTTATCCAGACTACTAAGACTAATGGTCTCAACAACCCTGTTTAATTTTTATAACATAAATTTAGCTGTTTTTTTTTTTTAATTATTAGCACCTTTAATTATTATTTATTTATTTATTTTTTGGCTGCGTTGGATCTTCATTTCTGTGCGAGGGCTTCCTCTAGCTGCAGCAAGCGGGGGCCACTCTTCATTGTGGTGCGCGGGCCTCTCACCATCGTGGCCTCTCTTGTTGCAGAACGCAGGCTCCAGACGCGCAGGCTCAGTAGTTGTGGCTCACGGGCCTAGTTGCTCTGCGGCATGTGGGATCTTCCCAGACCAGGGCTCGAACCCGTGTCCCCTGCATTGGCAGGCAGATTCTCAACCACTGTGCCACCAGGGAAGCCTAGCTGTTGTTTTTAAATCGGTCCCACTATTTGGTGGTAGGATAACAATAAATAATCTGTCGCATTATTCACTGTCCAATGTGCAGTCATGTAGACTGGTTTTCCTGGGGCAATCATTAAGTAAACAAGATTTTTGTCTGTCCCATGCCCAATTAAGAAAAACATCAACAGGAGCAAGAACTATGATATGAAACAGAAAAAATGAGGCTGCAGTGAGTTGTTGAAAAATCCCCTAAGGATTTTACTCAGTGTTTTCTGGTCATGTTTTAGTCACAAGAAATATTATTTAAATATTTCTTTAATATCCAGTATAGTTAGTTTTTTATTGCACTCATATAAGGATTTAGAAATATGTGGCAAAGAGATGAAACACATTTTTAGATGTCTTCTCACTCCAGCTAGAGTGAAAACTGCGAGATTCTGTTTATTCTTTTTTTCCTAGAATTTCAGCAAATAAAAGTATTCAGCTTCTATTTGCATTATCACCAAGTTTAGATCTACCCATGAGGAATGTTTAGGTGTATGTACAAGTGCATTTTCAGTGTGTAGAAACAGATGCGGTCACATGGCCTCCTGGCGCATGAGTTTCCACCAAAAATGTTTAAGCAACAATTTTCTTTCAAAGTTTTGCATTATCTCATCTAATCATACTTAGTTAGTCTATGCTGTGACCACTGAAATTATTTGAGAGTAATTGACACAAGATGTACATGAGACAGTATGCCTATACTGAGTAGATTTGGTGAGGGAGGGGAGGAAATAACTTTTCAAAGATTCTAAAGGGTTAGAAAGCACCTATCTTGCTCTCTCTATATAGCTCTATGAATCAAATGGAGATGAACTTTGTTTTATATCTTGAGTAGACTGATAAATTAAGACTTTTTATTTTTTATTCTATTACTTTTTCCTTCCTTCTCTCTTTCCTTCTTTCCTTCTTTTCTTATTTTTGCACAGAACACAGTAACTTACTAAAGAAGGCATGTGTATTCTTCATTTACTTTTCTGAAAGTGGGATCATACATGTACAGAGTTTAGAACAGGGCTTGGGATATAGTAATAGAGATACAGATATAGAAATATTAATAGTTGTTGTTGGTTGTATATTTTTAAATCGGTGAACCACATAAAATAGCCTAGGAACTTAATATTTTTATGAGAACCTTCTTAAACAGTAGATTATTTTTGATTCAGAAGAATAGTTATCATATATTAACTAAACCCCAATTTACACATTTCATTCCGTATTCTTGGCTGAAAACCAGGTGGCAAATTTAGTTCCTAAGCCTACTGGCAAACATTCCAGGAATGGTCCCCAAACTTTCATTATTTGCAATATTCACAGATCCCCAGGAGAAATAGCTTCTTTTCGTGGGCTCCTTAAAATAATCAGCCTCTTAAGCATTAGCATTCATTGCCTCGTGTTAACTTGCTTTGGAGTTAACATTTCGCATGTAGGAAATCCTGAAGACATATAATTTATAACAGAAATGCTGACATGATCTTAATGTTTCCAGCTACCTCGGCCTGCTGTGGTATCTGTTTACTCTGGTCTGGTATTTATTAATATATACAGAATTGCCATAGCAACCATTGCAACACAAAGCCTATATGTGTTTCTAAGATAAGGAGAACTATTTTTAAAGAAACATACAAAAATATGTTAGTTATCCAGGTCCAGATTAGATATTTTGCAAAATGGAAATGTGTATAGTAATAACATTTTTATATGGGGCCATAAGAACATTTCCAAATATTATACTTAGACTGTTTCTAAGTACCTATTATTGCTACTATTATTATTATTTACAAAAGAAATCTGAAAGGTGTGGGATATTTGGATGTATGACAGTGACTCTGGCAAAGAAGACACAACCACAGCAATGTAAGAATTTGGGTTAATGACTACCATTTTAAAAAAAACATGATTTGGGACTTCCCTGGTGGCGCAGTGGTTAAGAATCCGCTTGCCAATGCAGGGGACACGGGTTCGAGCCCTGGTCCGGGAAGATCCCACATGCCGCGGAGCAACTAAGCCCGTGTGCCACAACTACTGAGCCTGCGCTCTAGAGCCTGTGAGCCACAACTGCTGAGCCCGCGTGCCACAACCACTGAGCCCTAAGTGCCTAGAGCCCATGCTCCGCAACAAGAGAAGCCACCGCAATGAGAAGCCCACGCACCTCAACGAAGAGTAGCCTCCGCTCTCAGCAACTAGAGAAAGCCCGCGCGCAGCAATGAAGACCCAACACAGCCAAAAATAAATAAATAAATATAAAAAAAAACATGATCTGTAAATATAACGCCTTATTTTTATTTTGCACGATACTTTACATACATGTTTGAAGTGTATTTGTTAAAAGCGAATCTTGTAGAACCTGGAAAAAATCACTCTGTATCTTTCTAAAGAACACGTATAAAACATTTCTTCTATTTTTATGGTGAGAAAATGATTGGTGCTTTATTGTCAGGTGGGCAGGTGACTGGACCTTCTTTTGGCTTCAATATTTGGTATATTTGGTTGCTCAAATTCCGTGAAATTTGAAGCCCAACACACTTGACTATTTCCATACTTTCCGTAATTCAAAAGTGGGCTGTCTTCATCTGTTTTTCTCACTTAATTTTGATGCAGAATAAAGGAGTAAAAAAAAAATGTATTCTTACGGGCTATTGATCTGTTTTTCTAATTTTTTTGCAAAACAGAATATTTACAAGTCTAGAAACTCCGGACTTTATACACATAATTACAAAGGGTACAAACTGGCTTTTTTTTCAATTCTGATCAAAATTTTTAAAAAGTGACAGTGTAGGAAGTAATAGTTCAGAGGGATTGGGGGATCTGGGTATAGAATAACCTCTCACCAGTTGAAAGGATCAAATTCCTGAAAAGTCCATGATGGGAGAATTCCAGGTTGAGTAATTAAATAGCTTAAGAGAAGATATGGTTTCCGGGGTTGGGGCCAATCCTGAGTGAATCTGTAAAATATTTTTACACTCATAAAAGTAAAAATATCACCATTGATATTATTACATATTTTAAATTGACAATGATAAATACAATTAAATTTCAACTTCTCACCTTTTGCTCACTAAAATGTTTCTAGAATCTTAAATTTTGCTGTTGCATAGCAGATTATAATTAAAAATTAACTATTATTAAATAAATTAATTAAATGTAGTACTAATGAAGTAATAGAAATTTATTATTAATGGAAGCTAAATGTCCTTTGAAAAGTATTTTCTAGTATATATAGCTAATGTAAGCATAAGGTGTTAATTCTCTTATCTTGTCAATAGTTAAACAGAATAAAGAGAAATCAAACTAAAGTTAAAAGCTAATAGGTTTTTGTAAAGTTTTGCTTTTGACTTTCACCTTGGAAAATAAAACCTGTGTGTTCATCTGGCATAATAGCAGAGAAAGCTTGTAAGTATGACTGTCAAAATCCATCCCAGCATATTTTCTTATGGGATAGTCAAATGGTTTGGGCCATTTCTCTCCAGGGAGTCTTTTGTCAGCTATTGGCAGACCACAGGGGTGTGTCAATGGCTTCTGCATCCTAGAGTCTTAAAAAAGGCAGCTTAGACAAATCACAAAACCTATGAAGCACCTCTGCAGGAGTCATATTTTCAATCACTCCAACCCATTTCCCCGTTCTATTTATATATTATTTAATGCTGATTTTTTTAACCTTAAAACTGACTTGTTTTTAGGCAAACCAGACTTGCAAAATGTAAAAAGCAAGTATATTGTTCCTTAGACATGATTTTTTGATTGTCCTGGGCAAAAATATTACAATAAAGGTTCCCAAAGTGAAATGTTTCATTATATAACTTCGCTTATGTAGTATATTTCATTTTTATTTCTTATTAGGGAAAATTTCAAATTTATACAAATGTAGATGGAATAATATAGTCAAACCTCACATGTGCATTATCAAGCTTCCACAGTTATTAACCACAGCCAATCTCATTACCTCTAAACCACCACTCCCCTCCTCTATTATTTTAAAGCAAATCCCAAATATGTAATTTCCTAGTAAATATATCTTTGCATATCAGTAATAGAAAAGTACTTTTTAAAAAAGTAGTCATGTGGCACAGTTTAAAAATCTAAACAACCCCTACTGTTTACTGGTGATGTCTTGCAATCTTAGAGAAAGTTGAGTAAGCACCGGGGTTAGCAGACCGGTCCACATTTTGAAACCAAACTGAAAGGGCACTCTAGGTTGGCCAGATTCTATCATGAAGAAATGTTAGGTAAATTACGGATACTAAGAGGAAGGATATTTGTGCAAAACTGGGCAAAATGTAGGCTGGAGGATCCTCAAGGAAACAGGCAAAGAAATGGCAACAAGGTGCAATTTTTCTTTAAAACAGAAGCAATTTTATGAGGGTTAGATTGAAGAGGGCAGAAAATTATAGAGTTTGAGGATGACATTTTTAAGGTTGTATAAATCAACAAAATTAAGAACGTCGGAAATTCTATAGGACAGAAGATTGGATTTCATCATCAAATAAATTGCAAGAGGAAAGAAAAAAGAGATGAAGGGTGGTTGAACCTATGTATTAAAACAGATTGAGGGGACTTCCCTGGTGGCACAGTGGTTAAGAATCCGCCTGCCAATGCAGGGGATATGGGTGCGAGCCCTGGTCCGGGAAGATCCCACATGCCGCAGAGCAACTAAACCTGTGCGCCACAACTACCGAGCCCTTGTGCCACAACTACTGAAGCCCGTGTGCCTAGAGCCCGTGCTCCACAACAAGAGAAGCCACCGCAATGAGAAGCCCACGCACCACCATGAAGAGTAGCCCTCGCTCGCCACAACTAGAGAAAGCCCACACGCAGCAACAAAGACCCAACACAGCCAAAAATAAATAAATAAGTAAATTTATGAAAAAAAATAAATGAAGACAATATAAGAAAAAAAACAGATTTAGGAGACAGATCGACCAATGATCGTGTGAACCTGTTTCAATTCTGATTCAGACAAACTAAGGGTAAAATGAAAAAGAGGAGAGAATCAGATATTTGAACACTGCCTGGATATTTGATAATATTAAGGAAACGTTGGTTTACTTAAGGTGTGATGGTATTTTAGTTATTTTTAAAGACTTATCTTTTTGAGATACATCCTGAATCATGTATGGATCAAACTGTATGATGACTGGGATTGCTTAGAAATAATCTAGTAATGATTATGGTAGGGGTAGTAGGAAGGAAAGGCTTGGGTACAGATGAAATGCCACAGACAAGTATTAATAATTGTCGAAGTTGGATGAAGATGGAGTTACATTATACCGTTCTCTACTTTGAAATATGTTAGAAATTTTCCATTTTAAAAATCGTTAAATTGCCTAGTTCAGAACTACTACATGTATTTTCCTTGATATTTCTCCCCAAAGTCTGAAAGCAGAGGACGATACTATAAATTTCTTCAACCAACCAGAAATTTCTATTAACTGGCACTTTTGAGTTTTTCCATTACAGATGAAGTTCACAATGGTGAGCCTAAGGCACTCTGAAGCATAGAAAGATTAAATTATATTCTATAAAATTGTGATTTGATAATGGATCTTGCTGTGTTCTAATTGTTTGAAAATTGCCAATCCATGGCAGGTATAATTTCCTCTTAACAAGAACACTCCATTCCCCAATCATTTAACAGAGTTTTTCTATATCCTTAGTTAGACAAATGAGACTTTTAAGAAAATTTCCCTCCTCTGTGCCTGTGAAATTTATATATATCCATGTGCATATATGCACCTCGCCTAATTTTGAGGACACCTTTGGAGGGGGTTGTTATTCTGAAACACTTGCACACAAATCACTTAAGAAAGATTAATTATTTAAGGCGTGGCCCCAGGAACAGGAAAATGTCAGAATCTGTATGGGACTGCCCGCCTTATCCCAAACCCAATCTACCTTGCTATTTATTTAAAGTATGGCTGTTCTGTTTGTAATTGCATGCTATGCTCTAAACACATCCTTTTTAGGTCTGTAATTCAAATCAAAAAGGGGTTTGTTTAGACATCATTGTAACCAATAAAAGTGCTAATGGTTATGCACTTGATTTGACTGAAGCCATGCTTCAGTAAAACATCAACCTATTTGTAGGGAAGTATTAGAAAATCTAATAATTTGGTATTAAGTAGCTCAAACAACCAGTTAATTCATCAAAATTTTCACTTTTCTAAGGCTACAGGTTGTATTTGTAAATAGCTTCAAGGATAGATGATTCATCATGAGACTATTTTAATTATTCTTTGAATCTAGCATTTGTTCCCTTCTTTATAGAAATTCATCCATCACTTGATTATCTCTTACCAAAAATAAAATCTGTGCCAAGCCACACATATTTCTATTAGATCTAAGAAGGGAAGAATCATTCTGTTTCCATCTGTTTGTGTCCAGTCTCAGTGGGTGGGCAGTTGGAGACTCTCTCTTCCTGGTTGACAGGCATAGAAGGACTCTGTTCCTTCTTATGATAACAATTAGGCTTGAAAGATACTGAGAGGCCTAAACAATCAAGTTTTGTGGTCTTCATCTTCCACTCACCCCATTATCCTATTAATTCTGTAAAGTCTGAAATCTCTTTTTTTTTTAAGTTCTCATTAGTAATAATCAGATTCATTATAGCCCTGCATTGTGCCAGGCACCTCACATGTATCAAATCAGTAATATCCCAACCTTTGGGGTATGTAGTATTATCTCCCCATTTTCCAAGTGAGGCAACTTATGCTCAGAAAGATTGAGTAATTTATCCAAAGACCAAAGCTGGTGAAGGGCTGGCTGAGCAGGACACACAACCCCAAGTCTAGAGCCCAGTTCCATGGCCATCGAGTACCGACTCTGTGTTGGACACTATTCCTAATAGGCTCCCCATCTTTAAGTCATGGAACTGTACTGGAGGGTTCAGAATGAGAGTTGGGGCGAATAGAGCAGGTGTCATGGAGGAAAAATGGTGAGGCTTCTGAGAGAGGAGGGGGGGGGGGGTTCCAGGCAGGAGAAATGGGATCAGAAGTTTGGGCCCAGAAATATCAAAACAACTAGAGTCTACTTTAGCTCAAACGGAATGTTTGTGTACAGTCTGGCTGAGGTTGACCTTGACCGCCAGGTTAAGGAGTTTGAACTTTCTGGAATTCTGGTATAAAATGTAATGTAAAGCATTGGATTTGGTTTCATTCTTCAAAGTATTGATACTGCTATAGTGTTACAAAATTGTTCGAAAGTGATTGTACAGCTAATGCTTGATTTCTGTCTACCTTGATACAATACATGAGGTATTTCTATTTTATTTATCTTTCAGAAAAGCTCTATTTCTTCTCTTTATAGAAAAAGTTCAAACAACAAACACACCTTCCCATCACACCTTAAAAAACAACTCCTGCAATGTTGAGACCCATAGTCTATGTATGTGCTTATATTTTATGTCACTGCTCCCCTAAGCCAATGACTGTCATCATTAGTCATATAAGTAAATAGCATAAGAGAGGTAAACAAAACTCAATGGGCCTTTTGTTTAGTCTCCCCATTTATAGTGAAGTGTTGGCTCCTTCAAGATTACAGGGCTGAGTTATCTGCCCCACCACATGCTGTGGGACCATGTGGTCCAAGCACAGGAGATAGGACCCAGAAGAAGAGCCTGTAAATCAACACAGGGTATCTAACATTTACACAAAATAAAATAAATCATAAAGACAGCACGATTATATTCCATTTTGAAAGATTCAGGAAAGTGGACTTGCCTGTCAAAGGACTCATAAGTTATTTTAGCTATGACGATCCTCTCTGTGTTTTAGGCTTGGAACCAGCATCCCGTATCTATTCTTCATCCTTAGGCACTGTTTCGGATAAGGAATATTTCTCTGGTAACAGAAATCATTAACATGGAGACTTAAGGCAGTGCCTTCAGTTAAACTTGGGTCTAGTCAGTGTTCCAGACTGATAGTTTGTGTAATTTTGTGAATTGTTATGTCTCAGACATTCCAAAATGTGAAATTCTAAAAACTTAAAGGAGTATGTACACTTTCGGATAGGAGTGGATATTTTGTTTTCTCCTCTGCTCGGGGGTACGGTGGCGTTGCAGGGTAGAGAGCTCTCTAATAGGTGCTGGCTGACAGAGGGACCAAGCCTATCTCTTCTACATACTATTCAGAAGTGATTCATTTCCCTTAGCCAGTTACAGCCACCAGCGTCCAGTTTCCCCATGATTGTGGGCATTCAGGTGAAGGACAACATCCTCTTTTAAAATCTGACTTAAGTCAGAGATGCTCTTCCCATCGGCAGGTGGGACGAAAGGCCAGAGTAGGGTAACACTGATTGTCTCTGGACCCTTGACTGTTGCCCTGGGGCTAAAGATGCTGTTTTGACTCTTGGTGACCCCTGTCAAACTGAAGGGCTATTTGCTGGCATTTCCAGCCATGCGTCTGTCCCTGAGTTATCAGCTATGTGGCAGGGAATTTCCTACTGCAGAGGTTTTGTTTTTGTTAGTTTCAAGAAATCTGAGTTGTCTAAACTAAAGGTAAAAATCACAAAATACATTATTATATGGGTGTGGAAATTTTAACAGGTGCTAGATTTTATACCTTATTGTCTGAATACATGCTTTCTCTGCCCTATTCCTTTCCTCCTTTCCACCCCTCCAGTGGCCTCCGTTTTAAATGGAGATGTAGTTCATACATCCTTTTGCCCTATCATACAAATGTCATTTTTAAGAGAAAAACAGTCAAATTTTGTCCTCATACTTTTCACTTTACCAAGTGCCTTCAGCACCTCTTTAATCCAACTGAAGTTCTAAATAAGTATATCAATTGAGAGGAAAAAATATACCAGTAAATATAGTCAAGCAACTGGAATACTACTTGGCAGTTAAAAAGGACCCAACTACGGATACAACAATTTGAATGGATCTCAAGAACATTACACTGAATGAATGAAAAAAAAAATCCCCAAAAGATCACATACACTATGATTCCATCTATGTAATATTCTCAAAATGATAAAAATATAAAGAAGGAAAATATCTGGTTTCCACTGGTAGAGAGAAAGAGGTGTGACTATAAAGGTTCTGTATCTCTGTGACATGGAAGCTCTGTATCTTGGTTGTGGTGGTAGTTGCATGAGTCTCTGCATGTGATAAAATGACACAGAAATTATATACACATACTGCACCAATGTCAATTTCCTGGTCTTGCTACTGAAGAAAATTATGTCTCATGTAACCATTGGAGGAAGCTGCGTGAAAGCTATATAGGGCCTCTCTGTGTTACCTTCGCAACTTCCTATGAACCTATAATTACTTTAAAATAAGTTTAAATATATACAAGTCAAGCAAAAGTGTGGACTCCTCTATACAGCACGTATAAATACAGTATAGCAAAACAATGCCCCCAAAGTGTCAGATCTTTTTTTAAAGATGTGCTGTCACTAAAGAATTGCTTCAAAGGCAAGAAGGAATAAAATCGTGCTGAAATGTTTTCTCGGGGCCATCACAGAGGCATCCGTTTCTGCAGTGCCCTCAACCATCTGACTGCTTTTCAGGCATCCACAAAGCGAGACTGGAAACAAGAACCCCTGTAGTTCGATCTCACTAACAATCAAGGGCAGTTTGGTCTTTTAGTTTACAGGAACATTCTGCATCCAGGTACCACATTCCTCTCTCCCATTTGGAAAAATTCCGGAAGATAAGACCATAGCGTGTAGCCCCACGTAGCACGCAGGAAACGTTTCTCAAAACAGAAAGTCACCTTAGCCTCTCTCTTTAACGAATGCCTCCCACTTCCCCCTCCGAGTCCGTCTCACTCGCTAGCCTGGCCTTTCTAGCGAAGCCGTCCGTAGCATAGGCGGGCAAACCTGTGAGCGGTGCAGCGGCCCCAGGCGGCGGCCTCCCGCGGTCCTCCCTGCGCGCCGCGACCCAGCTCGTGCTCCCCACGCCCCCGCAGGACGCGCGCGTCACCCGCGAGCCACCAGCCAGCCCCGGGGACGCGGCTGGGCACTCGGCACGCAGTGCCAGCACAGCAAACAGCCTGATCAGCTGTCGGCCAAAGTTGCCTCCTGGTGAATTGCATCTTTTTTCCTTTTCCCCTTTAACATTTTTATAGTACCGTGAGTGTGTGAGTGTACCCAGTGTTATAAAATCATGCCAAAACAAAGAGCGAAGTCCTTGTCCTGAGGAGCATGCGGTGTAAAAAGCGCGAATGACGCAAGGCAAAATGACAGGACAAACACTGGGTGGGGAGGAAAACGTAAGGTAGAATCAATAAAACTTCCAATGGACCAAGAATGGAAAGGCTGAGGCAGGGCTCCAACTCCTTTGCAGCACAAAACAGAAAAAAAGATTTGCAATAATAGCAATAGTAACGGTAACATTTTGGGGGGGTTATTATGTGCCATGCAGTATCATCAAATTAATTCTATAAAGTAAGTACTCGTGATTATATCTAGCTGGAAAACCAGGGTTTCTTTTAACTGTTTAATTTAACAAACACCTCTAATGCTTACAAAGGGCCAAATATGCTTCTGAATGCTTTATACATATTAACTCATTTAGTTCTCATAAAATCCTTCTGAAATAAGAATGGTTTCACTCAATTTACAGATGAAGAGAATGAAGCAGTTAGGTTAAGTGACTTGCTCAAGGTGGTTCAGATAGAAAGTGAGCGAGCCAGAATTTGAACCCAGGAAAAAGTCGGAAGGATGGAGCCAAGATCTGAATCCAGGAAGCCCCACTCCATGATGGCACTGGGATTCATATCCACACGCCCTGAATCCCAAGCCTGCATGCTTAATTATGTGCAACAACGCACACTGAATAAATAATTTAATTTTAAAATATTTATATTGACTATTAACAATGCAGATTTACTTTGTAAAGACCTTTAACATGGCGATGAAATAGTGTTTAGTTGAACAATAAATATTGTTTAGAAAAAAGGTGGGGGGGAGGACAGGTTTTCCTCCTTCCTTCATTCAACAAACATGCATGAGTGTCTGTTTACCCCAGGCACTTATGTGAGGTACCAGGGTGACAGCTGTGACCGAAAGAGACAGATATGAGAGAAAACAAGGGAACCGGAAATGATGTTCATTTTAATGATGGATACACGCTAGATTTATCAGGAGCAATAGGTGCAAATAGCCAACAGGAAACAAGGGAACATTTCAATCTTATTATACAGGGAATGATATTATCTGGGCTGGACTGTCCTGCATGAGTATTATTTAGCCCTTTTTTCATTTCCTCCCTTCTGTTTCCTTCATTTTAGTTACGGCAGTTAGAGGAAAACACATTATCAAAGAACACTTAGTATAGACATTTGTTAACATTTCAAATAGTGCTTTGGGTGGCAGGAGGAGTAACATTAAAAATAAGAGCTTTCACATGTTGAACGTTTATTATATACTAGGCATTAGTCTAAGAATTTTACATGTGTTAACACATTTAATCCTCATAACAATCTCATGAGGCCGATACTATTATGATCCTGATTTTATAGATGAAGAGATTGAAGCTCAGAAAGATTAAGGAACTTGCCCAAGGACATAATGCTAAAAAGTGGAGGTTTTAATCTGTTAACTGAAGTTAGGTTTTGGATTATTTATAGGTTTCATTTACTCTTTGAATTCCCTTCCTAATGACAGTATGAGTGAGAGTACTTTCCACGTGTGGAAATGGTGAAGTGGCATGCAGACCTCTGAGCCTGCAACGAAAAATTGGCATAAAAGATCCCTAAAGAAAGAAGAGACATTGGGAGTTAAGTTTTTCAAAGTCTGTTATCAAAAGCCAGAATCTGAACTAGCATAAACGTCTACTTTGCAGATAAGAGGGTGAAATTCATTATCGTCTTCTCACCTCATTTTTTAAAAATACATTTTTACTTCCTGATTCTTCTCTAGCACACTAAAATAAAAAATAAAACCATTAAAAACTAAAATAAGGAGAGAAACCCCCCCCCCCCCACCCAAGCGACCTCCTAAGAAAAACATAGAAAAGCATTTGTTTGGAAGTCATTTTCATGATTGCGTAGATTGTACCTATGCTAAAATAAAACATCCCCTTGAATATAAGAAAAATAATTTGGTTTTCCCATACAGAGGACAACAAAGTCTGGTCTTTGCATTTGAGCTTAGGTTTTAAAACACTAACATTATAAAAAGTTAAACTATAGTTCTCTAATATAGGGCCATAATAAAACGATAAAATAATAAAATGTATTGCTGACTCCTGTATTCAGTTATTTTGTTACCTGTTAGCACGGTTCACTTCCGACATTCAAGAGGGGTGGGCAGAGCTATGGGACATTTGCAGAGAAACCATTCAAGGACCTCCAGACCACACCTCCCCCCCCCCCCCCCCCCCCGCCGCCTCCTCCCAGCAATCTCCACTGAATTCTTAAATTCCCCAATGGCTCCTTCTTTCTCTGTTTACGCCAGTCTTTCTGTTGAGAATCCTCCTCTATTTCCTTCACTTGTTTGCCTGGCTGACTTTCATTTCTGCTTCAAAACCCAGCTCAGGCATCATCCAGTCTAGAAATGTTCTCTGACCCCTTTCCTAAGCCAGGTTCGGTGGCAGAGTGCTCAAATCTGATTTTTTCCCCTGGCCCTTCACATGCTGTTAACACAACTGTTTGTTTATTTATTCTTTCCCCCACTAGACTAATTCCTTTATTCAACAAACATTTCTTGAGCACCTAGTATTTGCCCGGGACTGTGCTAGGTGTTAGGGAGACAAGGATAAAAGAAACTCCCTAATATACTTCCTGGGGGATAATGATACTCAATGGTTGTTTGTGGAATGAATGAATAGAATTAGGTCATTACAAACAGAGTGGAAGGAAGACCAGAAAATTAGCAGGCACGTGAAAGTGATTTGGTTTTTGCATTCTCCCACCTCTCACAGTCTGCTCTGTTGTGTACCACCTCTCTGAGCTTCTCGTTGCTTTAAGCTTTTGCTCTCCTAGTAGTCTTTATCTTACTTCTGCCTTTATTGGAAGCAGGAGCTTTTAGCTCAAAAGTTCACAAGGTAACCATAGTTATATTATGCATTTCTCAAATGTCACTTATAAAACAATCCAATCCTGGGGCTGGCAAAGATTAATTCTTAAGGTACATGGTCATGCTTTTGGCTTTCTTAGGATAGGATTAGTCTCTAATATACTAAGAAGTCAGTTTTGGGCCCCTAGATGTCACCTGTCCAGTTCTGACCATGATAAAGTGCAAAGTGAAAGAAAATTGTTCTTTACACTTAAGAATAATGTCCAAATAGAACTTCCAAAGATGTTCTATGTTCCTTCCCCACACCGTGTATCTCCATTTCTTGAACTATAAAATGGGTAGAATAATAGAATCTATCTCATAAGGCTGTTATGAGGGTCAAATGTTAACATAAAAGAAGCACTTAGTAACATATAAAGAATATAATACTTGATAGCTATGTGTGAGCCATTATTATCATGAATCTAGTAGAGACTATCCTTCTTGGAGCACCTAGTACTGCATACTCTGGCAGAAGAGCTCGCCTCCTATCCCCGCCGCAGGCTTGAAAGTTTTTTATCCCTTTACCCCAGTCTTCCTGCTTTTTGAAGTTTTGTGATAAAATCAGACCAATAGAAGCTTTCTGTCTCTGAACACATATGGTAATCTGTAATTTTGGGAGATCAGATATTCTCTTCAGTGTCTCTGTTCTTACAACTTTTTACCCAGAACACAGATTTTCTGTAGATTCATTTGTTAGAATCTTAGAGACTATACCACACACACGCACACGCACACACACACACACGTGCGCACACACACACACGCACACACACACACACACAGATTTCTTGTGTTCCATATGAGAGAGTCCACCAATCTCACCCAATCCTTAGAGACTTATTTGCAGTGGGGACAAAAAAAAATACCCCTGGGCTAATTTACACCTCCTCCCCCCAAAAGATAAGGTCTACAAAAAGTTATAACCAAAGTTGAAACAAACCCAAGCTACCAGGCCCTGGAAATTGTGATCTGGATGAAGGATGCTCTCTTTAAAACATAAGACAATTTAGTCATAATGATTATGTCTGCACTGCCGGGAAGCAGATAAAGATGAATATAGGAAGCCAGGAAACTGGGAAACAGACCATTCCTGGTGAAAGGCTGGTCACTCCCTCCTTTCCTTAAGGGTGACAAGGTGCACCACTACACAACGGATAACAAAGTAAGCAGATGCAGCAGCTTGGGGGATGGGGCACCTGACCAGGAGGCCGCTGAGGTAAGTGCCTGGCCAGGTCTGCTTACACCTCCAAGGCAGAGGCTACCCCTTCGCTTCGCTTCTCTGCTCGGGGTCTCAGATCCCTCTTAGACAGGTAGAGATACACCTTTTGCATTGAGAGATACACATCAAGAGCCAACCCGTCCTCCTCCGGTGAAACCAGACCCAGGTATTTAAAGGCTCTGCGGAGGACTGCAGGTGGGGATCTCCAGGTCATCGCCAAGTATCTCAAGGCCCCCAGATCTTGCCCCCTCACTCCGCCGTACATGCCCCGGCACACCAGGGACCCAGTCTCCCTGGCTCTGGTTCCCCGGCTTAGTTCACCCCGTTCCTCTAACCAAGTCAACCGCGGTGCGCACCTCCTGGGCTGGTCCCGGGGCACGTGAAAGGGGACACTCTCCACCTCTCCCTGCTGGATCACTCAGGGGAGCTGGGGGGCGCGCGAGTTCCCCCCCTCCGCACCTCCACCCCCAGCCCGCGCCCACCAGGGCGCACGCCCACCTGTGCGAAGAGCCCCTACCTGCACCGCGCCCTGAGCCGGGGCTGATCCCCGCGCTCACCTCTCTCCTCTCCCGGACTCGGAGGTGCTCCCAGCTCACCCTCCCAGGGGGCTCCCTGCGTCCCCGCTCCCGTCTCCATCTTCTCTTCCTTTCATTCATTCTCTCCTCTTTTCTCCATTTTCCCTCCTACTCCTACCCCTCTCAGGGTCTGGACCCTTATCGTTCTCTCCTTCTCCGCTCCTCCCGGACGTCCTCTCTGCGTTCCCTCCGCTCCACTCGTCTTTCCTGCCCGCACTTTCTGCGGCGCCCCTTCCTTCTTTCCAGCGCCCCCCCAGGCTTCTCAGTCCGACGGCGCGCGATGCCTCCCTCGGAACCGCGGGCTCAGTCTTGGGACCCGCTCACTGCCCGCAGCCAAGGCCCCCAGACCCAGCGCTGCTCTCGCCTTCCTCCTCCCCTGAAGGAGCCTCCCCGGGGGTCCCCGGGCCGGAGCCCCCGACCTAGGGAACCGTGCTGGCCTCCTGGGCGGCCCAGCTGTCAGCGACGATGGGTCTATTTTAGGTTCTGCACCCAGTGTCCCCGCCCTGAGGACGCGGGCACGGGTCCCGCGACTCGGGTAACACCTTGCCAGCGCGATCCCGAGCTGACGCAGAGCCAGCTCCCGCAGCGGGGTCTCGGGGCCCCTGGCCAGGCCGGCTGGGCCACGGTGGTGGATGGCGGTCTCAGTACAAGCAGCTCGCGATTCAAGCGCCCAGGGAATCCCGGGCCCGGGGGCGTGGGCGCCCCAGCGCCAGGCACCCCTTGCCCCCCCCCCAGGACCAGGCAGCCTTGGTAGTCACCTGTCCTGGAAAAGGGAGTCACAGGAGCTCTCCCAGCCTCTATCCTTTCCCTCTGCTTGCCCCGGTTTACTTAATTTCTAGTCAATCCGGTCATTAGCCTGCAGTAATGCACCCAAAGGGGATCCTTTGGAAAAATGATAAGGATTTGGGGCCATCAACAAGATATGAGGAGCCACAGCGCCGGACCAGAGCCCCAGACGGTTGAGAGACCGAGCTGCACACGTGTGCGTGTCCCCATGCGCACAGGCGCGCGCGCGCACACACACACACACACACACACACACACACGCATTCCGGCTGGGATACCAGCCACAAGTTTGCACACTGACAAGTCTTTTAAGTCTAACGGAAAATATAAACAGCTTCACTCACCCCACTTTTTCTTCCCTCTCCCGACTGGGATCCAGGGGAAAAGGGTGGATTGAGAGACCCTTCTTTCTTTTCTTTTCGCCTTTCTAAAGAGTGGAAATTTCCATCATGTGATAGGGGGCAGCATCCCCAGTGTCGCGTTTCCTGTGGACCCTCCCTTCCAGCGCAGCCACCAATCGTCAGGCGGCAACCTGAGATGTCAACAGAAGCATCCTCCCAGGTGGGGCTGAGCTGTCCAGCTGTCCCTCAAGAGTGAAGCCTGGGACCTGCCAGCCCCTGCTCCAGCTTTCTTGGGTTCACGATAACAGAGAAGGTCTTGGTGTGAGTTGAGCTTTTCTGTGGGCTTTTTTTTTTTTTTTTTAACGATTAAGTTTCTTCGTTAGTCAAGGTTGCATTTATTGGATCTGTCCTATACGCAGAAATACCTGTCAGTGCTCACTTTGAAGTCTGTAGAAGAGTCTTTCTTTCAATAGGTGGCTCTAAACTTCCTCCAGGTTTGGGGATGTCAAGCCTGAACTTGACATAAAGGAAAAAAAAAAAAACATTTGGGGAAGGGGTACAATCGAAAAACCTGTCATTCACAGTAAAAATCACTTAATGCAAGAGCAGAGCAGAGGATAGCTTGCTAGCACTTAACCATGGCTAGGGGTCTTTTGTGGTCATTTTTTTCCTGGGATTCCACTGTAAGCATAAGCCTCAGTATATATGAAGAAAGAATTAGGATATAATAAATAGCACTATGATTTCAGTTCTGCTTATTAAGGCACCACTTACCATTTTAAGGAAAACTGTTAATATTTAAAAAATTTACAAGCAGCTCAATATCAAAAAAACAAACAACCCAATCCAAAAATGGGCAGAAGACCTAAATAGACATTTCTCCAGATTGCCAACAAACACATGAAAGAATGCTCAACATCACTAATCATTAGAGAAATGCAAATCAAAACTACAATGAGGTATCACCTCACACCAGTCAGAATGGCAATCATCAAAAAATCTACAAACAATAAATGCTGGAGAGGGTATGGAGAAAAGGGAACCCTCTTGCACTGTTGGTGGGAATGTAAATTGATACAGCCACTATGGAGAACAGTATGGAGGTTCCTTAAAAAACTAAAAATAGAACTACCATATGACCCAGCAATCCCACTACTGGGCATATACCCTGAGAAAAACATAGTTAAAAAAAAGACATGTACCACAATGTTCATTGCAGCTCTATTTATAATAGCCAGGACGTGGAAGCAACGTTAAGTGTCGTCCATCGACAGATGAATGGATAAAGAAGATGTGGCACATATATACAATGGAATATTACTCAGTCATAAAAAGAAATGAAATTGAGTTATTTGTAGTGAGGTGGATGGACCTAGAGTCTGTCATACAGAGTGAAGAAGTCAGAAAGAGAAAAACAAATACCATATGCTAACACATATATATGGAAGCTAAAAAAAAAAAAAAAGGTTATGAAGAACCTAGGGGCAGGACAGGAATAATGACACAGATGTAGAGAATGGACTTGAGGACACGGGGAGGGGGAAGGGTAAGCTGGGATAAAGTGAGAGAGTAGCACTGACATATATACACTACCAAATGTCAAATAGATAGCTAGTCGGAAGCAGCTGCATAGCACAGGGAGATTAGCTCGGTGCTTTGTGACCACCTAGAGGGATGAGATAGGGAAGGTGGGAGGGAGATGCAAGAGGGAAGAGATATGGGGATATATGTATATGTATAGCTGACTCACTTTGTTATAAAGCAGAAACTAACACACCATTGTAAAGCAATTATACTTCAATAAAGATGTTAAAAAAATTTTTTCTGACATTAACCAAAATTTTTGTTTCCAAAAAGCCCATGTAACAAATACATTCACCATCCCGTTTATTTACTACTCATTTGTCATTCTTTAAGGGAAAAAACGTTCTCCTATGGAGACCCAATCCCCACAGTTTAACAAACTCATCAGGCAGTGCAAATTACTTTCTAAATTCTCACATATGCAATTTAACTTTATTCAGAATGGTAAGGCTCACTGTTCAGACCATGAATATCTAGAACCATCTCATTTTACAGTTCCCATTAACTAATACATCAGCAGAACCTTAGCACTTAAGAAACAGGACAAGAACAACAAGAACAAAAATCCATCTGGATAATGCAGTTGTATATTAGTCAGGAATATTAAAAACTCCATTAACACACGTGCACACATATCAAATAGTACTAAAATCATCCAACAATGCAAATCCAGTAGAAGGATGATATGATGAATATCTTCCCTGGAGTTATCATTTTGAAACCTAAAAACAAATACACTAATTATTTAAACAGAGTATTGAACAAATATTTTTTTATTAAAGCTGATTATCCCCTGCCTAACCAAATATGGTAAACCTCTTTAGTTTGTCATAAGAGGTTTCCATTTTATGAAATTAGAATACATCAGAATAATTTAGAGGTCCCTTCAAACTTGTTGAAACTAGATTATCTTTATCACACTTTTCCATTGATTCTTATTTAATAAATATAAGCATCTTTTATAAAACTACTAAATTGTCAAAATTGGTAAGATTGGGAGGGGATTAATGGGAGATCACGATAGATATATATTTCTCTCTACTTAAACTGAGATTTAGTAAAAGCAAAATCCAAGATTCTAAAACCAAAAGCCATTCCAGAGAAAATACAAATAAAGATGGGATCAATGCAATCCTAAAATAGATACTAGTTCACTGTGCAGCTACTCAACTTTTTAATGAATTGCTTATTTATTTAGTCAGTTCTTGGTGTCCATATCTTAGCTAGTACAGAAAAGCTCAGAAGCAGTGGTTCACTGCCTAATTTACTAGAGAACTATAAGTTGTTCATCTACATATGTGCTACTTACTTTAATCATGTGTGGATTGAAACAAAATGAGTTGCATTCATCTATAAAGCAACAAAGTGCTGAGCAAAATTCAAATTTGTCATCTTTTGTAGCTATTGTATATCCTTAGAGTTTTAGGAGAGCTCCAAGCAATGTCCAGGTGGTATGAGATAACTGGCAAGCCATTGTCTTCCGTGATACAATCAAAAACTTGAGCCTTTGATGACTACGCTGGATCTACCCAACAATCCTCAAGGGTTTCTTTAAAACTTGTGTTTGAAAGAATGTGAAGCAACCCAAACCAGCAACATGAATATCCCTGCAAAACCACACTGTGAAACACATTTTGATTTACCATCAGATCATTTGCTGGCTCTGGAGCAGACAACTTGAGTCCTGATTTCAGAGCTACCACATACCAACTGTGTGGCCTTTGCCAATGCGCTTAAGTTCTAAGTGACTCAGTTTCTCCATGAGAAAAATGTAGAACATTCCTTAATACATTGTTTTCCTTACTTATTTTCAGACAGTACTACAAACTCAAATAGTGCTGGAGGAAAATAAAATGTTTGCAACTGAGAAAAAAGGGTGACAGAAGAGTTAGAATTTCTACCATTTTGACAAAGCTGAATTGATTGAAGCTTTCCACTCTAAAATTATATTAACACACTGGTCCTAGGAATGATTATTGGTTTTGTTCTGGATGCTTCTGCTTTAAGTCTCTATTAAAAATATTCCCAAAATATATTCCTTTGAACTAAAGCTAATACTTGAAAACAGAGTTCCATGCTGCTATAAGTTTGGAAAACATTGTGCTAAAAATTATTGTGGGATTCCTCTGGGGTTTGAATCAATCTCTTGAAAGTGGATGGAGCATGTAGTATCTCTCTATCACCATGAACCCTTTTTGGAGAAACATTTCTAAGGTTTAATCATCCAGAGAACAGTCATTACTAAATTTTAGTATAAATAAATGTCTTAGGAAGGAAATAAAACACAATTATTATCCTGACATCATACGTATGAAGTTCCTGGATTTATTGATTTATTGTGAAGTTTGTTGCAGTGACTTTAAGACACTTTTGTTTAAATTCTTTCTTTGATAGTAGATTTTTAACATGGATTATTTTTTCAATGAAGAATTATTGCAATTAGTAAAATGACTTGAGGTTACAAAACCCCTTAACATATATTATGCCACTTGGTACTAAAATAAACCCACTGTGTAGATATTATTTTCTCCATTTCATGGGAGAGGAAAATGAGATTGTTAAGTGACTTCTCCAAAGACACAGAGCCAATAAATGACAGACTGCAGCATGAACCAGGTTTTCTGGCTTCAAATTCAATGTTTGACCTTCCACAGCTCACTTCCCTTTTTTCTAAGCATTTTCTTTACTGAAACTGATTACTGTTTTTCTTCCTACAAGGTCACCAGCCGTGAATGGCATGCTTAGCCATAAAATAATGATTTTTAAAATAATTATAATACTATAAAAGTAATTATCTTTTTATTATAATTACAAGAGCCTCTACAAACTTCTAATGTCAGTATCATGGTTTTCTTTTCTATGAATTTGAATTTGATTTATGTGAGAAACCAAGTCATACCATGAATTATGCTTATGATTGAGTTTCTTTAGTATTATATTCTCTAAATGGACTACTATCTCTTACTGGCACTAGGAAAAAGACACTTGATCACTCACTGTCTCAGTTTCACACATGATGAAACAACTAGATACTGGATCTCAAAACAAAAAGTATTATCAAACTAGATCTGGGATCTTAGAAGATCCAACTCTAGCGTCCAAGATTGGGATGTCAGGTTCCAGACTCTGAAGTCCCATCCAGGAGGTGAAAAGGGGAGCAGAACCCATGTCCCATTGGGAAATAGCTCAGAGAGGAGAGTGGGCATTCTGTGGTCAATATTCAATACCAGCCCCAGGGAGGTCAGCTTTTGTCTCTGTTCTGGAAACAGCACTGCTTACAGAGAGCTGGCCAGTCAGATCCACCTTCCTTTTCCAGCCTGATGCTCACGACATCTCACTGACAGTCAATTACATCCCTCTGTACAACCCATATTCTAAATCACTCACTGCCTCCCATCTCCCGATGCGGAAGTCTTCCATGCCTTAGAGCTTTTGAACACACTGTCCCCTCTTCCTGGAAGCCCTTGCTACCAGCTCTGCCTGTCAATTTCACTTTTTACTAGTCTTTCAAGCCCCAGCTCACATGTCATCTCAAGTGAATGAAACTCCGTCCAACTCATCCAGCTATTTTTTTTTTTTTCTTGGTAGGCTGGGGACATGGAGTAGTGGGGAAGTTTGAAGAGGGTTGGAAGAAAAGAACTAGCATGTTTTGGACATGGAATTTAGTATTTACAACCATCCTGTGAGGTCAGTGTTTTTACCTTCGCTTTTCAGATGAGAAAACAGAGAGTGAATGAGTTGAGGGGCTTGCCAAAGGTAGAATCAGAAGTAGGACTCAGCTGTACATGATTCCAAAGCTCTCGCCATTCTGTCCCATCATTACACTTGTCCTCATTTGGGCTCCAGAAGCACATCATAACACACTAGTCTGGCCCCCAATAGACTTCAAACTCCTGAGCAGCCAGTCTCTGTGTCATTCCATCAGTGTTCCTGGTATTTCCCATAGCATAACTCCATAGTTGTTTATTGAATGAGTGAATGAACAAATGAAGAATACCCCTATGATTTACATATTGTAACAAACACTATCTATGCCTGAGCTAGTTGTTAAATAAAGTTATTTGTGATTTATCCCTAATGATGTTTTCCATCTTCTCTCTATTTTTCCTCTGAAGTTAAGAGGTACCATAATTAGGAGGCCAATTATAATTTTGGTGTCCAGAGAAACAATCACTGATTGAGTCTGCCAGGCTACCAGCTACGCTGACATGGTTTGCACAACTGGTGTTTGAACAGAGACTGACGTTGATTTGACATTGGCAGGTAACGCAATAGCCTGGCAGCTTTCAGAAAATATCAAATTACTCTAAAAGCAAATTTTCCCCTTTGTGACATTCCTCTGAGAGCTAGAAACTCATTCATGTCAAACTTAACTTCATATTTCCTTTATTTGGAAAAATAAAATGAAACACCTTATCACCAAAAACTAGACATGTTTAATGAGAATGACCACATTTAAAATAAATATTATATATATATATATGTTTTCCAAATAAATAAGAGATAGAACATGTAAAGTTAAACACTTGGTTTCTGATTTCTGGAATCAGACTCCCTGGGTTTGAGTTCCAACTCTGAGATTTACTAGCTGAAAACTAGTTATTAGTTATATAATAATTAGGTAAATTGTTAACCTGTCTATGCTGCAGTTTCCTTATCTGTAATTTGAGGATAACAGTTGTACCCATTCTAGAGTTGTTTTAAAATTTAAGTAAATTTCTTGATGCAGTTAAACCATCATTTTTCAAATGGAAAATACTGATTATAGTTATATCATCTGTTACTGAAAAGTTCTTATAATTACCCTAAAACTTTATTCTATTCTTGTGGGCCTGTTTCCTCATTCTTAGTACAAGAGGGCAGATTATTTGATCCTTGTGACCTGTGCGATCTTAACATTCTACAATTGCACAGCTTCCGGGGAATTACTTTTATTCCCTTGTTCCCGCAACAAAACCCCAGTTTCCTAAAATTCACTTTCTGAAGAGATGGAGAACAGGAAATTATTAACCTATTACTTAATTTTCACAAGACTAAATCTAAAATTAAACAAAACTTGCACTTTAACTTTGAAACGATGAAAACATTTAAATTCTAGTCTTCAAATATAAGAGCTAGATGGTGTGAAAGAGGTCAGAATTGTGTGCTTATGTCTCCATTGCCCTGTTCCAACGCTGCAGTAGGTTTCATTCTTTCTCATTGTATAATAGTTTGTTTGCATGTTTCCCCTTGAGACTGTAAGTTCTGTAGATGTGATATCAAAACATATTTTCTGAATAAATAAATAAATGGATGGATGGGTCAAACAATTGATGCTTCTCTGTTTTTCAGGAGTTGAAAAACTGAGTAATAATTTTCTTAAAGATAAAGATGGAATGTTATCAAAAAAAAACATTTCAGATTCAAATACCACTGTGAAGATGATTTTCAAACTCACTGGTTTTACATTTTTATTCATTTATTTATTTTTAACAACTTTATTGGAGTATAATTGCTCTACATTGTTGGATTAGTTGCTGCTATATAACAAAGTGAATCAGCTATACATATATATAACCCCATATGCTCTCCTTCTTGCGTCTCCCTCCCCCTCCGTATCCCACCCCTCTAGGTGGTCACAAAGCACCGAGATGATCTCCCTGTGCTATGCGGCTGCTTCCCACTAGCTATCTATTTTACATTTGGTACTATATATATATACATGCCACTCTCTCACTTCGTCTCAGCTTATCCTTCCCCCTCTCCATGTCCTCAAGTCCATTCTCTATGTTTACGTCTTTATTCCTGTCCTGCCCCTAGATTCTTCATAACCATTTTTTTCTATATTCCATATATATGTGTTAGCATACAGTATTTGTTTTTCTCTTTCTCACTTACTTCACTCTGTATGACAGACTCTAGGTCCATCCACCTCAATACAAATAACTCAATTTCGTTTCTCTTTATGACTAATATTCCATTGTATATATGTGCCACATCTTCTTTATCCATTCATCTGTCGATGGACACTCAGGTTCCTTCCATGTCCTGGCTATTGTAAATAGTGCTGTAATGAACATTGTGGTACATGACTCTTTTTCAATTATGGTTTTCTTAGGGTATATGCCCAGTAGTGGGATTGCTGGGTTTTATGGTAGTTCTACTTTTAGTTTTTTAAGGACCCTCCATACTGTTCTCCATAGTGGCTATATCAATTTCCCACCAACAGTGCAAGAGGGTTCCCTTTTCTCCACACCCTCTCCAGCATTTATTGTTTCTAGATTTTTTGATGATGGCCATTCTGACCGGTGTGAGATTATATCTCACTGTAGTTTTGATTTGCATTTCTCTAATGATTAGTGATGTTGAGCATCCTTACATGGGTTTTTGGCAATCTGTATATCTTCTTTGGAGAAATGTCTGTTTAGGTCTTCTGCCCATTTTTGGATTGGGTTGTTTGTTTTCTTGATTTTGAGCTGCATGAGCTGCTTGTAAATTTTGGAGATTAATCCTTTGTCAGTTACTACATTTGCAAATATTTTCTCACATTCTGAGGGTTGTCTTTTCACCTTGTTTATGGTTTCCTTTGCTGTGCAAAAGCTTTTAAGTTTCATTAGGTCACATTTGTTCATTTTTGTTTTTATTTCCATTTCTCTAGGAGGTGGGTCAAAAAGGATCTTGCTGTGATTTATGTCATAGAGTGTTCTGCCTATGTTTTCCTCTAAGAGTTTGATAGTGTCTGACCTTACATTTAGGTCTTTAATCCATTTTGAGTTTATTTTTGTGGATGGTGTTAGGGAGTGTTCCAATTTCATTCTTTTACAGGTAGCTGTCCAGTTTTCCCAGCACTACTTATTGAAGACACTGTCTTTTCACCATTGTATATTCTTGCCTCCTTTATCAAAGATAACGTGGCCATATGTGCGTGGGTTTATCTCTAGGCTGTCTATCCTGTTCCATTGATCTATATTTCTGTTTTTGTGCCAGTACCATACTGTCTTGATTACTGTAGCTTTGTAGTATAGTCTGAAGTCCAGTAGCCTGATTCCTCCAGCTCTGTTTTTCTTTCTCAAGATTGCTTTGGCTACTCGGGTTCTTTTGTGTTTCCATACAAATTGTGAAATTTTTTCTTCTAGTTCTGTGAAAAATGCTATTGGTAGTTTGATAGGGATTGCATTGAATCTGTGGATTGCTTTGAGTAGTGTAGTCGTTTTCACAATGTTGATTCTTCCAATCCAAAAACATGGGTATATCTCTCCATCTGTTTGTATCATCTTTAATTTCTTCCATCAGTGTCTTATAGTTTTATTCATACAGTTCTTTTGTCTCCTTAGGTAGGTTTATTCCTAGGTATTTTATTCTTTTTTTGCAATGGTCAATGGGAGTGTTTCTGTAATGTCTCTTTCAGATTTTTCATCATTAGTGTATAGGAATGCAAGAGATTTCTGTGCATTAATTTTGTATCCTGCTACTTTACCAAATTCATTGATTTACTCTAGTAGTTTTCTGGTAGCATTTTTAGGATTCTCTTTGTATAGTATTATGTCATCTGCAAACAATGACAGTTTTACTTCTTCTTTTCCGATTTGGCTTCCTTTTATTACTTTTTCTTCTCTGATTCCTGTGGCTAAAACTTCCAAAACCATGTTGAATAATAGTGGTGAGAGTGGGCAACCTTGTCTTGTTCCTGATCTTCTTGGAAATGGTTTCAGTTTTTCACCATTGAGAATGATGTTGGCTGTGGGTTTGTCATATATGGTCTTTATGATGTTGAGGTAAGTTTTCTCTATGCCTACTTCCTGGAGAGTTTTTTCGTAAATGGGTGTTGAATTTTGTTGAAAGCTTTTTCTGCATCTATTGAGATTACCGTATGGTTTTTATCCTTCAATTTGTTAATATGGTGTAGCACGTTGATTGATTTGCATATATTGAAATATCCTTGCATTCCTGGGATAAACCTCACTTCATCATGGTGTATGATCCTTTTAATGTGCTGTTGGATTCTGTTTGCTAGTATTTGGTTGAGGATTTTTGCATCTATGTTCATCAGTGACATTGGCCTGTAGTTTTTTTTTTTTGTAACATCTTTGTCTGCTTTTGGTTTCAGGGTGATGGTGGTCTCATAGAATGAGTTTTGGAGTGTTCATCCTCTGCTATATTTTGGAAGAGTTTGAGAAGGATAGCTGTTTGCTCTTCTCTAAATGTTTGATAGAATTTGTCTGTGAAGCCATCTGGTCATGGGCTTTTTTTTGTTGAAAGATTTTTAATCACACTTTCAATTTTAGTGCTTGTGATTGTTCTGTTTATATTTTCTATTTCTTCCTGGTTCAGTCTCAGAAGGTTGTGCTTTTCTAAGAATTTGTCCATTTCTTCTAGGTTGTCCATTTTATTAACATACAGTTGCTTGTAGTAATCTCTCATGATCCTTTGTATTTCTTCAGTGTCAGTTGTTACTTCTTTTTCATTTCTAATTCTGTTGATTGAGTCTTCTCCCTTTTTTTCTTGATGAGTCTGGCTAATGGTTTATCAATTTTGTTTATCTTCTCAAAGAACCACCTTTTAGTTTTATTGATCTTTGCTATCGTTTCCTTCATTTCTTTTTCATTTATTTCTGATCTGATGTTTATGATATCTTTCCTTCTGCTCACTTTGGGGTTTTTTTGTTTTTCCTTCTCTAATTGCTTTAGGCATAAAGTTAGGTTATTTATTGAGATGTTTCTTGTTTTTTGAGGTAGGATAGTATTGCTATAAACTTCCCTCTTAGAACTGCTTTTGCTGCATCCTATAGGTTTTGGCTCATAGTGTTTTCATTGTCATTTGTTTCTAGGTATTTTTTGATTTCCTCTTTGATTACTTCAGTGATCGCTTGGTCATTTGGTAGTGTATTGTCTAGCCTCCATGTGTTTGTATTTTGTACAGATTTTTTTTCCTGTAATTGATATCTAGTCTCATAGCATTGTGGTCGGAAAAGATACTTGATATGATTTCAATTTTCTTAAATTTACCAGTGCTTGATTTGTGACCCAAGATATGATCTATCCTGGAGAATGTTCCATGAACACTTGAGAAGAAAGTGTATTCTGTTGTTTTTGGATGGAATGTCCTATAAATATCAATTAAGTCCATCTTGTTTAATGTATCATTTAAAGCTTGTGTTTTCCTTATTTATTTTCATTTTGGATGATCAGTCTATTGGAGAAAATGGGGTGTTAAAGTTCCCTATTATTATTGTGTTACTCTCGATTTCCCCTTTTATGGCTGTTAGCATTTGCCTTATGTGCTGAGGTGCTCCTAGGTTGGGTGCATAAATATTTACAATTGTTATATATTCTTCTTGGACTGATCCCTTGATCATTATGTAGTGTCCTTCTTTGTCTCTTGTAATAGTCTTTATTTTAAAGTCCATTTTTTCTGATATGAGCATTGTTACTCCAGCTTTCTTTTGATATCATTTGCATGGAATATCTTTTTCCATCCCTTCACTTTCAATCTGTATGTGTCCCTAGGTCTGAAGTGGGTCTCTTGTAGACAGCATATATATGGGTCTTGTTTTTGTGTCCATTTAGCCAGTCTATGTCTTTTGGTTGGTGCATTTAATCCATTTACATTTAAGGTAATTATCGATATGTGTGTTCCTATTACCGTTTTCTTAATTGTTTTGGGTTTGCTTTTGTAGGTCTTTTCCTCCTCTTGTGTTTCCTGCCTAGAGAAGTTCCTTTAGTATTTGTTGTAGAGCTGGTTTGGTGGTGCTGAATTCTCTTAGCTTTTGCTTGTCTGTGAAGGTTTTAATTTCTCCATCAAATCTGAATGAGATCCTTGCTGGGCAGAGTAATCTTGGTTGTAGCTTTTTCCCTTTCATCACTTTAAATATGTCCTGCCACTCCCCTTCTGGGTGCAAAGTTTCTGCTGAAAGATCAGCTGTTAAACTTATGGGGATTCCCTTGTATGTTATTTGTTGCTTTTCCATTGCTGCTTTTAATATTTTTTCTTGTATTTAATTTTTGATTGTTTGATTAATATGTGTCTTGGCGTGTTTCTCCTTGGGTTTATCCTGTATGGACTCTCTGCACTTCCTGGACTTGATTAACTATTTCCTTTCCCATATTAGGGAATTTTTCAACTTTAATCTCTTCAAATATTTTCTCAATCCCTTTCTTTGTCTCTTCTTCTTCTGGGACCCCTATAATTCAAATGTTGGTGCATTTAATGTTGTCCAAGAGGTCTCTGAGATTGTCCTCCATTCTTTTCATTCTTTTTCTTTATTCTACTCTATGGTAGTCATTTCCACTATTTTATTTTTCAGGTCACTTATCCGTTCTTCTGCCTCAGTTATTCTGCTATTGATTCTTTCTAGAGAATTTTTAATTTCATTTCTTGTATTGTTCATCATTGTTTGTTTGTTCTTTTGTTCTTCTAGGCCCTTGTTAAACGTTTCTTGTATTTTCTCCATTCTCTTTCCATGATTTTGGATCATCTTTACTATCATTACTCTGAATTCTTTTTCAGGTGGAGTGCCTATTTCCTCTTCGTTTGTTTGGTCTGGTGGGTTTTTACCTTGCTCCTTCATCTGCTGTGTGTTTCTCTGTCTTCTCATTTTGCTTAACTTACTGTGTTTGGGGTCTCCGTTTCACAGTCTGCAGGTTCGTAGTTCCCATTGTTTTTGGTGTCTGCCCCCAGTGGCTATGCTTTATTCTGTGGGTTGTGTAGGCTTCCTGGTGGAGGGGACTGGTGCCTGTGTTCTGGGTGGATAAGGCTGGATCTTGTCTTTTTGGTGGGCAGTACCATGTCCAGTGGTGTTTTTTTGGGTGTCTGTGAACTCATTATGATTTTAGGCAGCCTCTCTGCTAATGGGTGGGGTTGTGTTCCTGTCTTGCTTGTTGTTTGGCATGGGATATCCAGCACTGGAGCTTGCTGGCCATTGAGAGGAGCTGAGTCTTAACATTGAGATGGAGATCACTGGGAGAGCTCTCGCCGATTAATATTATGTGGGACCAGGAGGTCTCTGGTGGACCAATGTCCTGAACTCAGCTCTCTCACCTCAGAGGCTCAGGCCTAATACCTGGCCAGAGCACAAAGACCCTGTCAGCCACACAGCTGAAGTAATAGAAAATGGACTTATGTTTCCTGATGTTATCACTTCTTTTTATTAGTATTTTCTTGTCAACAACTCCCTTGATGTTATTGCTTCAGACATTGTTTCACTCTCACACGCTGGCCCATTCCTGCATGTAACTGCTGACATCAAGGCTCACTGTTACCCAATGCAGCCTTCGTCATCTCTATTCTGCCCCCAGGGATCGAACTCATTGTTTTTAAAATTATAACCTGGCTTTATTGGAGGTCTTATCTTACTTCAGTCTGGAAGGGGGGTCTTCCTAACCTATGTGGGACATTGGAGGAGTTGAGTCTTCCTGGGGTTTTCTGTGCCAATCCATGCAGCTGCCACAGACCAAGAGATATTCTGCCTCTATTCCACCTAGGCAGCCAATGCTTTTCCTGCCTTCTATTCCACCTAAGGGGACAATGCTTTTCCAGCCCTTTCTCTGATGAGGCTCTCAGCAAAGTGGAAGGTCCAGGCCCTTCTCTTTCATGTCATCCTTCTTGGACAGCCTTCAATAGCCCACTAATGCAGGACTATGTAAACATGCCACGTTCTGAAGAGTGAGGTCCATCTCCAAAGGACATTCCAAGGTAGATGATTCAAGGTTGAAATTCTGACTAATTTGACTGAACAAAGGAAGGCTCTGACACGAAGCCTCATAAATGTTGCCTTCACTTGAGACATCTCTCCCCTCTGGACTTTGCCTGCCCACAGGTAGCCCCCTATTTAAAGCTGGTGACCCCATATCCTCCCTCAGAAAATCCAGTCCTATCTGCATTTGTTCATCCTCTGATTTAACAGACATTTATTGGGTACCTCCTAAGTTCTAGGTGCAAGGAACTGAATGGTGAGTCAAAACAGACACATTCCCTGTCCTTGTGGAGTTTCTAATTTGGTAGGAGAAAATATTTTAATCAAAGTGTGACACTAATAAACATAAAATGACAAAGACTGCAGTGAAGGATGGATACAATGATCATAGGGACAGATTTCCCTGAGGAAATGAGTCATGAAGATGAAAGTGAGTGACTTTAGCATATTCCATTGCTTGTGAGAAGTCCATGCCTATGGTGGAGAGAGGGCAGATCTTGTGCTCCTGAGATGGTAGGATGGGTGGATCCATCTCATGTGAAGTGATCGCCTTCGGTAGCAAGAGGGACACCTTCCCTGCTCAGTTTTCTTCACTCAGTCTCTCCAGGGGCGGAAAAACTCCTCTCTGCAAAATGGGATAAATGCAAGAACTTGATTCTAGTTCTGTCTCCCCACCAGTGAGAGGCACGGGCTGGCCAGTCTGTGTTACTAGGTCCCCTGCAAATTCACACACTTCTCAGAGACATGATTTACTCAACTAGAGATAACCAGAGTTACCCCTCTTTTTGCTTGATCCTTTAGGAATCGTAGAGAATTCCATCCCACCCCTAACACAGTGCTTTTGGCTCTTTTTATGTCCTGCTTTAAGCCAAGCACATCACATTAAATGTCATAGTAGTTATCAGAGGCCACTCCCTTCGCTTTCTGGAAGAAATGATCCAGCTTGATGGAATCTTTTTCATACCAGATCCTCTGCTGACCCTCTAGTAGGGGAGGGAGGAACCTAGTTCAATCTACCATATAGAGTTCAAGGTAAAAAAGGGTTCTGGCTCTTATATATAATAAGCCAGACTGTAAACTGGAGAGAGCATCTGAGTGAGATAGTATTGAATGAGCCTCAAACTTGGGGACACTGAGTACCATCATTCTGAGGAGGGTGTGGTACGTGAAACAGAGAGAGTTTCCTTTAAACCTTAAACAAACAAACAAACAACCAAGTGGGGAAATCAATTTGAAACTGAGATTTACAGTCAGTGCCTGCATTTTTTCTTAAACTTATGTTGACATATTGCAGCATGTAGTATGTTAGGAAAGACCTGTTGCAATATTTAATGTGTAAAGGACAAAGTCACACCTCAAGCCCAGGTTCTGGGTTCTGGGTTTTTTTAATGTAGCCAATTTTCATGTTAGCAGTTTCACTTATAACTTAAAGGGAAAATCCCACCAGAAAACTTGGCTGTCCTTCTTCAAAGGTATGAGCTAGTACACAAGTGTGTCAAGGAGATCATTACAGTTAGTTTCCAAATGTAAATTTCAAGTATCCTCATAAAATTGAGTCTTCTGCTCATGAAACTAGTATTTTGTTACCTTTTCTCTCACTCTAAAATCAGCTCACCACACAGGGTCCCCATTCTTTAGGTTGGCCTTAGGCAGAGGAGTAAATGGGATAGAATGTGACTGGCACATTGTCTTACTTTCCCCCGTTGAGTGTCTTCTGGTCCCTGCCTGTCCACTGTCCTATTTCTTATTTTTTGCAGAACAAGAAAGAGCATTCTATCCATTTAGGAAGTCAAAATCCCTATTTTACTCCCTGAGGTAGTATCCCAATCTCTGGACACCCCATCAAAACTTAATGACCTTGCTCTCATTTTATCAGAAGCTTGTTCTTCTTTAGGGCAAGCAGACCTTTAGGCATCAAATAAACCAAAATCCTCAGAATCACCCACTCTGTGAGAAAGCCCAGAAAATAGCTATTTTATGGCAGCTTAAGAGGCATCCTGATGTGGAGGAGGTATCACCCTTTTAGAACTGACCTCAGCACAAAATATGACTGTTTGACATCTGTCTGATGTGTCTTCAGCTTTCTCTTGCCCCATGTGTTGGTCTGGGGGTCCCTTTGTCCTCACATTCTCATCCTTCTCCATGTCAAAACCTGCTCAGAGGAAAAGGCCTGTAACCCACTGACATTAAGGTGTGAGTATTTAAGGTACTATCTTCTGTTTATTAACATGCTGGATAATGTCTAAGATACAGAGACTAATTAGACATTCTCTGTTCTTAAGAATTTGCAGTCTAATGGAGGGGGGTATACAGGTTAAAATAATTATTCTAAATGAGAATAATTGTTGGGGTGGGTGGAGGACAGTGTTGAGAAGCAAGTATGAAGGAATGTAGAGCTAACCAGCCTCATGGTTGCATCTGAGACATCGCTGGAAAATATCTCAATACCCTCCCCAAAGCAACGTGGTAGTGCTTAACATTAATTATTCCTATTCTGCACTTGAAGGGACCCTCTTTCCCAGGAATGTTTGCTATTAACAGAATAACAGAACAACCTTTAGGCCAAAGGAATGAATCTCTAATTGTGGGATTTCAGGCAGCAGGAAGAAATGTGCTATATGCTTATAGTTTCTAATCACTGACAGGTCCACACACAGATTTGTACCAGATTCATCTGGAGCATGGGGTATATAGAAACTCCCAAACTCCATTCTGGAGAAGTTGATTTGGTAACATTGAACTGTGGCCCTTGAATCTATATTTTAATGACATACCCTAGGTCATCCTAATGTGTTTAAAAACCACAGTGCTACCTCTTGAAAACCTGAAATTATATCAGCTCAGAGAATGCCTATCTGGAAGGCCAGCTCTCACCCTTTCCCAGAACCTAACTTAATGTCAGGGAATGACTTAGGCCCCGAACAGATTTTACTGTTTTGTAAATAAGTTCATTTGTATCGTTTCTTTTAGTCTGAAAGGATACATGCACACCAATGTTCATTGCAGCACTGTTTACGATAGCCAAGACATGGAAGCAACCTAAATGTCCATCGACAGAGGAATGGATAAAGAAGATGTGGTACATATATACAAAGGAATATTACTCCACCATTAAAAAGAATGAAATAATGCTATTTGCAGCAACATGGATCGACCTAGAAATTGTCATACTGAGTGAAGTAAGTCAGACAGAGAAAGAGAAATATTGTATGATATCGCTTATATACGGAATCTAAAAAGAAGTGATTTAGTTTTTTTGCAGATTGTATTCCATTATAGGTTATTACAAGATATTGGGTATAAGTCCCTGTGCTATACAGTAAATCCTTATTGGTTAATTTATGTATAATAGTTTGTATCTGTTAATCCCATGCTCCTAACTTATCCCTCCTCTAATTTCTCTCCTTTTGGTAACCATAAATTTGTTTTCTATGTCTGTGAGTCTGTTTCTGTTTTGTATATAGATTCACTTGTATTATTTTTTAGATTTCACATATAAATGACACCATATAGTATTCATCTTTCTTATTTCACTAAGCATAATATTGCCTAGGTCCATCCACGTTACTGCAAATGGCAATATTTCATTCTTTAATTTATGGCTAATATTCCATTGCATGTATACACCACATCTTTATCCATTCATCTGTTGATAAGCACTCAGCTTTCATGTTTTGGCTCTTGTAAATAGTGCTGCTATGAACATTGGGGTGCATGTATCTTTTCAAATTAGTGTTTTTGTTTTTTCTGAATATATATCCAGGAATGGAATTGCTGAATCATATGGAAGTAGTATTTTTAGTTTTTAAAGGAATCTCTATACTGTTTTCCATAGAGGCTGAACCAATTTACATCCCCACCAACAGTGTATAAATGTCCCCCTTTCCTCCACATCCTCTCTAACATTTGTTATTTGTAGACTTTTTGATGATAGCAATTCTGACAGGTGTGAGGTGATATCTCTTTGTTCTTTTGATTTGAATTTCCCTAATAATTAGTTATGAACATATTTTCATGTGTCTATTAGCCATCTGTATGTCTTCTCTGGAAAAATGTCTATTCAAGTCTTCTACCCATTTTTTTTATTGGATTGTTTGGTTTTTTTGATATTGAGCTGTATGACCTGTTTGTATATTTTTGGCATTTAACCCCTCATCAGTCACATCATTTGCAAATATTTCCCTCCATTCTGTAGGTTGTCTTCCTGTTTTGTTGATGGTTTCCTTTGCTGTGCAAAAGGTTTTTAGTTTAATTAGGTCTCATTTGTTTATTTTTGCTTTTATTTCTTTTGCCTTGGGAAACTGACCTAAGAAAGTACTGTTACTCTTTATGTCAAAGAATGTTTCAACACAACATCATAAGTCAACTATATTTCAATAAAATTTTTAAAAAAAGAATGCTTCACGTATGTTCTCTTCTAGGAGTTTTATGGTGTCATGTCTTCATTTAGGTCTTTAACCCATCTTGAGATTATTTTTGTATAGATGTGAGGAAATGTTCTAATTTCATTCTTTTACATGTAGCTGTCCAGTTTTCCCAACATCACTTCTTGAAGAGACTGCCTTTTCTCCATTGTATATTCTTGACTCCTTTGTTGTAGATTAATTGATCATAGGTGCGTGGGTCTATTTATTTCTGGGCTATATATTTTCTGCCATTGATCTACGTGTCTGTTTTTATGTCAATTACATGCTGGAAAAAACAACAATTTAAAGTCTCTGGAAAATGTCCTAAAAGCATACAGCAAGTAAAGAAAACCTTACTTACTCAAGAAAATCAACTAAATTTAAGTAAGAATAGCAAGAGTCTGTGGCTCTTGATCCATGATCTTCTCCCCTACTCCCCAGCTCAGTGTAATGGAAGCTCCACTCTGGGGGCTGTGGCTAAGAAAACGGAGCTCTCCTCAGATCTCAGTTAAGGGATATAATTTCTCACCAGTAGGGCAGGTTGCCAGCATTTCTCATCACTCTTAGCTCCTGGTTGCAGAGGCTAAATTCCTGGTGAGTGCAGTCAAGAAATGAGGGATTCCTTCCTTCATCTAGCTTGAATTTATAAGAGAGATAGTTACACCAAGAATACTGGGAACTGAGAGCAGAAGTTCCACACCGAAAGAGGCAAGCTGACATGAGAGGTTATCACCTTCACCCGGCACCCTGATCATAAAGAAATGGTGCCAATCAGAGAGAAGTAGACATCTGTAGCTCTAGAGCAGGAACTCAGAGATTTTGCCTAGAGAGAGAGGCAGTCAATAAAAACAGCTCAAAGCTCTTCCTAGAGGAACTGATTTTATTTGAAACAGACTTTGGGGAAGTTCAAGCCTAAACACTCTTAAAAATAATGGAGGTTTTGGTGGTAAGCAATTAAGTAGAGGCTAATAGCTTTATGAAGTAACAAGCTAAACTGTAGGTTAGCTAGTTTAATGAAAGAACCAGGAAAAGAGGCAACTGAGAAGATCTCTTCTGGAGTCAGAAAACCTCAGAGACTGGCTTCAAAGACTACCCTTGCAAAGGAGCCTGAATTTAATTGGATCATACTGTGGGACAATGTATACTCCAGGGCATCATCAAAACAATAGAGTAACCAGCCAGCAATTATTGGAGTCTAATATCTGGATGTGATACCAGCAGAGGCAGGCAACTTAATAGTAAAATCAGGGAAAGACAGTCAAAGAGAACCCTGTTAAAAGCACTATACTCCCAGGGTGAATATGTACTTGCCCAAGACTGAACCCTTTGAGGAATAACATCAGAGACTTTACATTGCATGGGAAATAGACTTCACTTAAAATATTCCAGTGAAGTCACTAAATAAATGAAAAAGCAAACAATAAGAAAAATAAACCCTAGGGAAAGGGGAGAACAGTATCCAAAATTACTACAAATTTTACTTAAAATGTCCAGCTTTTAACATATAAAAAATGAGACATAAAAGATGAAGGAAAGTATGACCCATACACAGGAAAAGAAGCAGGCAACAGAAGCTACTTGTGACTTCTGTTCAGATGTTGGATTTAACAGACAAAGACTCCACTGCAGCTATTATAAATGTATTCACAAAACTAAAGAAAATCATGTTTAAAGAAAAAAAAGTTATGATGATAATGTCTCATAAAATAGAGAATATTAATAAAGAGATATAAATTATTCAAAAGAACCAAATAGAAATTCTGGCAGCAAAAGGTAAAAGACCTGAAAGGAAGAATTCAATAGAAGTGTTCAGTTTATTTCCACTGGCAGAAGGAATGAGTGAACTTGAAGACAGATCAATAGAGATTATGAAATGTGAATAACAAAGAGAAAAAGAGAATGAAGAAAATGAACAGAGCTGCAGAGAAATGTGGGATACTACTAAAGTGCACCAACTTATATGTAGTGGAAGAATCAGAGGGAGAGGAGAGGAGAGAGAGAAAGGAGCAGAGAAAGAAAAGAAAAGAAAACACTCAAAGAAATAATGGCTGTGGACTTCCCTGGTGGTGCAGTGGTTAAGAATCTGCCTGCCAGTGCAGGGGACACGGGTTCAAGCCCTGGTCTGGGAAGATCCCACATGCCGCGAAGCAACTAAGCTGATGTGCCACAGCTACTGAGCCTGCACTCTAGAGCCCTCAAGCCACAACTACTGGGCCTGCATGCTGCAACTACTGAAGCCTGCGTGCCTAGAGCCCATGCTCTGCAATAAAAGAAGCCACCACAATGAGAAGCCTGCACACCGCAATGAAGAGTAGCCCTCGCTTGCCGCAACTAGAGAAAGACCGAGCGCAGCAACGAAGACCCAACAGACCCCAAAATAAATAATAAATAAATAAATAATTTAGAAAAAAAGAATTAATGGCTAAACACTTACCAATTTGATTAAAAAAAATTAATCTGCACATCTAAGAAGTTCAAGAAACTCCAATAAGATAAACACAAAGAGATCTACACCCAGACATATCAGTAAAATTCCTGAAAGCAAAAGACAAAGAGAAACTTTTGAAAAAGCAAGAAAAAAACTATTCATTATATATGAGAAAACTAAAAAGATTAACAGCCAACTTCATTGTTCAGAAACAATGGGGCCCAGAAGGCAGTGGGATGACATACTCAAAGTGCTCAAAAAATAAAAATGTCAAATAAGAATTTTATATTCAGCAACACCAATTTTCAAAACTTAAGGTGAAATAAAGACTTTTCAAGAGAAATAAAACCTTTTTCATTTCAGAAAACAGTCTATCAGTTCCTCAAAAAGCTAAACAAATGTTACCATATGACCTAGCAATTCCTCTCCTATGAAAATATACATTCACCCAAAACTTGTACACTGATGTTCATAGCAGCATTATTCATAGTAGCCCAAAAGTAGAAACCACCCAAATGTTCATTAATTGACAAATGGATAAATAAACTGTGGTCTGTCCATACAATGGAATATTATTTCTCAAAAAAAGGAAGTATTGATATATGCTACAACATGGATGAACATTGAAAACATTATACTAAGTAAAAGAAGCTAGCTACAAAAACACATATACTGCATTTCTATTTATATGAAATGGCAAAAAATAGACAAATTGGTGGAGAGAAAATAGATCAGTGGTTGCCCAGGGCTATGGATGGGGATGGAGGCTTAAGATTGAGAGGAAATGATGAATGACTGTTAATGGGTATGGAATTTCTTTTGGGGGGGTAATGAAAATGTTCTAAATTTGATTGAGTGCAAATAAAAACCTCAGTGAGATATTACCTCACACCTGTTAGAATGGCCATCAAGAAAAAGAAGAGATAACAAATCCTGGAGCAGATGTGGACAAAAGGGAAAACTTGTGCACTGTCAGTGGGATTGTAAACTGGTACAGCTACTATAGAAAACAGTGTGGAGGATGCTCAAAAAATTAAAAATAGAACTAACATATAATTCAACAATTCCATTTCTGGGAATATATTCAAAAACACTAATTCAAAAAGACATATGCACCCCCATGTTTATACCAGCATTATTTACAGTAGTCAAGATATGGAAACAACTTAACTGTCCATTGATGGATGAATGCACATGGTAGGATTCCATCCTTTTTTATGGATGAGTAATATTTCATTGTGTATATACACCACATCTTTATCCATTCATCCATCCATGAACACTTAGGTTGTTTCCATATCTAGGCTATTGTAAATAATTCTGCAACGAACATAGGGGTGCATATATCTTTCCAAATTAGTGTTTTCATGTTCTTCAGATAGATACTGAGAAGTGGAATAGCTGTGTCATATAGTAGTTCTATTCATAATTTTTTTGAAGAATCTCCATACTGTTTTCCATAGTGGTTGCACCAATTTCCATTCCCACCAACAGTGTACGAATTTCCCCTTTTTGCCACATCTTCTTCAATACTTGTTATTTCTTGTCTCTTTGATTATAGCCATTCTAACAGGTGTGAGATGATATCTCTTTGCAGTTTTGATTTACATTTCCATAATAATTAGTGATGAACATCTTTTCATGTGCCTGTTGGCCATGCGTATGTCTTCTTTGAAAAAGTGTCTATTCAGGTCCTCTGCCCATTATTTAATCAGGTTGTTTATTTTGTTGTTGTTGAGGTGTATGAGTTCTTTATATATTTTTCATATTAAACCCTTATTGGATATATGATTTGCAAATGTCTTCTCCCATTCAGTATGTTGCCTTTTCATTTTCATGATAGTTGCCATTGCTATGCAGAAGCTTTTTAGTTTGATGTAGTCCCATTTGTTTATTTTTGCTTTTGTTTCCCTTGCCTTTGGCGTCATAGCCATAAAAACATCGCTAAGACTAATGTCCATGAAGTTACTGCCTGTCTTCTTCTAGGAATTTTATGGTTTTGGGTCTTACATTCAAGTCTTTAATCCATTTTGAGTTAATTTTTATGAGAATTGATTTTTGCAAGATAGTGGTTTAGTTTCATTCTTTTGCATGTGACTGTCCAGTTTTCCCAACACCATTTATTGAAAAGACTGTTCTTTATCCATCGTATGTTCTCTGCTCCTGTGTCATAGAGTGTGGATTTATTTCTGAGCTATTCTGTTCTGTTAATCTATGTGCCTATTTTTGTGTCACTACCATGCTGTTTTGATTACTATAGCTTTGTATATAGTTTGAAATCATGGAGTGTGATACCTCAGCTTTGTTCTCCTTTCTCAAGATTGTTTTATCAGGTCCATTACTGAGCCATATATCCCTTAATATAGGGGCAGAGTAATTTCTTAGAGAAAGCACCTTTCTAAAATCACCTCTTACCCTCTCTTGGGGGTAGTGGATAGGAAGGGATGTTGGTGGTTATAGTAGTAAATGGTACTGAGGAGGGAGTCAGGGGTTTCATTATTCCATTATACTAACAAAGCCACTTGTGATTACAGATCACCTGTGGATCACTACTCTTATTTCAGACATACTTTGCTTCCAATTTTTAAATAATATTCCTGCTTATATAGTCTCACAGGAGTAACATCCATTCACTAAGCCAGACTAGTGACTTTTATGTGCAGCAAAAGCAAATAATGTTGGCCAATTTCCTGTTTCCCATTATTCAGAAATATAAATAGAGCCAAGATTTTATTTGTTATGGTTTCTATAATATTGGAAATTCCTACAAAAATACCAGCAGAATCTTTCACGGTACATCTTATTAGGTTGGGACTAAAACCTTTCCATTTGGGGTCAAGAGGCTCCTTGGCAATACCTATGATCCTTTATTTTTCCCTGAACTGCTTCTGGTGTTTAATTTTCTGGCCTGAGTTTTTATTGCCTTAGACTTTATTTCCTGGAACTTTTTGCTGTTACTTTTTGTTGTTTAATTATGAAATATGTCATTCATTCAAAAAGTACAGAGACATATAACAAACACTCATGTATACACCTCTAGACTTAAACAAGTGCCGATATCTTACATACTTCGGAATTTTTTTAATAAGTAAAAATTTACAGATTCATTTGGGGCCACAGAGATGCAGGGTTTTTTCCACACTTCTTATTGATGTTAATATTTTTAAATATGGTTAAGAGAAATTTATTTTAAGAAGCTCATACATTTCTTCAGAGAATGTTTTTCTTTTAAATGACTGGAAAGCGAATCCTTTACATGAAAGCATTCTGGCTGCTTCAGTCCTAGGCCTCTTCTCTTCTCACTCTATAGTTCTTCCCTCCTTGACCTCATTCATGCCTGTGGCTTGATTACTACTCTGCTGATGACTCCTAAGTTTATATCTTCAACCCAGATCTCTCCTTGGAGTTCCAGACTCATACATCCAGCAACCATCTTATTATGCCATGAACCCTTCAATCTTAACATAACCCACCAAACCCATGACTTCCTCCAAACCTGGACTTCTTCCTTTCCCTGTCTCAGCAGATGGCACCATCATTCATACAATTAGGCATCTCAGATGCCTAGGGTGTAACATTGACACCTTATTCCCACTTCTTACTTAATCTGTCAGCAAGTCCTACTGATTCTACCTCTTCAAATATGTATCAAATTGCCTCACTTCTCTCTTCCTTCATGACCACCACACTAGTCCAAGCCATCATCATCTATGCTGACACGACAGCAGTAGCTTCCTAACTATTGTCCATGCATCCTCCATGGACCCTTCCAGCAAGGTTCTCTACACTGTAGCCAGAGTGAACTTCTAGAACACAAATTTGATGATAAGATTCCATCAGGTTAGACTGTGATTCTTAAGATTAGAAAGAATGGCCTGGTCAGCATAGTTTGACACAGGCTACCCCTCTTGGCCTCTTTCTGTTACTCTCACTCTACACCCCAGCCTTCTAGGTTTTGAAAGCATTGTACCTCCTCCTCTCCCCAGAAACTTTGCATATGCTGTTCCCTCATCCTGAAGTGCTCTTCTTCACCCATCTATGGGCTTAACTTCTATTCATCTCTCAACTCACATATCACTTCTTTAGGAAAGCTTTTTTGATCCCCCCACCCATCCCAATCTGGGTCAAGTTTCTTTGTTATTAGCTTATATTTAACTGTACCCTTTTCCTTCCTGGGACTTTTCTCAGATATAATATATTCTCTTATTCACTTAATTGATTAAGCTCTGTCTCCCCACCTCCCTGTCCTCTTCTAATATATTGTAAGCTCTGCGAGAACATGAATAAATAAGTGACTCTCAAGCTACCTGATTATAGGTAGCCTTGTCTGGATCATGTGGAAACAAGTGAGATGGTGCTGATAACAGTCATGGAATTCTGGATTTTCATTGGTATGAATTTCTCCCTCCCATGTTTCAAAAATAACATCAGGCCATAGGCTAATGATACTACTGGTATAGTAAGACAAAGGAGGGAAAAGCTCCTGACATAAGATATGCAATGAAAGATAGAATATTTTTTAGATATTTTAGTGACATGGAAAGAGCTGTGAATTCAAATGCCTGGTCTGCCTCAAGAGCTTTAGCCAAGGACAACCCCCAGCCTCAGTTTCATCATCTGTAAAATTACAACATGCTATCTTCTAAGTTAATTTTAATAACTAGAAATTATATATCCATAGTGCCTGCACCATAGTAAGAGTCAGTAAATACTTGCTGACTAAAGAAATAACTTAATGAATAAATAAATAAAAGTAAGCACGCAGTGAAGTTTCTGGCAAATAACAAGTCCTCCATGAGTCATAACCACAAAAATATGATAAGTGACAGGTAAGAATACTTTCCTGTAAGAGAAAGGAAGACTGAGCTGATGTAGGAAGAGAAGACTGAAAGTAAATGGGGAACAGAGCCGGACAATCACCCAGAGGAGGTTTTGTTTCAAGGCGTGGTGCCCAAGCGGGCTGGCTCTGTTAGCTGCCCCAGAATGGGAAGACACATATAGCCAGGTGCCTACCACACAATGTTACCTGATGTCCATAGGCAGCTAGAGATAGAAGTGAGTGGAGAAATAGGGTCTCACAAAGAAAATTTTAAAAATGAGCCAGAGATAGAAGAGCAGAATCAGAGGAGAGGAGTGTCAGAGATGCCAAATGAAGAGACAGCAGTCAACAGCGGCAGACCTCAAGGAGTCAATTCAGCTAGACTTGAAAGCATGTCATTTATATCTAATGATAGCAATTGATGATTTGACAAGACGGTTTTCAGCAAAGCAGTGGGGAAGAAGGCAAACTCCATTGAGTAAGGCAGTTGGGGGTGTGGGGTGATGAATATAGACAGTGACCTTATATTTCTTTCAAGAAATTTGTCTAGAATTAGCAGAAGAGAGATTGGGCAGAGTAGTCTGAGGGGGAGACAGGGTTGAGAGAAAGGTCTTTTGGTTTTGTTTTGTTTCATTTTTAGGTGAAAGAAGTTTAGCATATTTATAATCTGAGAAAGAAAATTAGAGGAAAGGGAGATGTCCAATGTCCAGGAGAGAGAGGATAGTCAATAGAGTTGAAGTTCTGAAGAGGTGTCAGGGTGCCAGCTCAGCCCTCATTAACCTACTTGTTTACTGCTTAACAAACTTCCCCCAAATTAATTTAAAAACGCATTCTCAGTATCCCTTCTCCATTCATCTATGTGGCCCTGGACCTCTCACTTCATCTTGCTTTGCATTTACATTCTTGACTTCCTGCTGCATCCCCCTGACCTTTTACTTTGCCTCTTATTTTCTGTCGCCTGGATTCAGCCTTAAGATTTGATGACTGATTTAGCTTCTCTGGCACCTGGCCACTGCTCTCCTTGACTACACTATTGCCATCACCCTCAGCTGTTGCAACTCTTGGCCACTATGAGTAAGTGCCCCGCCAAGCCCCCCTCCCTGACTTGTCCATGTGGAGGAGAAGTGCTTCCTAGAGGAGATCACAACAAGAGGATGGAATCTGGGGCAGAGGGGGAAGGTTAGCTCCTAAGGCTGGAGAGGAGGTGAGGAAGAGAGCTAGTGGAATTTACTGGAGAGGGTAATTTTAACATTTCCTCTAATATGATTCTGTACTATTCTGTTTTTTTTTTTTTAACCATGGTAATATATGTTAAAAACAAAACCTTTGTTTTTAAAACAAAAAGTTATAAATGAGAGGAAGGAACTGTGTTCATTCATTTAGGCAACAGCGTCCTATTGAGCCCCCACCAGACCATGTGCTGGGTGCTGGGGACACTGGTGAACACACTCCGTCCCTGATCTAACAGAGTTTTCTATCTAGCAGGACAGATGCCCATAACAAGACACTTATTTATATCGGAACAAAAGTTGGGACTCTGGGAGAGTTCGACTCTGAAAGCTTCTGTTTTTGCTGAAAGGTAAGAAGCAAGGTCATTTGCTCACAAAGGAGATGGAATTGAGCAGAGGTCTTGAAAGAAATGATGAAAATTAGGAAGAGGAGTTGTAGGGAAAGGGGGAACAGACAGACCAGGAATATGTAAACAAATGCAGAGCTATGCATACTTTTTACTTGAATGTCTCCAAATTCAAGTCCCGGAACTTGATTTTCAACTGCCCACGTGTGCCACATATTTGCCTCAAAAAAAGCAAATCCCTTTTCTTTCAGAATCTGTTAGTCATTGCTCTCTTTTTAACAACACTGCCAACAACAATCTCTTTTTGAAGAATATCTTCAATTCACAGTAATTGTACCGGTAATAAATAGCTCATCCATGTCTTCAGGACTGTTAAGTGACAAGATAGATTGTAAGATTAAAAGCAACACAACCGTGTCCTTATTCAGTTCTTAACTAGAGTTTAACACAATACCCGGAAGAGTCACCTGTAATTCCAAACCTCTTGAGTCTTGGTTGGTGGGCCAGCTCTCTTCACCTGGGCTTTAGTAAGCTTGGAACACCACTTTCCTAGGGCATAGGCATCATAATCCTGGTTAAGCTTCAAAGCGTATCACTAATAATTCCAGTTGTATCTAGCATACTGAAATAATAACATCTTAAATTCTTGTAAATTATAAGTGCATTAGAACTTTTTTTTAAATCTTAAATGCACATTCCTTAATATCTTTCACTATTTGATGATAATATATTTGCTGAATATTGGGAAAGAGAATCAAAAATAAAACAGGCATCTCTAACATTTTTCTCTTGTATGAAGGGTGCTTTATTTAATTTATCCACAGGTTTTATCTTCTATGTAGTGAATTTCTAAATGCATTTAAATTTTGCTGTTGAGTGGTATACTAAAATCAGGGTGTTTTCAGATATTAAAGAATAACGACAAAAAAAGAATGCTTCTCAACAAAGAGAAGTATTTTACTGATATTTTATGGGTAATAGATTCATTTGTTCTGTGTGTATCTTGCCTATATCCTTCCATTCATCTCATCTGTTTTTACAGGATATCTATCTGGGGCAGCTTGGTCTGCTGTGAGCTGTGGAGAGGGAGACAAAGATAAAAAAGATGTGTTGCTGAATTTTTAATAACATCTGTATAAGTTGCCAATAATAAGCAAATAATAAATATTTATTGACTTGAATGAAACTGAGCCAGGATCAAGGACATGCAGCTGATGGTTGAAATATATGTTGCTGTGGGATCAAGTTGAATCAATAGTACTGGAGGAAAAAGGGTAAAGGAAGGAGGCAAAATACAAAGCAAAGTGAGAAAACAGAAACAAAGTGAAGAGAAAATGATTACAATGATGATTATTGCTACATATATACTTTATATATACTGTTACATATATATATACACACACACACACAGGCTTATACAGATAGCAATCTCCATCTTTGTGTGTGTGTAGCGATAATAATACAGGGTCAAACTTTAATCACTAAGAAATGGAGTTAAACTTAATCATATCTAGTGCTTTCATTTTAAACCAACAGCTCAGTTTCCGCATCTCCTCACACCACGCAGTGATCCATTGTGTTGGAATGCATATCAGTAGCCCAAAGGACCCTACAGTTACCAGAAAACTCTTTTCTCCTTTAAGTTAAAGTTCTCGCTATCCATGGGCTGATCCCCATTTCAACTTTGTGCTGACTTCCTGTAACCTTCCATTGCATGTAGGCACCATCTCATTTGTCTGTGCTTTAGAATGCCAGGTAAAGTCAAAATACAGGGTAAAAGAAACAAACAAGGACAGGAAACAGCAAGAAGTTACTGCTGGCATTCTCAGCTGCCCAGCGGAGTCTCTTCCTATGTTTGGGAAATTTCTCACCTCCTGGCTCTTGGTGGATGGCTCATACACTGCTGTTATCACAGCAGAATATGTCAGGGACTTGCTTTCCCCACCTTCTTTGAAGCAAGGGCCAAAAGCAACTCAGGAGTCGCCACACCTTGGCACCACTGTCTCTGCCAGTAGCAAAAGGAGTGCCAGTAGTGTGAGCTGAGCCCCTGCTTGCTCTGTCACCCTACAGGCTGCAGTGCTCAGGGAGGTGCCAGTGATGGTGTCCCTAGACCAGCCCTCTGGAGTGGTAGCATTGTCTGAATCTGTCACCCTGTATCAGATTCTTCACCCAAGGCCTCTGGGAGCCAGCTGAGGCCTTTGTGTGAAAGTGTTCATACTCAGGCTTAAATGTTTCAACTTCTAGTATTTAAATGAGATACATTAAAAGCTGAGCTTATCCTGCCTTGGGAAAGGAGGAAAGGACAATCATTATCAGCTTGTACTTGGAGAACCCCTTAAAGTATGCAAAACACCAACCCATTCCTGGGAGGAGTAAAGTGGGCCACCTGGAGACCCCACTCCCTCCTCACTGGGAGACTACAGGCTCACATTTACTGCACATGTTCTCCAACTATACAAACCAATCCTGAAAGCCACACCAGGTCCCCACTATAGCCACTGGACTTACTTCAAGGACACAGCCAAATTCCACTAAATCCAGATGCTCACCTCCTCCATTGCACCTTCTAATTGAGTTTATGTGGGTCACATAAAATGCATGCAGGCATCTCTGGTCATCTACCATCCGTGGAGTCCTCATCCCCAGGCTGCCTTCTGTGTCCTATCTGTTCACAGAACCCCAGATCCTCTCCTCACTCTCACACCCATACCTCTGACCTCTATACTTCCGGCACTGCAATCACCAATCTTCCCTAGATCTGCAACTTCTTTCCTGGACATGTGTTCCACCTCCTTGACTTCACTGAAATAACCCCCAGATGGCACTATTTCCCCTGCAGCCTTCTCACATGGGGGTTATTTCCTTTTGTGCTCTCCAGAGTCACGTGGGTTGCTCTCCATAATTTCCAGGCCTGCATCGAGATTAATGGTTCCCTTCCTTCTTGTAAAACTCTTGCCATTGAGGCTCATGCTCTCCTGGTACAACACCTTTTTCCTTCTAATCACCTGCATCTCACAACTTCCTAAGTACTCTTGTTCATTGACTGAGACAGCTCCTTGTTGACAGTTTTCTCCTCCCCAGTCCAGAGGGTTATTGGGCATCCATGCCCACAAAGATGTCCTACCCAACATCCCAGTCTCTTGCTCCTTGACCTCCAGTGACCTCCTCTTCTTCACCTCAGACACCCACTTGCTTTTTCCCTGTGCCATGTCATCACCAGAAACACTCCTTCCCTGAAATCACTGATTCTAACATTCTTCTTCTATCACAACCCGGTATCTTTCTGGTTCTTTGCTCAAGAACTCTCACTGAAATAGTGTTTTAACCTCATTAAGACTTCTAACTCATTGACCATGCCCATTTCTCTCATAACCCCCCTTCTACCTTCATTAACTCCTTATCTAGCCTTGATGTCCTGGTCCATCACTACAACTTCTCTCCCTTGGTAATCTTCATTCCCTTGGTCAGAATTCAAATCCTGTTGCTTCATCTTTAAAATGAGAATAATATTAGTAGTATTATTACAACTTATAGGGTTGTTAGGAGAATTAAATCTTAGTGTATGTGAAACAGTTGGAAGTTCACCTGAAACTTAAATAGTACTAAATGTTATTCTGTCATGTCTTCCTGGAAAAACCCCACTCTGGATAAATCTGTTCACTGGCATTCTCAGAATATGTGTTCAAAGACTGAACATTACCAGAAATTTTTTAAATGTAATTGTGAAAAATAACAGCTGTAGATACTCTTGATCATCAAACTCAAATTGGCCCTCAATACTGCTAGAAGTAAATTCATCCTTCCTTCTACAAGTGTTTCATATGCTTTTCCCTCATCTTCAACATTGCATCTGACTTCCCTAAACTTACATGACTATGTTATGACTACCTCATAAATTATAAAGAATCACTCATGAGCACCCACTTTTGCTCCAGCAAGTCTAAAACTATTCCTGTATCTGTTCCTTTCTTCTTTTCATCCTTTCTGCTAAGAGATAAGTGTTCCCACAGTTATCAAAAGCAAGTGTCTCCTTGAGTGTTCTGATCTTTTCCTGCCTTCCCAAAGACCTCCATCTTTTAATTATCCCATCCCTGTCCTTTGCCTTCCCTTTTATGTAGGTCCTTCTTCTCTTAAGAAGAAACTCTAGATTTACGAATTTTATACATGTGTTTCAATACCCACTCTCAGTTTGTGGATTGTCATTTCACTCTCTTTGTGGTGTCTTTTGATGAACATGGGTTCTTAAATGTAATTAAACTCATCAACTTTTCATACCTTATGCTTTTATATCATATTTACAACATTCTCCCATACGCTGAAGTCATAAAGTGTTCTATTTTCTATTTTTAATGTTTAATAATTTTGGTTTTCTCATTTAGTTTTTAATCTATCTGTGATTGTTTTTATTTACAGTGTGAGAAATGCATCCAACTTTATTTTTTCCTGAAAGTATAGCTAAGTAAGGCACAGAATGGTTTAGTGAAAAAAAATTGTTTCCTTATTGATCTGCAGTTCTACCCCTGTCTTATTTCAACAGCCCACATGTTAATGGGTTTATTTGGGGAGTCTCTAATTTTTTTCTATTTGTCTATTTCCCTATGCCTGCATCAATACCTTATAGTATTAATTACTTTAGCTTGATAATACCCTATGGAAAGGATGTCTACTTGGGTGTGATCCCCACCTGTTTTTTTCTTCAAACATGTCTTAATTATTCTTGGCCCTTTCCATATATAAAATTTTCAATTAGTTTATCAGTTTTCAAAGAAACATTTTAGGTATATATTATATTTTATTAAATTTATTTAGAGAGACAAACTTTTTAAAATATTGCATTTTCTAATCAATGAACATGGTCTATCTTTCCACTTATTTAAGCCTCCTTAAACATCATTCAGAAAAGTTTTATACATTTATCCAGAAAAGTTTTGCCTATGTCCTGTTATATTCATTATTAGGTACCTCTTTAATGTTATTTTAAATCATATCTTTTTTTTTTTTTTTAATGCTATTCTTGTCTGCTTACATTCTTTTTTTTATGTATGTATGTATGTATGTATGTATGTATGGCTGCGTTGGGTCTTCGTTTCTGTGCGAGGGCTTTCTCTAGTTGTGGCAAGCGGGTGCCACTCTTCATCGCAGTGCGCGGGCCTCTCACTATCGCGGCCTCTCGTTGCCGAGCACAGGCTCCAGATGCGCAGGCTCAGTAATTGTGGCTCACGGGCCGAGTCGCTCCGCGGCATGTGGGATCTTCCCAGACCAGGGCTCGAACCCGCGTCCCCTGCATTGGCAGGCAGATTCCCAACCACTGCGCCACCAGGGAAGCCCAAATCATATTTCTTTAATTTTATTTTTAAACTGCTGCTGGTATGTGAAATGCAAATCAACATTTATTTGATTTTATTTCCAGCAACTTTGCTAAACTCTCTTGTTATTTCTACTAATTTTCTGAAACGTCTTTTGGAGTCTTTATGTAAAAGATCATATCATTTGCAAGTGATTTCAGTTTTGTTTCTTTCTTTATAATCCTTGTAATTTTACTTTCCTCTCCTTGTCTTCTTTTCATATAGGTATGCTAAATTCAAAAGGAACTGTGCTGTGTTGTAAGTATGTACTACACAAATTCCACCTTTATTTGTATCCATTTGCTATAGTCCTTTCGTGTAGAGGTAAATATATAATGAAGAATGTTCAATAAACCTGTTAGGGCTTCCCCGGTGACGCAGTGGTTGAGAATCTGCCTACTAATGCAGGGGACACGGGTTCGAGCCCTGGTCTGGGAAGATCCCACATGCCGCGGAGCAACTGGGCCCGTGAGCCACAACTACTGAGCCTGTGCATCTGGAGCCTGTGCTCCGCAACAAGAGAGGCCACCACGATGGTGAGAGGCCCGCGAACCGTGATGAAGAGTGGCCCCCGCTTGCCGCAACTAGAGAAAGCCCTCGCACAGAAATGAAGATCCAACACACCCAAAAATAAAATAAATAAATAAGTTAATTTAAAAAATTAAAAGTAAAAAAATAAACCTGTTAATGTCAGGTTAATAATGACTTCTAAGATGTTGCAATGCTATATTATCTTGATGCCAGTAAGTACAATTTACAGAGCTATCAAATTGTGCCTCATTAAAAATGCCATTTGAAGATCGGCAAATTGCTAAAATTTTGACTAATATGATATCTGATTATCTTGAACTAGCAAGCAGAGCTTTGATGTTAATAACATCACTTTTTACAACACATTTGAGAGCAGACACTGGCATTTATATGGTTGATGTTAAAAAAAAAAAAGAAACAGGCTGCATCTTTCAACTACTAAGTCAAGCTTTGGCAATTTAGCTTCTGCAAAACAGCATCTTCTGTAATAGTATATTAACGTTCTAAATTTGAGTTATATTTTTCCTAGTGTTTAATTTGTAAATGTATTGAATTTAAAGCCATAAGAACTATAATTATACATTGTTTATGCCTAGTTTTATTACATATTTAAATAACTTTATAATTAAAATAGGTTTAATAAATCCTGGTAGCCCGTGTGCACTTTTTTCCTTTGAAATAGTCTCTCATTCTATTACTTACGTTTGAGAAATTCTGTTCTAATGAGTAGGAGACTCCCCTTGGTCTCACTTTGGGGATCCTAGCTTTGCTGGTCTTTCTAAATGTGTAAGTTACCTACTTATATTGGGTGATTGTACCTCACTACATCTGTTTAACCACAAGGGCTCCTGAGTGCTCTTTCTAAGAGGCAAATTGATTCTAAACTTTGTCTACTTAAAAGTATTCAATAATCTTCGTTTATTTTTAAGATAATATTCAAAAATTCTTAACGTAATTCAGAAAGCTCTGTATAATTTTTTTCCTACCTACCTCGGTAAATGCATCTTTGCAAACTGCTTCTCCCACAGTTGACTATTCCAATGGAAACACCATCTTTGCAAATGCTCAGACCAAAAGCCTTGGAGGGACACTTGGCTCCTCTCAGTTGTACACCAGATCAGCAAATCATCCAGACTCTACCTTAAAAACATACACAGACTCACCACTTCTCATCACTTCCATACTGTTGCCTGGACCATGCCACCAACATCTCTTACTAGAATTTTGCAGTAATTTCTTGATTAGTGTTTATGCCCTTCCTCCTGTATTAGTTTTCTGTTGCTGCTGTAACAAATTATCAAATAAAATGTTCAAATATTTTGCTGTAACAAATTATCAAAACTCAGCATCTTAAGGGACTTCCCTGGTGGCACAGTGGTTAAGAATCTGCCTGCCAACACAGGGGACAAGTGTTCGAGCCCTGGTCCAGGAAGATCCCACATGCCAGAGCAACTAAGCCCATGCGCCACAATTACTGAGCCTGTGCTTTAGAGCCCGCGAGTCACAACTACTGAGCCCTGCATGCTGCAACTACTGAAGCCCACGCACCTAGGGCCTGTGCGCCACAACAAGAGAAGCCACCGCAGTGAGAAGCCCGCGCACCACAACAAAGAGTAGCCCCCACTCGCCGCAACTAGCAGAAGCCCGCGCGCAGCAGCGAAGACCCAACACAGCCAAAAATAAGTAAATAAATTTATGAAAAACAAACAAACAAAAACTCAGCCTCTTAAAACAACGTTAATTATCGCTTCACAGCTCCATAGCAATCCAATCGGCTTGACTGGCTTTCTGATGTGGAACCTACAAAGTCGAAAGTATTGGCAGGGCTGCTCTCCTTTCTGGAGGCTCTGAGGCTTATTCCACTTTCAAGCTCATTCAAGTGGTTGGCAGAATGTAGCTCCATGTGGATATAGGCAATGCAATGTTTCTGTGCTGACAGTCACATGCAGGCTGAAGGTCTTTGTAGCGCAGAGAATCATGGTCCGATGATTGAGCTGGCTCTCACTGAGCATGGGGGGAACACATGCATCCACAGTGCACTGCAATAGAGTGTTTTATATATAATGTGCTATGTGTGTGTCTTGTGTGTGTGTATTTTTAAGGAAACAGTTTCAAAATAAATGGTGTTGTAACAAATCAATGCTGCATACATAGGCTGGCTTTAAAGGAGGTATGTGTGCACTTTCAGGACTGTTTATTATTAGGCTCTTCCCCTGCTAGACTGTAAGATTCGAGGGCAGAGGCCCTGCTTATGTTGTTTATCATTCAATCCTCAGGGCCAAACACAGTGCCTGGCACAGAGGAAGTAGTCAGTAAGTACATGTTGAAGAAATAAATGAACAACGGTTTTATATTGGTCACCAAAACGAGACTACAAAAATGTTTTAAATCTTAGTTAAGTGTTATATTCATAAGCAAAATAAAACCATTGAGCATAGCTGTAACCTGTACCTGAGTGAGTTTAGGAGAAAATAAGTCTATGAGAAGTAAATTTCTCTTCCTGATGCAGTAGCCCTGGGGTGGATCAACCAGAGATGAACAGGTCCTGCCCTAATGGACAGATATGGGGTGAGACCTGAGCCCCAGGCAGGCCAGGGCTGCTGTTTTATCTAGCTCACTGGTTTAGGTGGTGCTTTGAGACCGACCTGACCGACCTGTTCCCGATGTCTTCTCCCTCTGGACAAGATTACAAGGATGGAGATGCAGCAGCAATCAAGCCTTGGTCCAAGAAGAAGCCCTAATTCTTCATCTGTCCCAACCACAGCTGCCCCAAAGGAGACCATGTAGACCCTCAGAATACACTACCTTAGAACTAAAAGAGCAGGCTATATGGGGGATGGGCTAGTCAGTCTTCGTGAATTTTCGTTATTGTATATGATTCCCTTCGAGTAGGTCCTTCTTCCTTGTGTAAGCGCCTGTACTGATGGCTGAAATTGATCTGACAATGTGGGTGGTTTACAATGGGTTGTCTTTAACTCCACTCAACTACTAGAGAAGAGATCCAGGTGAAACTGTGCAAAATAAAGAGAATGAACTAGTGTCATTTGTGAATATTTTTCTCTACTTCCAATATTATAGAAGCTGGAGGAATGATTATACTAATGTGTGGAGTCTATTCCATACACCAGAAACTATTCAGTAAGCTAATGACATGCAGAATTCATCATGAGAGTACCTCTTTAAACAGGAATATTAGTTCCATATCTAAAAGTTAAGAACGTATTTGTTCAATTCATACAGTCAAACAGACATTTAAAATAATCATCATTCAATTTCTGTTAATTGTCCAAAAAAGAAAGTTGTATTGGAGAACCCCCTCTGAACGTTCCCAGGGTTTTGTGGATTTCCCTAGTATAGTTAGCAGTTACACGTCAGGGTCAAAGCCAAGGAGACAAAGACACTTTGTGGTGAGAGCTAATGATTTGCCACATGACTTTAGATGCGGTTTTCTGATCTATCTGGGCTCAGTCCCTAATCTCTAAGAGAGGGTGAACATTTCTCCTTAAGGGTTTTGAGAAGCAATCAATGAGCTAATTATAAAACACTTTGCCAAAGTACCATGCCACACAAGTGCTCGAAAATAAAGGCTGCTTTGTAATTGCAGAATGTCTTGAAAGCTGATCAGAGATGATGAGGGTGATGTTCATTTCGAAGCTAAAGTTTTGGTTAGATTTGTTTTCATTTTTTGTGGGGTGGTCCTGTGGGGAGGACTGCAGTCCCAGGGTCTAGTGACTTAGGTCTAGTGTCCTGTGTGGTGGGCATTTTGACAGGCAATGGGAAGACAGCAATGAATAAATAGCTCTTGTCTTCAAGGAGATTAGGGAATGGGGGAGGCAGGAAAATGGGCACTTACAAAAGCACTTTGTGTTGTGTTTGTGCTGTGAAATAGAAGAGGGTAATGCCACCGTAAAGCAGCTAAAATCTGGGGAAAAAAATTGTTGAGGGGAGAAGAGGAGAAGAAGGTCCCAGGAGGAGTGAAGAGAGAGAAAGCCAATCTTAGAGGAACTAAAAGTAGTTCCTGTTTGGCTAAAGCGCAGAGAAGAGTAGCCTCATGGCAGGATAGTGGAGGGCTTTCATCCACATTAGGGATTTTAAACTTTATCCTAAGGGAAATAGGCAATCAAAAGATTTTAAACAGGGAAGCAACATAACCAAATTTGTGTTTTAAAAAGTCACTATGTCATGTATATTTTGCCACTATATATATATATATATATATATATATATATATATATATATATATATATATTTTAACAGCCACTATGAACACAACTTTCCAAAATCCATGGGACATGGCAAAAGCAGTTCTAAGAAGGAAGTTTATACTGATACAGGTCTACCTCAAGAAACAAGAAAAACCTCAAATAAAAAAAAAATGGTCACTATGGATAATTTTTTCATAAAAGGAAAAAATTGGACCTCATCAAATTAAAAACATTTGCTCTATGAGAGTGTATATGGAGGGGATGAAAATACAAGCTACAGACTGGGAGAAAATGTTTGCAAACCAAATATCCAACAAAGGTTTAATATCTAGAATATATAAAGAATTCTCAAAACTTAATAGTAAGACAGCAACAGCAACAAAATAATGCAATTAGAAAATGGAAAAAAAAAACCCATTAGCTGTCATTTCACTGAGGAGGATATACAGATAGCAAATAAGCACATGAAAAGATGTTCAATATCATTAGCCTTTAGAGAAATATAAATTAAAACCCCAATGAGATATTACTACACGCCTATCAAAATGTCTAAAAGGAAAAACTATGCCAATACCAAATGCTGGTGAGGATGCAGAGAACCAGATCACTCATACTTTGCTGTAGGAATATAAGTGGTAGGAACAGCCACTCTGAAAAATAGTTTGGGAGTTTCTTATAAAACTAAACATGCAACTACATACCACCTGGCAATTGCATTCCTGGGTATTTATCCCCAGAGAAATGAAAACATACACTCACACAAAAACCAGTACATGAATGATTCAATAGCCTTTTTTTTTCTAATAGCCAAAAACTGAAGTCAGTCTAGATGACCTTCACCAGGAATGATTAAACAAACTGTGGTACGTAAGTACCATAGAAATTACTCAGCAATAAAAAGGAACAAACTGTAGATACACACAATTTGGATGAATCTCCAGGGAATTATGCTGAGTGAAAAAAGCCAATCCCAAAAAGTTACACACAGTATGTTTTCACTGGTGTAACATTTTCACAATGACAGTTTTAGAAAAGGAAAACAGATTAGAGGTGGCCAGAGGTTAGGGACGAGGGAGGTGGGTATAGTCATCAAAGGACAAACTGAAGGATCTTTGTGGTGTTGGAACATGCCTGTGGTGGGGGATGCATGAAAGCACACAGGTGATAAAACTATATAGAGCTTAATACACACACACAAATGACTACTAGTAAAACTGGAGACATCTGAACAAAATAGGTATATTTTATCAGTGTTAAAATCCTGACCTCCCAAAAGGCAAGAAACTCCCCACGTACCTGGGTAGGGCAAAAAAAAAGGAAGAACAGAGACAAAAGAATAGAGACGGGACCTGCACCAGTGGGAGGGAGCTGTGAAGCAGGGAAAGCTTCCACACACTAGGAAGCCCCTTCACTGGTGGAGACGGGGGGGTGGCCAGGGGGAAGCTTTGGAGCCACAGAGGAGAGCACGGCAACAGGGGTGCAGAGGGCAAAGCAGAGAGATTCCTGCACAGAGGATCGGTGCCGACCAGCACTAACCAGCCCGAGAGGCTTGTCTGCTCACCCACCGGGGCGGGCGGGGGCTGGGAGCTGAGGCTCGGGCTTCGGTCAGATCCCAGGGAGAGGACTGGTGTTGGCGGCGTGAACACAGCCTGAAGGGGGCTAGTGCGCCACAGCTAGCTGGGAGGGAGTCCGGGAAAAAGTCTGGAACTGCCTAAGAGGCAAGAGACCATTGTTTTGGAGTGCGCGAAGAGAGGGGATTCAGAGCACTGACTAAACGAGTTCAAGAGACGAGCACAAGCCACAGCTATCAGCGCGGACCCCAGAGACGGGCATGAGACGCTAAGGCTGCTGCTGCCGCCACCAAGAAGCCTGTGTGCAAGCACAGGTCACTCTCCACACCGCCCCTTCCGGGAGCCAGTGCAGCCCGCCACGGCCAGGCCCCCGTGATCCAGGGACAACTTCCCCGGGGGGACGCACGTTGTGCCTCAGGCTGGTGCAACGTCTCGCCGGCCTCTGACACCGCAGGCTTGCCCCGCATCCGTATCCCTCCCATCCCCCCACCTGAGTGAGCCAGAGCCCCCAAATCAGCTGCTCCTTTAACCCTGTCCTGTCTGGGTGAAGAACAGACGCCCTCAGGCGACCTACACGCAGAGGCAGGGCCAAATCCAAAGCTGAACCCCTGGAGCTGTGCGAACAAAGAAGAGAAAGGGAAATCTCTCCCAGCAGCCTCAGGAGCAGTGGATTAAATCCCCACAATCAACTTGATGTACCCTGCATCTGTGGAATACCTGAAAAGACAATGAATCATCCCGAAACTGAGGTGGTGGCCTTTGGGAGCAACTGTAGACTTGGGGTTTGCTTTCTGCATCTAATTTGTTTCTGGTTTTATGTTTATCTTAGTTTAGTATTTAGAGCTTATTATCATTGGTAGATTTGTTTATTGATTTGGTTGCTCTCTTCCTTTTTTAATTTTATATATATATATACTTTTTTTTCCTTTTTCTCTTTTTGTGAGTGTGTATGTGTATGCTTCTTTGTGTAATTTTGTCTGTATAGCATTGCTTTTACCATTTGTCCTAGGGTTCTGACTGTCCGTTTTTGGGGGTTTTTTTGGTATAGTTCTTAGCACTTGTTATCATTGGTAGATTAGGTTTTTGTTTGGTTGCTTTCTTCTTTATTTCTCTTTCTGTTTTCTTTATTACTTTTTTATTTTTTTATTTTTCATTTTTTTCTATTGCAATAAATTTCTTTTCCCTTCCTTTCTTTCTTCCTTTCCTTCTTCCTTTCTTTCTTCCTTTCTTTCTTCATTTCTTTTTTCTTTCTTTCTTTCTTTCTTTCTTTCTTTCTTTCTTTCTTTCTTTCTTTCTTTCTTTTTCTCCCATTTCTTCTGAGCTGTGTGGCTGACAGGGTCTTGGTGCTCTGGCCAGGTGTCAGGCCTGAGCCTCTGAGGTGAGAGAGCCGAGTTCAGGTCATTGATCCACCAGAGATCTCCTGGCCCCACGTAATATCAAATGGCAAAAGTTCTCCCAGAGCGCTCCATCTCAACACTAAGACCCAGCTCCACTCAATGGTCAGCAAGCTCCAGTGCTGGACACCCTATGCCAAACAACTAGCAAGACAGGAACACAAACCCACCCATTAGCAGAGAGGCTGCCTAAAATCATAATGAGTTCACAGACACCCAAAAAAACACCACCGGACATGGTACTGCCCACCAAAAAGACAAGATCCAGCCTTATCCACAAAGAACAAAGGCACCAGTCCCCTCCACCAGGAAGCCTACACAAACCACTGAACCAACCTTACGCACTGGGAGCACACAGCAAAAACAATGGAAACTACGAATCTGCAGCATGAGAAACGGAGACCTCAAACACACTAAGTTAAGCAAAATGACAAGACAGAGAAATACACAACAGATGAAGGAGCAAGGCAAAAACCCACCAGACCAAACAAATGAAGAGGAAATAGGCAGTCTACCTGAAAAAGAATTCAGAGTAATGATGGTAAAGATGATCCAAAATCTTGGAAACAGAATGGAGAAAATACAAGAAACGTTTAACAAGGACCTGGAAGAACTAAAGAGCAAACAAACAATGATGAACAACACAATAAATGAAATTAAAAATTCTCTAGAAGGAATCAATAGCAGAATAACTGAGGCAGAAGAACAGATAAGTGACCTGTTAGATAAAATACTGGAAATAACTACTGCAGAGCAGAATAAAGAAAAAAGAATGAAAAGAATTGAGGACAGTCTCAGAGACCTCTGGGACAAAATTAAATGTGCCAACATTTGAATTATAGGGGTCCAGGAGAAGAAGAGAAAAAGAAAGGCTCTGAGAAAATATTTGAAGAGATTATAATCGAAAACTTCCCTAATGTGGGAAATGAAATAGTTAATCTAGTCCAGGAAGTGCAGAGAGTCCCATACAGGGTAAATCCAAGGAGAAACACAGCAAGACACATATTAATCAAACTATCAAAAATTAAATACAAAGAAAAAACATTAAAAGTAGCAAGCGAAAAACAACAAATAACATACAAGGGAATCCCCATAAGGTTAACAGCTGATCTTTCAGTAGAATCTCTGCAAGCCAGAAGGGAGTGGCAGGACATATTTAAAGTGATGAAAGGGAAAAACCTACAACCAAGATTACTCTACCCAGCAAGAATCTCATTCAGATTCGACAGACAAGTTAAAACCTTTACAGACAAGCAAAAGCTAAGAGAATTCAGCACCACCAAACCAGCTCTACAACAAATGCTGAAGGAACTTCTCTAGGCAGGAAAGACAAAAGAAGACCTACAAAAACAAACCCAGAACAATTAAGAAAATGGTCATAGGGACATACATATTGATAACTACTGTAAATGTAAATGGATTAAATGCTCCAACCAAAAGACATAGACTGGCTGAATGGATTCAAAAACAAGACCCGTACCTATGCTGTCTACAAGAGATCCACTTCAGACCTAGGGACACATACAGACTGAAAGTGAGGGGATGGAAAAAGATATTTCATGCAAATTGAAATCAAAAGAAAGCTGGAGTAGAAATGGAAATAAAAACAAAAATAAACAAATGGGACCTAGTGAAACTTAAAAGCTTTTGCACAGCAAAGGAAACCATAAACCTTTGTCCCTCAGAATGGGAGAAAGTATTTGCAAATGAAGCAACTGACAAAGGATTAATCTCCAAAATATACAAGCAGCTCATGCAGCTCAAAATCGAAAACACAAACAACCGAATCCAGAATGGGCAGAAGACCTAAATAGACATTTCTCAAAAGAAGATATACAGATTGCCAACAAACACATGTAAAGATGCTCAACATCACTAATCATTAGAGAAATGCAAATCAAAACTACAGTGAGGTATCACCTCACACCTGTTCGAATGGCCATATCATCAAAAAATCTACAAACAATAAATGCTGGAGAGGGTGTGGAGAAAAGGGAACCCTCTTGCACTGTTGGTGGGAAGGCAAACTGATACAGCCACTATGGAGAACAGTATGGAGGTTCCTCAATAAACTAAAAATAGAACTACCATACAACCCAGCTATCCCACTACTGGGCATATACTCTGAGAAAACCATAATTCAAAAAGAGTCATGTACCACAATGTTCATTGCAGCACTATTTACAATAGCCAGGACATGGAAGCAACCTAAGTGTCCATCGACAGATGAATGGATAAAGAAGATGTGGCACATATATACAGTGGAATACTACTCAGCCATAAAAGAAACAAAACTGAGTTATTTGTAGTGAGGTGGATGGACCTAGAGACTGTCATACAGAGTGAAGTAAGTCAGAAAGAGAAAAACAAATACTGTATGCTAACACATATATATGGAATCTAAAAAAAAAAAATCGTTCTGAAGAATCTAGGGGCGGGACAGGAATAAAGACGCAGACATCGAGAATGGACTAGAGGACACGGGGAGGGGGAAGGGTAAGCTGGGACGAAGTGAGAGAGTGGCATGGACATATATACACTACCAAATGTAAAACAGATAGCTAGTGCGAAGCATTCACATAGCACAGGGAGATCAGCTCGGTGCTTTGTGTCCACCTAGAGGGGTGGGATAGGGAGGGTGGGAGGGAGACGCAAGAGGGAGGAGATATGGGGATGAATGTATATGTATAGCTGATTCACTTTGTTATACAGCAGAAACTAACACACCTTTGTAAAGCAATTATACTCCAATAAAGATGTTAAAGAAAGATTACTGGTTATGACATTTTTGCAAGGTGTCATCTTTCTGCTGGGAAAAGAGTACAAAGAATCTCCCTCTATTATTTCTTACATCTGCAGGTAAATCTACAATTATCACAATAAAATTTCAATTAAAAAGAAAAATACCACTCTTGCTCATAGAGAATGTGGGTCAGGCAGGGGTGTGTGTATAAAACACAGATTGCTGGGCTCTTCCTGTAGAATATCGGATTCAGCTGGTCTGGGTGGGGCCTGAGAATCTGCATTCCTAACAAGTTCCCAGGTGATGCTGATACTTCTGGTTGGGGAACCACACTTTGAGAGCCACTAAATTAGAAGGTCACTGTGGATTTCCTCCATTTAAGGGAAAAAGCAGAGTTTGGCTTTTCCAAATTGTTTCTTTTCACAAAGCCTTGAGTCTCCATGCTGGGCTTCTGCAAGGCTAGATCTTTGAAGACTTGCCTGAGTCTTGTGTTCTAGGGTGGCTTGGGCATATCTGGTTAGAACAGGAGTGCTCAAAGTGCAGTAGCATCAGTGTCACATAGGAACTTTCTAGAAAGGCACAGTTGGGGGCTTCACCCTAGATTTGGTGAACAGGAAGCCCCGTAATCTGTTGATTCTGATACAGGCCAAAGTTTGAGGACCACTGGATTAGAGAGGATGTTGGGAAGCCATTTAGGATCTTTTTAGTTAACATTAGCAACTGTGAAGGGCTTTCTAGGTGCAACTATTTGAAGACAATATGTGGCAAAGGAAAAGTCGAGCTGTGGTCTTCTTAGGGCAGTGGTCACTGACTTCCAGTCTCTTATGAGTAGATGCAGAAGGCAGCACTAACTTACCTCCTTCACAGCCAGTTCTGGTCTAATTAACAAATTAAGGGATCATGGAGCACACAGAAAGACTAAAGCCCAAGGTTAACACTAAGTGGCAATTTGTGGTATTAGGCAGTGCCCATTATATGCTCATAAACACATCAACATTTTGCTCTTAAATGGGAATGAGTACCACCAGACAGTGTTCGTGAACTGCCAGGCTCCCAGGGGCCTCTCATTTACTGCAAGTCACAGGATCAATTGCCCCTTGATCAATTACGTTTCACGTTGGTTCATGCTGCCATCCCAGAACTTAATCTTTCAGCTGCCTATTGAAGCCCTAATCTGGTTTTTCCATTATGCTGCTGTGAGGTTTCTGGAAGTAGTGAGTGGTGTCTGGTTTCTAAGTCTCCTTCTTTTCCTAGCTGGGGTTTTAGATGTGGCTGGATGTCAACATTCAGAAACACGGTAAGTCACTGGGGACCACAACTCAGGGTGCGTGTGTGAGCAAGTGGGTTTAATACCAACTCTGTGTGCATGAGTCATCTCTGCTCCATTTGTGGAATGGGGCAACGACTGCCAGGTCATCTTCAATGCCTGATGGCTCAACAGCTGTCTAAGTGGAGGTGAAGTTGGATAATTCTACCCATTTATTGCTCTGCTTGCAAACTAACCAGTAAAATATCTAAAACTTATAACATTTTTTTCAACATATCGTGGAGGGAAATTGACAACTCTCAAAAACGCTCCTTTGTTGAAAACTTCTCCCAGGGTCTTCTGAAATGTCTCACCAACTTCTGACTTCATAAAGAGATGATATGGTGTAGAGGAAAGAACTTGAGTGTTGAAATCAAACAGATTTGTTTGAATAGCAGTACTGTCCCTTAATAGCTGTTTGACTGGTCAAGGGACTTAAATTCTCTAAGCTTCAGATTGGCATCTGTAACATGGGCTAACATGCCTGCCTTATGCGGTTGATTTGAGAAAAACAAAACGACACATGTACAGTGCCTGGCATGCATCTGACATAAAAACCTCTTGGTTCCTTTCTCCTAGTATTGAAGATAATTTCTTGGTCTTGGTGTGAGTTTTTTCCCCATAAATGTAATAGTATATGGAAAAATTCAAGCAATCATACGACAGGTCCACTTTGCTTTCTGTTGTTTCCTTTTCGCGCTGTGTCAGTCAGCATAAAGCCAGTTCTTCTGAGGTTCAGTCAGTTCTAATCCATTTGCCAAGGATCCTATCACTCCTTTTATGGTCTGAAAAGTGATATTCATATCTGGAAAGCATCCAAATCATAACGATACTTCAGCTCATGTTTGTCAGGGCTACAAAAAACAGACTATAAAGTATTTAAAGGAACAGAATCATTTTCCTATACCCTCAAAAGCACTGAATAAAAAACAACTGCATGTTTAGAACGGTATGATCCAAAATGAGCTATATATATGATTATAACAAAATGATAAAGTAGGGTACAAGTTGCTAATATTCAACTCCACAAATAATAGCAAACTCATGTTAGACAGCAAAATATTTTGTAAAAGTTATAAGCAAATGCTTTTTGGCCGTGTGTGCATTCTCCTGCTAGCCACAGTACCACCCTTGCTGTTTCATGCCCACTGGCCCACCTGCTTCATCTATTATAGGGCTTGCCAAGTCCCTGAAGTCATTTAAGTTTGTAGACACCAGTGCCAAAAATTTAGATCAAATTACTGGGTTCCTACTCAAGCAGCTGGGCTCCAGTAGCAAGAGCCCTATCAGCACATCTGACCTGGCCTTTGGGTAAAGTTTTTCCTCTTTAGCACAGAGATGGTAGCAGTCTCCTATAGTTATTAATCTTCGAATAACTTCTTCTTACCATCTTTTGCATCTCCAGAATTTCCAACAATCTTGTAAAGAATCTCTGTATTAAATTTGATCTGTATTAATGTTTGAAATACCTAGTGTGGTTGCTGGTTTCCTTTTTGAACTCTGACTGATATAGAGCCAGACTGAACAAAGCTACACAGGAAACCAAACTCAGCATGTGTACTGATCAATAATCATAATCATAAAGAGGAAATCAAGGGTTACTAGGCATTTAAGGAAAATCAACACCATGGAAGAGAAAGACAAAGATAAACAAAAGAAATACTAACTCTAGGGAAAAGGACATAACTTGGTAAACAAACAAGAACTTACACTTCATTTGGGATTAAAATATACACACTGCTATATATAAAATAGATAACCAACAAAGACCTACTGTATAGCACAGGGAACTATACTTAATATCTTGTAATAACCTATAATGGAAAAGAATCTGAAAAACAAATATATATATACATATATATATATATATATATGTATATATATATAACTGAATCACTTTGCTGTACACCCAAAACCAACACAACATTGTAAATCAACTATGTTTAAATTAAAAAAATATTTTAAAGAACTTACACTTTAAAAAAATGTTTAAAAGATTTTGCAGCCAAAAATGAGAACAGGCTGCTATAAAAATAGAGCAATCAGAAAATGGGAGAGACTTTATTGCAATTAAAAGTACCATTGCCCAAATGAAAAAAAAATTAACAAGTGGTCTGAATAATGAATTAGACACCTAGGAAAGTTGATGATATGGAAGGTAAATTCAAGGAACTCTTTAGAATATATGAGCAAAGAGTCAATGAGGAAATAATAGTAGCACTTAATATGTGCCAAACTGTTCTAAGTGCTTTAGTTATGATAACATAGTTAATTTTCATAACAACTCTCTGAGCTGAGAACTATTATTATACACAGAGAGAGGTTAAGAAACATACCCAGTCACACAGCTAATGAGGTGGTAGAGCTGAAATTCAAATCCAGGGAATTTGACTCCAAAGACCTTGCTCTTAACTAGTATTCTGCATCATCTATTTTAAAAGCAAAAGATAAGTTGAGAGATGTGGAAGATATATTTAGGAAGTCCAATAGCCACTTAATTTGAGTTCCAAAAGAAGCAAACAGGATGAATAAAAGGAAGAAAATAATTGAGAAACAAGAGTAGAAATGTACTGAGTTGAAGAAAGATTCGAAAGACCCTATTAAGTGGCAACAATAATAACTTTAAAAAAAACATATCTAGACACATATTTAAGAAATTTTAGAACTCTGGGATAAAGAGAAACCTTAAAAACCTCCAAAGAAAAAATAACTAGCTACAGGGTACTGTGAATCGGATTAGTATCAGATGTTTCATATATAGCAATAGAATAATGGTTTATAAATTCTGAAGTTTGGATTTAGACTTCTGTACCCAGACAAATATTAATCAAATGGTCATGGAAAATTAAGACATTTTTGGACATGCAAGAATTCAGAAAGTCTAGTGTCCATTGCTATTTAAACAGACAAACCAACAAAATATAAAATGTGTCTTAGTTTGGACTGCTGTAACAGAATTCCATTGACTGGGTGGTTTATAAATAACAGACATTCATTTCTCACAGTTCTGGAGGCCAAGTCCGAGACCAAGGTGCTGGCAGATTCAGTGACTGGTGAGCCCACTTCCTGGTTCTTACATAGTCACCTCTTCCTGCATCCTTATGTGGCAGAAAGGGTGAGGGACCTCTCTGGAGCCCCTTTATAAGTGCACTAATCCCATTCATGAGGGCTCCACCTTCATGATCTAATCACCTCCCAAAGGCCCCACCTCAAAATGCCATCATATTGGGGATTAGGTTTCAACATATGAATTTGGGGGGCATACAAACATTCAGTCCAGATGATTCTAAAAAACAGAAGGACATGAGATCCAAGGAACATCAACAATTGAGTATGGTGCAGAAATAAAAGACTCTAGAACAAAATTAAAAGAGAACCCATCAGGCTGGGGCTTGTGAAAGGTTCTCTTTAGAAAAATATAAATGACAATAATATTTTTACCTCTCTGTAACTCCAGTATTTGGTTTTACCAGCAAAATATTTACATAATCATAGTGTAAGCAATGTAAGTAAATGACTTTTCAAATTGTTATTATTTGAGATTTTAAAAAATTATGTTCATTAATTTTTAAATACCTAATTAATGATAATGAAGACAATATGTTCCAGTAGTTATAAAGGGATTTAAGCCCATAAAACAAGAACAAAAACAAAATAGGTTGTATTATAATTATCAAGTAGACCTTGATTGAGATCAAAAAACCCTTTTTTCCACATTGGAGGGAAAAACACTTTGCTTCTATATTTTTTCAGAATAATGGAAATATGTTCTTTTCTTGATTGTATCTCAACTATTCTCGAAAAGACAAGAAACAGCACCTTCCAGCAAACCTAAAGAAATTGCTAGGCAGCAGTCCAAGATACAGGCAATGGTTTGAGACCAACTGAACAATTTAGATGTGCTATATCTAAAAGTTACCTGCAACTTTCTCAGCAAGCTAAACAGTTTGAGAAGCCAAATCACTAACACTTCTTATTTTGCATTTTGCATTTCCAGAGTTTATTAATAGATTAAATTTAGGTGTAGTAAAAATGGTGAGTAAAACCATATAAAATTATAACCATTTAATATTATAACATTCTCTGCCTATTTTTCTCCTGCTTCTTCAACTTCAAATAACTTATTATTTTATTCAGCTATCATGATGTTTTGGTGACCTTATACAAGAAGAATATTAGACTCAGAACAAATGTCTCTAGGTGGTATGAAGCTAAATATCTCTTTAGAATTGTCACAATAAAATGAAACCAAAGCTCACTCAAAAGGAATATTCATTTCATCTCCTATCTGTCTCAATAGGCTTAAAAAGATAATTTTGAAACAGCATGGTAATATACTAACATCCTGTTATAAATTTAATTATCTTTTAACCATCAAAATGGATTGAACTTATTAATTCAATTTAAGTCATGTTGGTGAAAAATAACACTTTGTCTTCTGGAACTAGTGGGAGGAAGAATGTGGGAAGATTGATTTAAGAGTAAGTTCAATTTGCTTTGAAGTAAGATTTCTTTGAACTAGGAGTAAATTCTTTTACCTCATCAGTCTGTGCTGACTTGCATATAAGCAAAATACACTATAGCTTTGGAGCTATAGTTGAGAAAATAATATACTTCATCTACTTCCCCAAGTCAGGATGTAAAAGTCAGTCAAATTCAGTGCTGTAAGTGCTGAAAAAAATTACTATGTAACAGGAGGCTACTCATGGTAGTTGGAAACTTTTTATCAGTGTCATATGGTTGCTCATTAATCTGTCCATCCATTTACAAAACATTTACAGAGTGCTCCCTATGCATTAAAAACTGTGCTAAACTCTGAGAACTCAATGGTGAAACAAAGAGACATGATGCTGCCATCAAGGGAGGTTACACTTGTCAGTGGGATGATATCTAATATGGACTATGGACTGTCGTTTAGAAAGATGACTCTCTCTTACTTTCTTTAACTGTAAATTTACTTTTGTTAAATTAGATTCCCCTACTGAAATTAGCAGTATTCTGATTTGAAATGAAGCTCTTTTGAAAGCTGTGCACAGTAAGAACTGAAGAGAAATTTCCTGCTTAACGTGGCATACTTATCAATGGTTATCTTTTGCTCCTGAACACCATTAAAATGATGAATGAGCAAAGCAAGAAAGGGAGATGAATCATCAGCAGACAGATTTCAATAGACTTTCAGATGATAAAGTGAAAAAGAAGTATGGCAAGTGACTTAGAGTGGAAGAAGATAACACTGCAGTGCCTGCTGAAAGGGGCACTGATGAGAAATGAGTCAATTTGCTGCACTGAAACTAATAAAGTCTCAGAACTTGGATGCACCAAGGTGTGAATATAGCAAAAGTTTAAAATCAGGGGAATAAGTTGGAAGTCTGCATTGGAAGTGGTTGAATACCCGCAGATAATCTGTTCCAACCCACACTGAACAAGTGACAACTTTCTGCTAACCACCTACCCATCACCTTTCTCTAAGTGATCACAGGCTAATTCTTTGGAGGAATTAAGCAAGAGATGTTCTGGACATGAAAGCAGCACGCGCAACAGGTAAGGTGCAGGGTTAAGGAGAGAGTGATATATCTTTGCATATTAGCTATCTAGGAAACTCAGGGTAAAGGCTAACTCACTGCCCAATAACCCTAAAGTAAAGCCTACCAGTTGATTAATCCCTCTCAGACACATAGCACTTCCAATTAGTCTTTTAGTATTTCACTTTTCAATATGGATGAACAAGTCTTTTCAGCAAATGGGACTGAGTCAATTGGATATCCACATGCGAAGAATGAAGTTGGACTGCTTTTTCATACCAAAAAAACTCAAAATGAATCATAGACCCAAATGTAAGAACTAAAACTATAAAACTTATAGAAGAAAATATAGGATTAAATCTTTATGACCATGGGTTAGACAAAGCCTGCTTATATATGACCCCAAAAACACAAGCCACAAAGAAACAAAAATAGATAAATTGGACTTCATTAAAATTTAAAACTTTTGTGCTTCAGAGGATACCATAAAGAAAGTGAAAAGACAACACCCAGAATGGGAGAAAAAAACTTGCAAATCATATATCTGATAAGAGACTTACATCCAGAATACATTTAAAAAAAAACAACTCAATAATAAAAGGATAAATAATGCAATTAAAAATGGACAAATGATCTGGAGATACTTCTCTAAAGAAAATATACACATATTCAGGAAGCACATGAAAAGATGCTCAATATCATTAGCCTTTAGAGAAATGCAAATCAAAACAATAAGCTACCACATCATATCCACTAAGGTGACTATAATCAAAAGGACAGATAATAACAACAGTTGGCAGATATGTAGAGAAATGGAAACCTTCATACATTGCTGGTAGGAATGTAAAATGGCACAGCACTTTGGAAATCTTTTCTGGCAGTTCCTTAAAAATTTACACATAGAATTATCATATAATCCAGCAATTCTACTCCTAGATATAAACCCTAGAGAAATGAAGACATATGCCCACATAAAAACTTGTACAGGAATGTTTATACCAGCATTATTCATAATTGGCAAAAAGTGGAAACAACTGAAATGTCCATAAACTGATGAATGGATAAACACATTATGGTATATCCTTACAATGGAATATTATTCAGCAATAAAAAGGAATGATGTTTTAATACATGCTGCAACATTGGATGAATCTTGAAAATGTCATAAGTAAAAGAAGACAGTCACAAAAGACCACATATTTTGAGTCCACTTATATGAAATGCCCCAGATAGACAAATATATAGAAATGGAAAGTAAATTAGTGACTTCCTAGAGCTGGCTCAGGAGCAGGGAGGGGAGAGATGGGTTGAGGGGAAATGGGGAATGACTACTAATGGATCTAGGGTTTCTTTCTGGGGTGATGAAAATTTTCTAAACTTTATTGTGGTAATGGCTGTACAACTCTGTGAATATACTACAAAACATTGAAGTGTACACTTTAAATGGGTGAATTCTTTGGTATGTGAAGTATATATCAACAAAGCTGTTAGAAAAATATGCATGGTCAGCCACAGACCACCAAACATCTGTGTAAAGCCTCCAACATTAAACACAGTAATGGAAACAAACCACACACACACACACACAAACCCAAAAAACAAAAAACAAAACAAAACTTGGAAGGAAAAGACACAATATAAGAAATAGAAGAAAAGGTCAAATTAAACATATTTTATTAGTATCCTCAGAGAGATAAGAGAAAATATTGCATCTTGATATTTTCATAGCAGACCAAGCTGCTGCTGTGAAGAAATAAAGAGCCCCCCTGAATAAAAATATGATTACAACTAAATCAAAGGAACTATCCCAGAAAAATGAAACAAAAAGGCAAAGAGTTGTAATCCAGTAGAGATAAGATAAAATTGGAAGATCAACCAGGAATTTCAACAATAAGGTTTCTAGAAAGAAAGAGCAGAGAACATGGAGTAGAGGAAGGTAAAATAGAAATAGAAAGAAAATTTTCTATGGCTAAAGTACATGAGCTTCCAGAATGACAACTCCACAGAACACTCTGAATAACAATTTTTTTCAAAATTCATTTCAAAGCATCTTCAAATTAAAGAAGACCAAAAATATAGATATAAAATTCTTAATACTTAAACACCTTGAACATACATACATGTGAACATATGTACAAATATGAACATATATGTGTATATATGTATGTATGTGGAGATATATGTATAAAATCAATGGCATGGCATCTCACTTTTCATTTGTAATACTGAAAGCTATAAGACAATGAATCAGTATCTTCAAAATCTGAGAAAAAAAAAAAAGACGTTAGGCCAAAAGTTCTATACTTGGCCCAACTACCATTGAAGTATGAGAGCAAAAGATATTTTTAGATATGCTAGGGCTCAGAAAAATAACCACCCCCGCACCCTTTCTTAGGAACGTACTGGAGAATATGCTTTAGAAAATGAGGAAATAATCCAAGAAAGAAGTTAGATGACCCAGGAGACTAGGGGTCCAACACAGGAAAACAGAAAAAGGAAGAACCGGGATGAAATCTCAACTCAGGACTAGAAAGTAATTCATAAAAACTGGAACAGAGCAAAAGAAGACTCAGGAATAAAGATTTGTGTATGAGTTTCAGGGAGCAGATGTAAAATTGATAAATATCTGATGTAGGTATTTGGATAATTTAACAAGCATTTTACAGATTTCATGGGGCAGTTGAATAGACACACAAGAAACTACGAAAAAGGGGGAGGAAAACTAAAGAGCTATTATACAAAACAGAAAATACATCAGACTATAACATTTGACTCAGCAGTGTTTACATAGCTACAATAGTGCAATCGTGAACTGATCATTTAATTTTAGAAATTGTGATACAGCTGGGAGAAGCTTGGGAGAAGGGGCAAGGGGAAGTGGCTAAGGGGGCAAGACTTGTAAGAGAGTTAAATAATCTCAACAATAAATATAATATAGGCTAAAGTTGAAATAAATCAAGATAGAGATGTTACAATTTTAAAACGTGATGGTAAAATCCAAAAGATGGTTAAAGAAATTGAAAGTTTTTGAGAGGGGGCAGTGATAGGAAGAGGTGGGTTAACCAACTGCTGATTTTTAATCAAAAAGTTTTAATACTGCTTGTTGTTTTTAAACCGTGTGCATGTATTAATTTGGATAAACTATTTTAAAATCCATTTTTAATTATAGCACTGAAAAAGCTTATAGCACTGTGAGGTATAGACACAGGCTGCCAGAAATCTAACAGAGTATGGAAAAGACATATTCTTTTCTTTGAAGACCACCGTCACACAGAAAATCAAACTGCGATAGTCTGTTTTAATTCTGAATTATCTTGGAAAAACTCCTTAACTGCAAGATATATAGACCTTTAATAGACTTCCTTGCCATCCAAAGACAGTTGTTCCACCTTCCAAGAAAGATATTCCATGAGAAATAAGAACTCTCTCAACATCGACTTTCCCAATATGTTTTATGACCAGAAGAAGGTTCCACATGCACAGCCAAGTGTTCCTTGGAAGGAAGCCCAGGAAAAAAGAAAAGAGGACAATGTTTCCATGCTAATCTCAAAGCCTGGAGCTGCCAGGTAGAAAGGTAATTGAGATAAAGTGAGAGTATCCTGGGGCAGCTCTGGAGAATCAACTGGGGGGTGTTGCCAGGGGCTGTGCGTTAAAGATACGCAAGGCATCAGGACAGAGGCTGGCCCGTCCCCTCTGAACCTTGCAAGGTCACCATCGAAGGGACAATAGAATCCTTCCCCTTCAACCAAATCTTTGAAACCACCTTAGATCAACAATCATGTCCCATCCTTTCTAAATCCCAGCATATGGACAGAGCAGTCAACTCTACTACAACAAGAGGGATTCTGTGGTACAAGCCCTATCCAGCTAAACAGAGCACAAGATAAAGAATCTGGCCTTCGTGGGAGCTAACACATTTATCTGGCTCTGCCAAGCCCTGCTGGTCAGTTCTCATAGCTCTAGAATTTGAAGACACCAAGTCCACTCTGCCTTGGCTGAATTGCCAGTCATGGGTACTTCCATAGCTCCCAAACTAGGAGGGGAGTGGTTTCTGATCCCTTTCCTTAATCTCCTGTGTGCCACACTCTTGGAAGATCCCTATCTACCTGCCCTTGTTAGGGTCCTATCTTGTCATTCTCAGAGTTTCCTACATTCTTAGTTTTATGCACTTATTAACCTCTTTTATTAAACGAAGAGTGAGCTTCTCAGGCCTGGTTCCTACTTTCTACTTTCTGGGGCTCCTGGGTTTCCTGTTTCAGATGGCCTCTGGTCACCACATTATTAACAGACGTCAAAATTCTTATGTCCATAGAACCTCGTAGCGTGGCTCTCATCTAAAGCAGAAAGGGCAGAATTATAACATACATGTAATTATCCAGCGAAGCAGAGCATAAAGTTGTTAAGAATCCAACTTGGAGGATATAATTAAGGAATGGAGTCTTTAAAATATACCTCTTTAGGACTGTGAATGCTCTCAGAGGGCAGATGTCATCCCCATCCATTCACTTCAAGAGATATTTTCCAAGTACATTCCTTGTATGCAGATTTCATGTGTTGTAAATCAAATAAGGCCCCATAACATGAAGGAATTTATAAATTGTAGAAGAGATTGGACAAGGGTAAGGGATTAAAATCGTAGAAAAAGGGTTAAATTGTATAAAAGAAGTGCTAAATGTGGTGGTTTGAGGAAAAATAAATTATATGTAGTTGGAGGGGGTTTGTACAGAGTTTATTAAATAATTTTATGCAGCATTTGGGAAGCATCTGCTCTGTGCTTTACTAGATGCTGTATTAGAGGAAACCAAAAGTGTAAAGACAAAGTTAGGCTGTAAGAATGTCAAAGTGCTGGAAGATGGGAGAAGAGGGGATAATTCATTCTCCTGGGCATGGGAACAACGGTGGCGGTGTCAGAAAAACATAACTGAAGATATTGGGTTTTGAACTGGACCTTGAAAATAAGTGGGATAGTAATGGGCAGAAATGCTAGAATAGATATTGTAAGCATAGGTTATAGCAGGAGCAAAAGCTCAGCTATTTACCAGAAGCTGTGTAACTTGAGGCAAATTATTTAGCTTGTCTCTTGGTTTCCACACCTGTAAAATGGAGATAATAATACCAAACATGTTGGCTTTTGTGAGAATTAAATGAGCTAGAACATGTGAAATGCTTAGAATAATACCAGCCACGTAGTAAGTCCTCAGTAAGTGATGACTAATATTATTTTTATTGTGTAGTAAAAATGTCAATGCTGACGAATTTAGTGACTGGCATATACTTTTAGGGAGAAAAGCAGAGCAATTCCAGAACAAGTTTTAGTAGAATAATACATTTCTTAAAAATGTCTCTCAGAAATTGAGACTTTTTTGTGTACATAATAACCCATTTCCCAAGTAGTAGTTCACATTAGTTCTAATAAGCCTATTTTCAAAACTACAGGCAAGTTTAGAGGGACTTGTGTATAGTAAAGTTGGGAGAAGCTTCCATTGATTAAGGTAATCTTAAGCTCTGAAGGATACTTTGGCCTTTGCAAATGGCACTGTATAGATGTCTAGTCTGTTATTATTTGCTTTGTGTAATTTTACATGTGACACAAATATTAAGTTTTTAACATCTGAAGCTGTTTATTAAACACTTTATTATTTGATTTTTTTCAATATGTTGGGGAAAATATGGTGACAAAAATATTGTACTTAATACAAACTGGGAAGAGGGACAGATTTTCCTTCCGGTTCATTTTATACTTGCTCGTTTTGACAAGACCTTATTGGCCTGGTGGATTTCTGATTCCTGGACCTCATAATTCTGAACCAGATTCCTGTCCTGTGTAATGTAAGAGGCTTTGCCTGGAAAGTGTGCTCTGATCCTCTTTCTGAGTGTCTCTCACTTTCTTTTTTTCTCTCTATCTCTGTCTCTCTGTGTGCATCTTCCTAACTTCTTGGTATATTCCAGATGTTCTCAGTTTTGTATTTTCACTGATCTCCCTGCTTCTTTAATTCTACTTTTACTTGTTCGTCCTTTTTCCCCCCAACTATCTTCTCTCTCAAAACAGAAGAAATTTTTTTAGATATTCTAGCTGCATGTGTTGTGGTTATGATGACAATGTTGATGATAGTAACGTTACTGCAATATACCTTTTATTTTAGACTTTTGGACTAATGATAGGTAACACCTGCTATACCATATTGCAAATGTTGCAAAGTCTCTCAGAAATAAAATATTTCCTACAGAAATGACACATCTGTCCTAACCATTAGTGTGTTCCTTGACTGCCACTTACAAAACATACGTGCAATGCTTCACGAGTAAATATCTTGAAGATCTCCTTGAATTTGCAACACAGCTTTCATAGGATAATTATCCATTTGTCAGTCCCTGAGCTAACGCATATTAAAACTTTTTACAGCTTTACTAATAAAATCAATTGTAACATAAAATAAATTTTAAAATAAACCAAGGCTTATAAATGTCATGGAAAGTGCAGATTATTAGAATCTCTGACCTGTAAACATGGTGAGTAACATTTTAACAGCTGACTTGGTTTAAATTAAGATACATGAGCACAATGTTTAAACATGAGAAAGATATAAATTAGAGGAGTATTAGCCTGTAGATGGGGGTTGAAGCAGCTAAAATAAATCCAGGAAGATGAGAGTAGAATGAGGGTGATCAGATCATCAGGCAAAGCAGTACCAGGACCCTGATAAACAAGACCACTTGACACAGCTATTTCCTAGAGTTTTGATAGGTGTTATCCCTGAAGGTTAAAATATATTGTGGGCAGTGATGATACTGACAACTTAACCAAGGATTTCCCATAAAGTATACAATTTCTGATACATTTATATTAATAAAATTTTACCTATACAAAGTTAACCTAGGAATGGCTGAGTGTCCCTTCTGATTTGACAACCCTTCCCATGTAACTCATCAAACAAACCTAGTTATTTCCAGCACCTTTCTTTTTATACTGTGAAAGAACCAATGTTTGTAATTTTTTAGGGGCCATCTGGGAAATCTCAAATAGTTTTAGGTATGAAAAATAGCTTGAGAATTTTATTTTTTCTATATTTAGGATTCATTTTTGGAAGGCAAAAATGAAAAAAACTTGTCAGAGGAAAATTGGACACTTCGTTAAGATAGTCATGGGTTCCTTAGAAAAAACACGTGGTTGTCTATTTAATCATAGTGACAATAAAATATTAAAAAAAAAATAAACATAGATGGTAACATGATTGAAAAGAACCGTAGCTCTTTCAAAAGTGAGAGTGAAGAACCTTTGTTCTTAGCCTGCCCTCCCGCCCCTCCCCCAACAATCAAGGATTCAGGTAGTAGGAGACTGTTCGAAGGTTGTGTAGGAAGAGAGAAAACCAGAGCAGTTTGGGATGAAGTAAGGAAGAAGATAGATGACCTCAAGGGTTTGTCATCTGGGCAGTGGCCCATCATGACAGGGATGTGAAGTTGGGTAGGATTAACTGGACACAAAATTCCAAATGAAACTCTTGGGTCCAGTTCTTCCAGTATCACCGAGGGTGGACTGTGGAATCTGTGTCAGACATTTGAGGAACTGGATAGTTGGGGCCAAATCCGAGCATTCCCGAAATAGACCAGTTTAGAGAGGTTGTGTTACTACAACTTAATATGTTGATATGAGAAAATTTAATTCACAGTATCCTGTCCATTTTTTCCTTAGGCCTATTTAAATATCTTTTTAAAATTTTGTCCTGCTGTACACCATTTGCTTTTAAGAATACGATGTTTATTCATTTCTTCAGAAAACACACAGACACACACACGATTCAGTGCTTGACTTGTGAAAGACAAGAGGGGTTGCAATCCCATTTCTCTTCCCACTGAAATATTTTTCAGAAGTTAGGCACAGAGTGGACGAATTAATTCACCTCTACATTTCTCTAAATGAAAAAATATACAAACCATCACATTTCCTCCTCGCCCTTCCTCCATCTTGTCACTTTCATCCTTCCAAAGATTCTATCATCTTGGTCATACGGACCCTGGATGTTGGAGGATGGGAGAAGGAGAGAGTTGGGGAACATACGGGGCCACCAGATCAACCCAAATGTAACATGTTTGTCTATAATGGAAGAAAAAACTTTTATGACCATGGCAGAGTGTTTGTTAGCTTGGGTGGGGAACAGAATAGGATTTTCTGGAAGAGTTCTCAGGATCTCTTTCCATTCTATTGCATGAACATGATTCTGAGCTTTAAATCTATCTCAGGGCACTAAGCAGGTGGTGCTCAGTGGATCGGTGTTTAGGGGGAGCACCTACTGTAAACTCCTCTTGGAGCTTGTAATCCAGCAGGGAGTCAGGACTTAGAACAGGAAAGAGTGAACAACACAAATTTGAAGTTCTGTGGCAGACTGTATACTCTGATTGTTCCAAGCTGAAGAATAACAATGAAAGCTGGGATTTGGGGGAAAACACATGGAGAAAAGAATTCTGAGTTGATCCTTGAAGGATGGCCAAGATTTGATTATGTAGAAAAAGAGTATTTTCTAATGGAATCAACAGAAGCATCGATATGGTTAATTTATGAGCTTTATTGAAGAAGAGTGCTATGTGGTCAAGTTATAGAAAGGAACGGTGGAGGTCTCAGAGGCCAGGTTAGAACATTTCACCTGATGTGATGAGGCTCAGGGAGCCAAGTGAGTTCAGCAGAACAAAGGGACTGCCACTTACTTCTCTGTCTTCTACCACACCTGCCCTTAGTAAGTGTTGAGTAAATGTTCCTTGAGTCAAAATGTGACATGATGATGGAAGCTTTCAAAGACTTAAATTCCACAAATAGGACCTAAAAGTAACTACTTAAACTACATTTTCTGCTAATTTTTGAGAAAGGAGGGAAAGGATATTACTCATTTCAAGAATAAAACCTACAACCATTGTGAATGTACTTCATTGAATCGATACATTATACAGGTAATATTTATTGCACATTTACTGTGGGTGAGGCATTATTCAAGGCTCCTGAGGTTCCACCATGAACAAGAGAGGCAAGATGCCTGCAAGCTCATTTTACCCAATGATAAATGCTTTGAAGACAACAAACACAGGTGATGGAAGAATGACTGGCCGGGATAGGTTGATCATTAAGGAAGGGCTCTCTGAGGATGTGACATATGAGCAGAGTCCTCAATGGAAAGAAGGAGAAAGGAGAGGGAAGATCAGAGCATTTGGCTAGAGGCAAAGGCCTAGGGAGGGAACACTTAGCATGCTACAACTCATAACTTAAAGACAAATTTTGTCTTCAGATGTAAATTCATTTTAAGGTATGCTAATAAAAATCTGGCAAGGAAAATGTTTTTTCTTATTTATTTATTTATTTCTCTTAGACTCTTTTCAAAAATAAAACCGAGCCCTCCCAAGACCCTGTAGTAAAGGGAGAAACTTAGCAAAGAGAACAGAAAGTAAATTTGCATTGAACAAAGGTTTGAAAGGTATCTGGAAGCACTATTTCCAATAGCCAAAACATGGATGTAACCTAAATGTCCATGGACAGATGAATGGATATAGAAGATGTGGTACATATACATTGGAATACTACTCAGCTATAAAAAAGAATGAAATAATGCCATTTGCAGCAACATGGATAGACCTGGAGATTATCTACTAAATGAAGTAAATCAGAGAAAGACAAATATCACATGATATCACTTATATGTGGAATCTAAAAAAAATGATACAAATGAACTTATTTACAAAACAGAAACCGACTCACAGCACAGAAAATAAACTTATGGTTACTAAAGGGGAAAGGGGAAGGGGAAATAAATTAGGAGTTTGGGATTAACAGACACACACTACTATATATAAAATAGATAAACAGCAAAGACCTACTGTATAGCACAGAGAACTATATTCAATATCTTGTAATAACTTATAATGGGAAAGGATATGAAAAAGAATAGATAGGTATATGTATAACTGAACCACTTTGCCATACACCTGAAACTAACACAAGATTGTACATCAACTACACTTCCATTGTAAAACCTCAACCTTGGGGGAAAAAGTGTCTGGAAGATTGAGAGAGGATGGGAGCTCAAAGACATGTAAAACAGAGGGAGGAATGGTGTTGGGGGCGGGGGGCAGCAGCCAAGGGGAGCCAAGAGAATGGCTCTGCCTGCTGGGACCACAGAGGCCTGCCTTGTGCATGTACTGTGACTGCACCGTCAGCAAGGGGACCACATCCCCTTTCCCTCCTCTTCCTCCATGGAAAAGAACCCGGAGATAAAATTTAGAAGGAGGTTGGGGTAAATAATAGGGCCTTGAAACTGACTCCAGAAAGCTTTAAGGAGATCAGCAGGCATGGGTAGAAAGCATTTTGAAACATTTGGTTGTGAACAGGAGAGACTATGGCTAGAGCTAGAGAAAAATATGGAGTCGCAGGAAGAGGTTTTTATGGTGGTGGCGATGGTGGTGGTGAAGCTTTTCATACAGCATGGACTTGAAGATGTTGAAACTTCGGTGAAAAGAGCAGAGGAAGAGAGCTTCCTAACCAGTGTTCCTACTTCCAGGTTTCCCTCTCTTTCCTCCGTCTTGGTTAATCTTAGCTAATTTTTCTAAAACACTACAGCTCCCCTGTACATAGCCCCCTTTGCTGTTGTTACACTCTACTCATGCCCTTTCTGGTATTGAAAATACTTTCTTCACATTTCAACCCCTGAAAATGCCAGTGAACTTTTGGCTGCATTTCAAATGAAGCCTTCTCTTACATTTTCCTGGAGAACAAGCACTTGAACTTACTTCTTGTTTGTTTTTATTTCACACTCTGGCCACCTGTGCTGATTCTTCCTCCCCAGAAGGTTATCACTTTTTCTAACACCATTTGTTGAATAGTCATTCATGTCCTCACTTCCCACTCACCTCATGCTGGCTGCTGTACCCAACACATCCCTGAAAATGCATTTGGAAGATCTCCCACACGCTCTTTATGGCCAATCCAGAGAACACTTCACAGGTCTTACCCTGCGTCAGATTTCAGCAGGACTTGACTCTCTAGACTGTAACTTTCCCTCGAAAATTCTATTCTCTTGACTTCGATAACACTTCATTTTCTTGGCTTTCTTCTGACCTCTCTGCTTCTTTTCAGTCAACTTTTCAGGATCTTTTCCCCCTTGTCTTTCCTTCAATATCATACTCACGGGCTCCAGCTTAGCTTTTTTGCTTTTCTCACTCTGCCTGCTCTACCTGGGTGTGCTCTTCCACATGAATATCATCAACTGCATCTTTCTTTCCAGCCCAGATCTCTCTCCTGAGTACCAGACCAATGAGCATCATTGTCTCCAGACACCGTCTCTTGGACATCACAATCGCTCTTTAAATTTAGCGTGTCCAAGACAAAACTCCTCCCCTCTGCTCCACTCCTTCTCTTCCAACCCTTATCTTCACAAAGCACTTTATCCTCCATGCTTCCCTATCTCAGTGAATTAAACTATCAGCCATCTAGTTTCTTAAATCAGAGTTTGACCTCAGCATCATCCCTGATTAGCAAAAGATGAGTCAATTTGTATTCCTTGGAGAGTAGTGGTGCCCGTAACAGTGACTGACACCTTCAGGAAAAGTTTAGCTCTTGTTTGTTTATTTATTTGGAAAGGACAAGGGAAGAGTGATTTAGTTGGATTAGAGAGGTTGAATTTGAAGTCACTGAGATGTCTATGTAAAAAATGTTGATTGGGCATTTGGAAAGGTAGGTGCTGGAGTGATGAAGAGATTTCAGAGCTAGAGTTACGTATTTGCGAATTATCTACAATACACAGAGACGATCATTGAAACCATGTGAGAGGATGAGATCATCATGGAAAAGAGTACATAGAAACAAGGATATGTGGAAACAAGTTGTGGGAACAGGTCATAACTCTTTGAAAGCTGATAGGACTTCACACATCATCTGGCACGACTTTTCTTTTCACCTGAAAATTATACTAAGAGAGGAAGAGAGAAATTAAATTCTAAAGAAAAATCTACTTATAAGGTCTTTGATGCTAAGTTACTTGAAAGTTCCAAAGACTTTTCAGACCAAGAAAAGATTCCGAAGGAGTTGACTCTACTCAAGTCAAGAGCAGCACCTCAGAATCAAGACGCCATTGTTGCTGGAACCAGAAAGAACGTGTATCTTTTATGAATTCCACGAACTAACTAATAAGCAAGCCCAAACTCTCACCCCACCCCCAGATCTCCAGTTAAACCAACATATCCCTTTACAGTGTAAGCCAGTTTGATTTGTCACTTACTTAAGTAAGTGCTGGAGCCAGCTCACCGGAGCTGATTGGGCATCTTTTCCCAACTCTGTATTCAGTGACGTCATCTTGTTAGCTTGGAATTGGCCATCATGGGACTATTTGAAATTCGGAAATTAGCAAGTGCTCTGAATTAGGGAATCCCACCCCCCAATCCCGGAAACCTGGGTGTTAAACATTTTCTTGTACATCACTGGTTACAGCGAAAAGTATTCTTACTGATACACATGTTGAATCAAAAACAGAGGATGGTCTGGACTGCCAAGAGACCCGACACAGGTGTGGACAGCCTAGGAGTTAGGAGGATGGGGGGGGATTGATGGCGGCCAACCGAGGTGGTGTCTTCGTCCAAGTCAAAGAACTGTGAGAGCCCTCTTGGGATGATGTTAGGGGGTGTTGATCATATCACAAGAGTCCACGATTGTGCATCTACCATAAGAGAGCACTAATCCCAGATTATGACTGTACTATACAGTTAGAATAGGCTATCATAATTTCTCCCCTTTTCCATTTGTTCCAGCTGTGAAGAGGCTCAAAATAACAGCTAGTAAGGGGTAAGGATTAGGGGACTAGACAAAGCAAGGAAGAGATCAACCTCAAACTCTTAACCCTGCAGATTTTCCAGCCACAGACAAGCCTTGATGGGAGAAGCAGAGGCTTTAAAGGGGATAAATGATGGACATTCCAAGGTTAGACTGGAAGATGCTTTTCCAAGCTACAGAATGAAATTATTCTTGTGACTGCTGGAGACTAGAAAAGCTGTGGAATATGCTTGGTATTTCCTCCAGGGGCAGGAAAGAACCTGCAAGAGGGAGCGTTTGAAGGGTCCTTGGGGAAAAATAATAAAGAGAATCTCTGTTTGTGCCCTACTGGCTAATTCAATAAACATGTTAGATTTGCATAGATGATTGCAGCACTTAAAAACTTTATTAACTATAAGGACACACAGTAAATGTGTTTAATTGATGTCTTTTGAGTGAATGAATAAAACTCTAACTTGGAGTAAGAGAAAAGGATTTAGGAGGAATTTCTTCCATCTGAGCAAAATCAGAAATTGTTTGAGTCTATGTCATGTCAGAAAGAAAGGTATTCTTGTAATTCTCTGTGTTAAACAAACTATGTATTTCACGGATTCATGGAAAGGTGGTGGTTTGTGGATATTTAATTTTTCTTTCTTTTTAGCCCCATAAAGCTAATACAAACACAGAAATCCCATCTCTCTTCCCAACCTCTGTCCTGTGCAAAGGTGAGGAGAAAGATTCCTTCATGTCTTTTGATAGTTCTGCTTTTCTCCACAGGCAATGAGGCTATGGTAGCAATTTGGACTCCTAATTTTTTCATAGGGAGAATTAGAACTCATGGCTCTTAGGGTCTAGAAACCCTGGATCTGCAGTGTCCAAAACAGTAGCCACTAGACACAGGTGATTACTTAATCTTAAATTAATTAAAATTAAAAAGAATTAAAAAGTCAGTCTTTCTATCATTCTAGACACATTTTAAGTGCTCATTGCTACAGACGGCTAGCGGCACAGATTTAGAACATTTTTTATCAGCACAGAATTCTTTTGGACAGCATTATGCTAGATCTTTTTTTTTTTTTAAGATTTTTAAAAATTTTGTTTATTTATTTTTGGCTGCATTGGGTCTTCATTGCTGCACGTGGGCTTTCTCTAGTTGTGGCGAGTGGGGGCTACTCTTCATTGCAGTGCATGGGCTTCTCCTTGTGGTGGCTTCTCTTGTTGCGGAGCACAGGCTCTAGGCATGAGGGCTTCACTAGTTGTGGCACACGGGCTCCAGTTGTTGCGGCATGTGGGCTCTACAGCACAGGCTCAGTAGTTGTGGTGCACGGGCTTAGTTGCTCTGCGACATGTAGGATCTTCCCAGACCAGGGATCGAACCGTTGTCACCTGCCATGGCAGGCGGATTCTTATCCACTGGGCCACCAGGGAAGTCCTACCCTAGATCTTTATTAGAGAAAGACAGAAAATATTTTTTGAGATAAATTTTTACCTAATGTGGTTCATTCAGGTCCATTAAAAAAATAACTTTCATATTTAAACAAGTCAAGAAAGTAAATAAAATAGTCTTCAAATTAAGAATTTGGAGTACATCTAAAGACAAACTTTGATGGAAGTAGTCTTGTGTGTACATATTATTAAAATGCTTTCAATGTGACTGTTTAGATAATTTTGTTATTCTGCATTATAATCTTACAATATATCTTCTGGGATCATTCCCAGAGAGTTCAGCTCAGTTTTTGTAAAGCATTACATAGCTATTTGATAATGGCAAAGATAAATTTAAATTGTCTGCAATTAGGAAGGAATCTTTACATTCACCATGACTTAAATCTTGGACAAATCTGGACAAATTAGATTGATCCTTACCAGGGATATGAAGACTGCCTAGTTCCCCTCTCTGAATGTCAAGGATAATTTATAGCAGTTTCACTTCTAGCTCAGAGCTGGTGACTGGGGAAAAACTGTTATGTCAGAGGAGGGCCCATTGGATTTAACATATGGTAACTTCAACAAAAGATCATTATGATGAAGTATAATTACAACAATTTTCCATAGCATAGGAATTGCCAGTGGAGAGGGACAGGGATAGATGAGAGAAAGAATGGTTAGATTGTCATTTTCCTGGGAATGAAGATAGACCCCTTGAGAACAGCCATCTTTGTTTTGCTCTATATGTGCTTCGGAGCCCAAAATACTGCCTGACACACAGCAGATGCTCAATATTTGCTGAATGAAACTGTTTACCACAGATAAAGTAACTGGTGTATGTGCACATGCATATTGCTTTTTTTTTTTAATCAAGTGGCCAAAGGTATGTTTTGATCAACATCTAATGGAAATGGAATGGGGAAAAAAAATACTGGTTCTATGGAAACACCCCCTTTCTCCATTAGTGGCACGTTCATTCAGCTCTTACCTTTATATTCCAGTAAGTTATTTTGCTCTCACAGTTGAACCAAAAAAGACAACAACAACATAAAAATCCTTGCATACCATTTTAATATCTGATATTGTAAAGGACAATCATAATGTTTTTGTATGTAACTATTATATGTAGGGCAATCTATATTCAAACAGGGATAAATTATGCTAAAAGAAATGAGTCCTAGATAGTTTTCCCTTCAAATCAAGTGTTTTGTTTTTTAAATAAACTTCTTGTTTAAAAATAAAAAGAAAAAGTGAGCTAGCAACCTCCTTTAATCTATCTTAGCAAGCACTCATTGAATGTCTAATAATATGCAATCATCAATATAATGTGGGAGATAACGTTTTAGTATGACAAAGTTTTTGCTCCCAGGAAACTTGCAATCTAGTGGGGGAAAACAGGTAAGTACATTAAAGACAAGGGGAGGTATGGTAAGTACAACTTGAAAGGAACACAGTCCTATGGGAACACAGAGTTGAGAAGGGTTTTTTCAGTGTGGAAGGACTAGATGATAGAAGGCAGGCACTGCAGTACATTTTAAGAATGTAATGTATTCAGTACCAATTTAAGAAACAGGCTTAAACTGGATAGAACATGAAGACAGTTCATTACTCCTTCATCCTGCATCTTTCCTTCAGTCTTATCATCAACCTTCCCAACATTTTGACATCACCATTTGACTTGTTGGTTTGATTTGTCCCTTGTAGAGGTAAAAGATTGTTTCCTGGTTACTTTCTGGTCCCACCTGTTAGAAAGATATTCAGCTTCAAAAATAAGGGCCCTATATATTCTTGGCCAAAATGAGTAGTTCTCAACCTTGGGCACATGTTGGAATCATATGGGGAAGGTTACAAAATATAGATGCCTGTTACTTGCCTCCTGTAATGATGTACTGAGAAGGACACAGCATCACTCTGGGGTGTCCCTGCCAAAAAATGCAGAGCTTGAATTTAATCATAAGGAAACATCAAAAAACTCAAATTGGGTAACATTCTACAAAATAACTAGTCTGTTATTTAATTTTTTTCATGTCATGAAAAATATGAAGAACAATTCTGTATTAAAGGGGACTAAAGAGACATGATAACTAAATGCAATGATGATCTTGAATAGGATCCTAGACTAGAAACTAGATCAGAAACATGACATCCATGGGACATTTGGAGAAATCTGAAGAAAGTTTTTAGATGAGATAATATGACAATCATCATATTTCTTGATTTTCTCGATTTCTGGATTTCTTGATTTTGATAACTGTATTATAATTATTTAAGAGAATGTTCTTGTTTTTAGGAAATACACACTAAAATATTTTTAAGTAGAGCACTGTCACACCTTTGACACCATTCTCAAATGTTTCAGAAAAGAAATATGTGTATATAGAGAGAAATATATATATTCAGAGAGAGATAGAAAGGGGGGGCAGGGGTAGAGGAAGAGAATGATAAAGGTACTGAGGAGAATCTGGAATAATGATATACAGAAATTCTTTATATTTTTTGCAACTTTTTGGTGAGTTTTATCTTATTTCAAAATTTAAAAATATTTTTAAATTAAAAGAAAATCACCGATGCCTGGATCCCACTCCCAGAGATTCTGAGTAACTTCTTCTTGGGTGTGGCCTGGGCATCAGGACACTAAGCTCTCTCCAGCTGATCCTGATGTGCAGCCGGGGTTGAGAGCCGCTGGCCTATCCAGAGCCTGGTGTCTAGAGATACAGATACTCTAAGCTGCCCATCATTTATGGAACTTATTACAGTGAAGGGCATTGGGGGTGGAGATTATTTTTAAAAGCATCTTTGGGAAGAACAGTTTATCAGGGTCTAAATACAGATACGTCAAGGACTGAGCAAGTAATATAAATGTGTAAAACAGTAGAACACAAGATAACAGGGAATGGAGAGAATATGTATGAGTTAAAGTCATTTAATTCTCCAGAACAATCCAAAATTGGCAGGCTTATTTTGGGGCAGTGGGTTATCAGCTTGTAACATCTGGACCTGAAAGAATAGAGAACTCTGGTCATGATTAGTAGGCATAGAAATTAGACAGGACTTAGATTCCCCTGAAAATACTCTATTGTTGACCAGACACTATGTTTAGGGATTAGGGTTATATTAAATTTAAGCAAAGTATACATTTAAGATAAATTTAGAAATAAGATAATATGCATTTGATAACAGTTTTCCATTAGGTTAACTTGTCTACAAGTAACGTAAAGCCTCAATTTAAACTGGTTTAAACAATAAAGGTATTTATCATCTAATATAGCAGGAAGCCTAGCTGCTTAACAATGTCCTCAAAGATCTGGGTTCTTTCCATCTCCCTGTTCCACCTTCCTCAGTGGGTCACATTTGCCCTCTGGCTAGGTCCCCTTATAGTCCCAAAAGGGCATCTAGACCTCACATCCAGATGTAGCAACAATCTTTTCTTGTTTTTACCTTCTAGGAACAAAGAGATCTTTTTCAGAAACTCCTTCCCCTATGTCCCAATGTCCTGAATTGGGTCACATGTTCATTCCTAAACTAAGCATTGGAACGAACATAGGATTTCCAGGTTGGGCTTAGACTAAACAGTGTCTGCCTTGAGGGTGGGATCACCGTCCTCTGAGACATGAGGGAGGCAGGATGCTACAAACCTGGGGCGGACGTAGGGAATAAGTATTAAGTAATTAAGCAGCAGAGTCTGCAATAACAAACTGTTTCTAATCAGACATTTCTTTGAGATTAAGTCAGACTTCCACATAAGACAGTGGACTGTGTATACACTCAATCCAAGTAGAGAGACTGGCGAATTAAGAATTTAAAAACTGAGAGATGTGGACTGTAGTGAAAAAAGCAGCAGACTAACCAAGAGATTTGGCTTTACATTAACCAGCTAAATGACCTTGATCAAGTGATAATTTTTCTAGACCTCTTTTATTTTTTCACATAAAAAATAAGGTTTGACTGGATGGTTTTTAAGATCACTTCCCACATTAATCGCCTGTTAACCTGTAATCACTGTTAACTAAACTCTCTATTAATAAATGAACAGAAGAACTTGGTATTTGTGAGGATGTCTCTCAGAGTAAATAGTTCAACAATGGAGACACAAAGAAAAAACAAGGCAAATGCTTTAAAAGCATCATTAGGACTTCCGGTTTCCTGTCTGGCATGTAGAGAGCTTGGAAGTCATCACTCCATCTTAACCAAAAGTAAAAAGCTGAACACACTGTAAAATCAACAGCTCTTCTTAGATCTCTCAGAGAAGTTAGATCATAGGGCAAAGTGCTGCACCAAAAATTGGAGACACAGATGGGCAGATACAGATAATCACAATTTACCAGAGCAAAAACCCCACAAGCAGAAACATCCTCAGGAACCAGCCTCAGTGGAGGAAAACTTACACAGTAACTGACAAATTGCTGGAAGCTCAGTGTGGGCAATTCCACGGGGAGGGACCTGGTCAGAGGGGAGTACCCACATTTTTGTGAATTTTACCTGCACGAGTTCTCACAATGAAGATTAGAGAAAATCCCCTAGTGCTTCCCACATATGGAGGGGAAACTAAACATTTGAAATTTACCAGAGCATTCTCTTCTTCTTAACAAGGTCTATGGACAAAAGAAATTATTTTACCAGAGCTTAAACTATTGGGGTTTTAGCAGAGCCTAACCTATCTGAGGGAAGAGAAATATTCATCTCTAGCCTTGCATTTGGGAGAAAGGAAATACCCAACTCCAGCCCACTCTAGCCATCCTGACCACCTAAGATGGTGTGGGAAACTGACATGGACTTCTGAAGTTCACGGCTTAGAGGTACAAGCTCACTAAAAGACCGAGGATTAAAGAATGGTTCCCCTCCCCACAACTTACCATCGCTAAAGGCCAGTACATCATGTCTGCTTTCAACAAAAAATTGTAAAGAACACTAAAAGGTAAAAACACAGTTTGAAGAGATGGGCCAAGCATGAGAACCAGACTCAGATTTGGCAGGGATGTCAGACTTAGACCAGGAATTTAAAACAACTATGATTAATATACGAAGGGCTCTAATGGATAAAGTGAATAACATGTAAGAACAGATGGGCAATGTAAGCAGAGGGATGGAAATTCTAAGAAAGGGTCAAAAGGAAAAGATAGAGATCAAAAACATTGTCACAGCAATGAAGAATGCCTTTGATGGGCTCATTAGGAGACTGGACACAGCTGAGGAAACAATCTTTGAGCTTGAACTTGAGTATATGTCAATAGAAACTTCCAAAGTGGAAAAGCAAAGAGAAAAAAGACTGGAAAAAAAAAAAAAAAGTAAAACAGAAAACAATTTCCAAGAACTGTGGGACAACTACAAAAAATGTAACATACTCATAATGGGAATACCAGAAGAAGAAGATGCAGAGAAAGGGACAGAAATATTTGAAGCAATGACAACTGAGAATTTCTTCCAAATTAAGGTCAGATATCAAACTATAGATCCAGGAAGCTCAGAGAAGAATAAATGTCTAGGGAGCTTCAAGATGGCGGAAGAGTAAGGCGTGGAGATCACCTTCCTCCCCACAAATACATCAGAAATACATCTACATCTACAGAACACCTACTGAATGCTGGCAGAAGACCTCAGACTTCCCAAAAGGCAAGAAACTCCCCAGGTAGCTGGGAAGGGCAAAAGAAAAAAGAAAAAACAGAGACAAAAGAATAGGGACGGGACCTGCACCAGTGGGAGGGAGCCGTGAAGGAGGAAAGGTTTCCACGCACTAGGAAGCCCCTTCGCGGGCGGAGACTGCGGGTGGCGGAGGAGGGAAGCCACGGAGGAGAGCGCAGCCACAGGGGTGCGGAGGGCAAAGCGGAGAGGTTCCCGCATGGAGGCTCGGCGCCGAGCAGCACTCACCAGCCCGAGAGGCTTGTCTGCTCACCCGCCGGGGCAGGCGGGGCTGGGAGCTGAGGCTCGGGCTTCGGTCGGATCGCAGGGAGAGGACTGGGGTTGGTGGCGTGAACACAGCCTGAAGGGGTTAGTGCACCACAGCTAGCCGGGAGGGAGTCCGGGGAAAAGTCTGGAACTGCCTAAGAGGCAAGAGACCATTGTTTTGGAGTGCGCGAGGAGAGGGGATTCAGAGCACTGACTAAACGAGTTCAAGAGACAAGCTCAAGCCACAGTTATCAGCACGGACCCCAGAGATGGGCAGGAGACAGTAAGGCTGCTGCAGCCACCAAGAAGCCTGTGTGCAAGCACAGGTCACTCTCCACACCGCCCCTCCCGGGAGCCTGTGCAGCCGCCACTGCCAGGGTCCCGTGATCCAGGGACAACTTCCCCGGGAGAACGCACTGCGCGCCTCAGGCTGGTGCAACGTCACGCCAGCCTCTGACGCCGCAGGCTCGCCCCACCTCCGTACCCCTCCCTCCCCCCGGCCTGAGTGAGCCAGAGCCCCCGAAGCAGCTGCTCCTTTAACCCCGTCCTGTCTGAGCAAAGAACAGACGCCCTCAGGCGACCTACACGCAGAGGCGGGGCCAAATCCAAAGCTGAACCCCAGGAGCTGTGCAAACAAAGAGAAAGGGAAATCTCTCCCAGCAGCCTCAGGAGCAGCGGATTAAATCTCCACAATCAACAGGTGAATGGATAAGGAAGATGTGGCACTTATATACAATGGAATATTACTCAGCCATAAAAAGAAACGGAATTGAGTTATTTGTAATGAGGTGGATGGACCTAGAGACTGTCCTACAGAGTGAAGTAAGTGAGAAAGAGAAAAACAAATATGCTAACACATATATATGGAGTCTAAAAAAAAATGGTTCTGAAGAACCTAGGGGCAGGACAGGAATAAAGATGCAGACGTAGAGAATGGACTTGAGGACATAGGGAGAGGGAAGGGTAAGATGGGACAAAGTGAGAGAGTGGCATGGACATATATACACTACCAAATGTCAAATAGGTAGTGGGAAGCAGCTGCATAGCACAGGGAGATCAGCTCGGTGCTTTGTGTCCACTAGAGGGGTGGGATAGGGAGGGTGAGAGGGAGACACAAGAGGGGGGAGATATGGGGATATATGTATATATATAGCTGATTCACTTTGTTTTAAAGCAGAAACTAACACACCATTGTAAAGCCATTATATTCCTATAAAGACGTTTTAAAAAAAGAATAAATGCCTAAAGCACTACACTGAAATATCTATCATATTCAAATTACAAGAAATCAAAAATAAAGAGAAAATCTTGAAAGAAGTCAGAGAGAAAAAGATCTCAACTCTAGAGGAGCATAGATAAGAATTATATCTGATTTGTCTTCAGAAACCATGAATGCAAGAGGAATGGAATGAAATATTTGAAAGGTTGGAATTAAAGAGAGACCAACCTGGAATTCTGAACCCTACAAAATTATCCCTCAAAAGTGAAGGAGAAATAAAGACTTTCTATGACAAACAAAATTTGAGAGAATTTGTTGCCAGTAGTCCTGGCTTGCAATACATTTTAAAAGAAGTTCTTTAGAGGGGAGGAAAGTTATATATGTCAGAAACTCAGATCTGCATAAAGAAAAGAAGAGCATTGAAGAAGGAATAACTGAAGTTAAAGTAAAAATTTTTATTTTTCTTATTCTTAATAAGATTCTTATTCTTAATTGATCTGACAACAGTTCCAAATAATATCAACAATGTATTTGATTATGTATTCTTATGTATGCTTCTGCATAAGTGAAATGAATGACAACAAGGATACAAGAGATGGGAGGGCGGAATTAGGATTATTTCTTATTATAAGGTACTGCACTATCCATGAAGTGGTATACTGTTATTTGAAAGTCAACTTGGTTTAGTTGTAAATGTATACTGCAAAATCTAGGGCAACAACTTAAAAGGTAAAAAAGAGTATGACTGAGATGACAAGAGAGAAGAGAAAATGAATTATATAAAGTTTTGAGTTAAAACCACAAAGGGCAGAAAAAGAGTGAAAGATAAAAATAAAAACAAAAATCAAGGGCAATGAACAGAAAACAATAACAAATATGGTAGATATTAATCCAACTATATCAACAGTCACTTTAAACATCAAGAGTCTAAATATACCAATTAAAAGAAGTTGTCAGAGTGGATCAAAAAATGATAATTGTCTGCAAGAAACCAATTTTATTTTATCATTTTTGTTTAATTGATCATTTTGTTTTGGTTTTTATTGAAATAGAGTTGATTTACAATGTTGTGTTAGTTTCAGGTGTACAGCAAAGTGATTCAGTTATACACATATATATTCTTTTAAATATTCTTTTCCATTATGGATTATTACAAGATATTGAGTGTAGTTCCCTGTGCTATACGGTAGGTCTTTATTGTTTATCTATTTTGTATATAGTAGTGTGTATCTGTTAATTCCAATTTATCCCTTCCCCCATTTCCCCTTTGGTAACCATAAGTTTGTTTTCAATGTCTGTGAGTCTATTTCTACTTTGTAAATAAATTCATGTGTACCCTTTTTTTTTAGGTTTCACATACAAGCAATATCATATGATATTCGTCTTTCTCTGTCTGACTTCATTTAGTATGATAATCTCTAGGTCCATCATGTTGCTGCAAATGGCATTATTTCATTCATTTTTTATGGCTGAGTAATATTCCATTGCATATATATACCACATCTTCTTTATTCATTCATCTAAATAGATATTTGATGGATATTTAGGTTGCTTCCATGCCTTGGCTATTGTAAACAGTGCTGCCATGAACATTGGGGTGCATGTATTTTTTTTTAACATCTTTATTGGAGTATAATTACTTTACAATGGTGTGATAGTTTCTGCTTTATAACAACGTGAATCAGCTATACATATGCATATATCCCCAAATCCCCTCCCTCTTGCATCTCCTTCCCACCCTCCATATCCCACCCCTCTAGGTGGTCACAAAGAATGGAGCTGATCTCCCTGTGCTATGCAGCTGCTTCCCACTAGCTATCTATTTGACATTTGGTACTGTATATATGTCCATGCCACTCTCTCACTTCATTGCAGCTTACCCTTCCACCTCCGCATGTCTTCAAGTCCATTCTCTATGTCTGCGTCTTTATTCCTGTCCTGCCCCTAGGTTCTTCAAAACCATTTTTTTTTCTAGATTCCATATTTATGTGTTTGCATGCAGTATTTGTTTTTCTCTTTCTGACTTACTTCACTCTGTATGACAGACTCTAGGTCCATCCACCTCACTACAAATAACTCAATTTCATTTCTTTTTATGGCTGAGTAATATTCCATTGTATATATGTGCCACATCTTCTTTATCCATTCATCTGTTGATGGACCCTTACATTGCTTCCATATCCTGGCTATTGTAAATAGAAATGCAAAGAAAATTGTGATACATGACTCTTTTTGAATTATGGCTTTCACAGAGTATATGCCCAGTAGTGGGATTGCTGGGTCGTATGGTAGTTCTATTTTTCGTTTATTAGGAACCTCCATACTGTTCTCCATAGTGGCTGTATCAATTTACATTCCCACCAACAGTGCAAGAGGGTTCCCTTTTCTCCACACTCTCTCCAGCATCTACTGTTTGTAGACTTTTTCATGATGGCCATTCTGACCGGTGTGAGGTGATACCTCATTGTAGTTTTGATTTGCATTTCTCTAATGATTAGTGATGTTGAGCATCCTTTCATGTGTTTGTTGGCTATCTGTATATCTTCTTTGGAGAAATGTATGTTTAGGTCTTTTGCCCATTTTTAGATTGGGTTGTTTGTGTTTTTTTTATTTTGAGCTGCATGAGCTGCTTGTATATTTTGGAGATTAATCCTTTGTCAGTTGCTTCATTTGCAAATATTTTCTCCCATTTGAGGGTTGTCTTTTCGTCTTGTTTATGGTTTCCTTTGCTGTGCAAAAGCTTTTAAGTTTCATTAGGTTCCATTTGTTTATTTTTGTTTTTATTTCCATTTCTCTAGGAGGTGGATCAAAAAGAATCTTGCTGTGATTTATGTCATAGAGTGTTCTGCCTATGTTTTCCTGTAAGAGATTTATAGTGTCTGGCCTTACATTTAGGTCTTTAATCCATTTTGAGTTTATTTTTGTGTATGGTGTTAGGGAGTGCTCTGATTTCATTCTTTTACATGTGCTCCAGTTTTCCCAGCACTGCTTATTGAAGAGGCTATCTTTTCTCCATTGTATATTCTTGCCTCCTTTATCAAAAATAAGGTGACCATACGTGTGTGGGTTTATCTCTGGTCTTTCTATCCTGGTCCATTGATCTATATTTCTGTTTTTGTGCCAGTACCATTCTGTCTTGATTACTGTAGCTTTGTAGTATAGTCTGAAGTCCAGGAGCCTGATTCCTCCAGCTCCGTTTTTCTTTCTCAAGATTGCTTTGGCTATTCGAGGTCTTTTGTATTTCCATACAAATTGTGAAATTTTTGTTCTAGTTCTGTGAAAAATGCCATTGGTAGTTTGACTTTTAGTTTTTTTGATCTTTGCTATGGTTTCCTTCATTTCTTTTTCATTTATTTCTGATCTGATCTTTATGATTTCTTTCCTTCTGCTAACTTTGGAGGGCTTTTTTGTTCTTCTTTCTCTAATTGCTTTAGGTGTAAGGTTAGGTTGTTTATTTGAGATGTTTCTTGTTGCTTGACATTAGATTGTATTGCTATAGACTTCCCTCTTAGAACTGCTTTTGCTGCATCCCATAGGTTTTCAGTCGTCGTGTTTTCATTATCATTTGTTTCTAGGTATATTTTGATTTCTTCAGTGATCTCTTGGTTATTAAGTAGAGTATTGTTTAGCCTCCATGTGTTTGTATTTTTACAGATTTTTTCCTGTAATTGATATCTAGTCTCATAGCATTGTGGTCAGAAAGATACTTGATACAACTTCAATTTTCTTAAATTTCCCAAGGCTTGATTTGTGACCCAAAATATAATCTATCCTGGAGACTGTTCCATGAGCACTTGAGAAAAAAGTGTATTCTGTTGTTTTTGGATGGAATGTCCTATAGATATCAATTAAGTCCATCTTGTTTAATGTTTCATTTAAAGCTTGTGTTTCCTTATTTATTTTCATTTTGGATGATCTGTCCATTGGTGAAAGTGGGATGTTAAAAGTCCCCTACTCTGATAGTGTTACTGTCGATTTCCCCTTTCATGGCTGTTAGCATTTGCCTTATTTATTGAGGTACTCCTATATTGGGTGCATAAATATTTACAATTGTTATATCTTCTTCTTGGATTGATCCTTTGATCATTATGTAGTGTTCTTCTTTGTCTCTTGTAATAGTCTATTTTAAAGTCTATTTTTTCTGATATGAGAATTGCTACTCAAGCTTTCTTTTGATTTCCATTTGCATGGAATATCTTTTTCCATCCCCTCACTTTCAGTCTGTATGTGTCCCTAGGTCTGAAGTGGGTCTCTTGTAGACAGCATATATATGGGCCTTGTTTTTGTATCCATTCAGCCAGTCTATGTCTTTTGGTTGGATTATTTAATCCATTCACGTTTAAGGTAATTATCGATATGTATGTTCCTATTTCCATTTTCTTAATTGTTTTGGGTTTGTTATTGTAGGTCTTTTTCTTCTCTTGTGTTTTCTGCCTAGAGAAGTTCCTTTAGCGTTTGCTCTAAAGCTGGTTTGATGGTGCTGAATTCTCTCAGCTTTTGCTTGCCCATAAAGGTTTTAATTTCTCCATCGAATCTGAGTGAGATCCTTGCTGGGTAAAATCATCTTGGTTGTAGGTTTTTCCCTTTCATCACTTTAAATATGTCCTGCCACTCCCTCCTGGCTTGCAGAGTTTCTGCTGAAAGATCAGCTGTTAACCTTATGGGGATTTCCTTGTATGTTATTTGTTGCTTTTCCCTTGCTGCTTTTAATCTTTTTTCTTTGTCTTTAATTTTTGATAGTTTGATTAATATGTGTCTAGGCATGTTTCTCCTTGGGTTTATCCTGTCTGGGACTCTGTGTGCTTCCTGGACCTGGGTTGCTGTTTCTTTTCCCATGTTAGGGAAGTTTTTGACTATAATCTCTTCAAATATTTTCTCTGGTCCTTTCTCTCTCTCTTCTCCTTCTGGGACCCCTGTAATGCAGATGTTGTTGAGTTTAATGTTGTCCCAGAAGTCTCTTAGGCTGTCGTCATTTCTTTTCATTCTTTTTTCTTTATTCTGTTCCACAGCAGTGAATTCCACCATTCTTCCAGGTCACTTATCCATTCTTCTGCCTCAGTTATTCTGCTATTGATTCCTTGTAGTGTAGTTTTCATTTCAGTTATTGTGTTGTTCATCTCTGTTTGTTTGTCCTTTAATTCTTCTAGGTCTTTGTTAAACATTTCTTTCATCTTATCGATCTTTGCCTCCATTCTTTTTCTGAGGTCCTGGATCATCTCCACTGTCATTATTCTGAATTATTTTTCTGGAAAGTTGCCTATCTCCACTTCATTTAGTTGTTTATCTGGGGTTTTATGTTGTTCCTTCATCTGGTATATAGTCCTCTGCCTTTTCATTTAATCTATCTTTCTGTGAATGTGACTTTCGTTCCACAGGCTGCAGAATTGTAGTTCTTCTTGCTTCTGCTGTCTGCCCTCTGGTGGATGAGGCTATCTAAGAGGCTTGTGAAAGCTTACTGATTGGAGGGACTGGTGGTGGATAGAGCTGGGTGTTGCTCTGGTGGGCAGAGCTCAGTAAAACTTTAACCCACTTGTCTGCTGATGGGTGGGGCTGAGTTCCCTTCCTGTTGGTTTTCTGGCCTGAGGCGACCCAGCACTGGAGGCTACAGGCTCTTTGGTGGAGCTAATGATGGACCCTGGGAGGGCTCACACCAAGGAGTACTTTCCAGAACTTCTGCTACCAGTGTCCTTGTCCACACAGTGAGCTACAGCCACACTCTGCCTTGGCAGGATACCCTCCAGCACTATCAGGTAAGTCTGATTCAGTCTCCTATGGCATCACTGTTCCTTCCCCTTGGCACTGATGCGCACACTACTTTGTGTGTGCCCTCCAAGAGTGGAGTCTTTGTTTCCCCCAGTCCTGTCAAAGTCCTGCAATCAAATCCTGCCAGCCTTCAAAGTCTGATTCTCTGGAAATTCTTCCTCCTGTTGCTGGACCCCCAGGTTGGGAAGCCTGACATGGGTCTCAGAACCTTCACTCCAGTGGGTGGACTTCTGTGGTATAATTGTTCTCCAGTTTGTGAGTCACCCACCCAGTGGTTATGGGATTTGATTTTATTGTGATTGTGCCCCTCCTACCATCTCATTGTGGCTTCTCCTTTGTCTTTGGATGTGGAGTATCTTTTCTGGTGAGTTCCAGTGTCTTCTTGCCGATGATTGTTCAGCACTTAGTTGTGATTCCAGTGCTCTCGCCAGAGGGAGTCAGTGCATGTCCTTCTGCTCCGCCATCTTGAACAAATCTCCTGCATTTTTTTTAAGGTAAGCGTCTAATGATATATTTTCTTTAAAAGTAGTCTTTTAGATATTTCCTGTCCTTAAGATGTTGTGGACAAATAATCTGAATTCTGCTTCTGTTAAAGCAGATGCGGAAACGAAATGAGCAAGGTTAGTCCTGACATCTACTGTCAGAACTTGAGTATGAACTGCTTTACCACAATCCACCTGCTGTAATGAGCAGGGCATTGGGTAACAATAGGGGCAGGTGTAGGAGTGATTGGAGTAGAGCATCACCCAAATCTCCATTATCCTGCAAAGGGGAGGAAGGGCATCCCTCAGCACTTCTTGAGATAAACATGTTGAAGATTTTGGAGGCAGAAAATAAACAAATGTCAAGAGGTATTTGTCATTCTCACCCAGGAGTCTTCCTCAGGCTCTTGTGTCTTCAACAAACCTTTGACTTTGTTTCTCTTGTACATGCTCGTGTCCCTGGTGCTGTAAAGAAAATGTAGATACTGGGTTTCAGAATAATATTAGGGGAGGGAGAGAGGAAGGGAAAATAGAAGCTTCCCTGAACTTGGTCTTTCTCTTGCCCTGGGGCTTTGCTCTGTGCTAAAGTAGCTATCTACCTTTTGTTTCTTATCTTTATCTTCCTCTGGATTTTCCACCCCAACCTGGGAAATGGCTATAGAATGATGTCACCAGGCTATTTTAAAAGGTGTGCATCCTGTGAGGGCTCACACTCCGTCACCTCACAGTCGCTTGTGTGTCTCATGAAGAGCTGTCCCCCAGACTGGGGAGAAGAGACCCAGAATGGATAGTCTTCAAGGCGAAGAGAAGCACACTCATCCTTGCTATGGGCAAAGGACAGCAGCAGTGTTGCGATTGTTTTTACACAAGGACTTCTGTAAAAATAGAGAACGGCCCTGTCAGTATCCGAAGTCTGGTCGCCGTTGTTGCCAACCCAGGGGAATGTCGCACAGGCCTGTGAGGATGGACTACAGCAGTGGTTCCCAACCTTTTTGGCACCAGGGACCAGTCTCATGGAAGACAAGTTTTCCATGGACTGGGGCAGGGGGGTTGGGGATGGTTCAGGCGGTAATGCCAGTGATGGGGAGCGCTCGCCCGCCACTCACCACCTGCTTTGCGGTCCAGTTCCTAACAGGCCGAGGACTGCTACCAGTCTGCAGCCCAGGGATTGGGGACCCCTGGACCAGAGGACTCAGGAGCCGTTAGTGAAAACCATCAACCCCGCCCCCCACCCCCGTCCCCCCAACACAACTGATGTTTCTACAGGGTTTTCTGGTCTTGCTCTCTCATCCTTGTTCCTTGCTCTGGTGCGTCCCTTGTCTGATAGATACACCCTCCCTCAGAACTACAGGCTTGTTCCTAAGTACTCAGAGGACTAACTATGCCCCCAAGTGGAGAACACAGAGAAATCCTCTAGCTTTTTGCACTCTTACTCATTTGTTTTCAAGGCAAATCAAATAGGCTAATTTAACTGTCACACTTCTTTTGTTTTTCTATTTTTACTCTAGGTTATTTGAGTATTTAAAATGGGATTCATTTTTAAACAACAAGAACCTACTCTCTAGCACCGGGAACTATGTTCAATATCTTGTAATAACCTACAATGAAAAAGAATCTGAAACAGAATAGATACATATGTATAACTGAATCACTTTGCTGTACACCTGAAAGTAACACAATATTGTAATTCAACTCTACCTCAATGAAAAAAATAGGATTCATTTTAGGAAAGATTGTTGGTAGTAGCCAACATCCTTCATGGAAGATATTTAGGGTAAAATCATAAGAAGATTTCTCCTTTATTCATACAGATATAATCAAAACACTCTGAACAGCTGCTCTTATTTGGTTGGCACTTTTTGGGAACCCACAATATGCAATAATACTTTTAAAAATCAGTTTCATAGGAGACCACTGGGTGTTCATTGAAACAAAAAATCTTTACAAAGCATGTCAGAGGAGGTGGGACTGGTGAGATGATTAGCTGTTTTCACTCACCTGATGCTGTTCTGCGTGGTGATCAGTGCAGTACAGCAGTTAGAAGCATAAACCCTGGCCTCAATAGGGCCTACGTTCAAAGCCCTGCTCTACCCATCAGGCACTGTATGAGTCTATGGGTGATTTCTTCATACTCTGTGACTCAGTTTCCTCAGCTATAGAATGAGGTAATAAGTAAAAATACTTAATGCTTTTCCTGGCACTTTGCAAGTTCTCAATTTATATAAGCTATCACTATTGTTATATGTAACATGTTACTGGTCATATCCTATCTTATTATAAAAGAAACATCCCAAATCATTGGCTTGTCTTTCCCATTGAAGTATTGTAAATTAAGAAGTGCTGGGTTTAGAAAATATTTGATTGACAAGGAATCTCCTTATTTAGAGGATATTAGTGTTCCCCTAATTTTCTCTAGGAAGGATATTTTTAATATAACTTTGTTTCATCAACAAAAAGACACTTTTTTCAAAGTCTGGACCCTACTGCAAACCCTCCACCTCTCTGTGCTCCCCTGCTGCACTTGTTAGCCCCCGATGAGTCTGTCCAGTCTTTTTATTTTTTTATTGAAATATAGTTAATCTACCATGTTGTGTTAGTTTCATGTACAGCAAAGTGATTCAGTTTTATATATACTGTATATATATATGTATATATATTCTTTTTCAGATTCTTTTCCATTATATGTTATTACAAGATATTGAATATAGTTCCCTGTGCTATGCAATAGGACCGTGTCATTTATCTATTTTATATATAGTAGTTTGTATCCGTTAATCCCAAACTTCTAATTTATCCCTCTCTCCTCAACTTTGGTAACCATACATTTGTTTTCTATGTCTGTGGGTCTGTTTCTGTTTTGCAGATAAGTTCATATGTATCATTTTTTTAGATTCCACATATAAGTGATATCATAATGATATTTGTCTTTCTCTGTCTGACTTACTTCACTTAGTATGATAATCTCTAGTCCATCCATGTTGCTGCAAATGGCATTATTTCGTTCCTTTTTATGGCTGAGTAATACTCCATTGTGTGTGTGAACCACATCTTTATCCATTCATCTGTCAATGGACACTTAGGTTGCCTCCACGTCTTGGCTATTGTAAACAGTGCTGCAATGAACACTGGGACACATGTATCAAAAAAAAAAGATAATTTTTTAAACTTTTGCTGTCTCAGTTCTGTTTTATTTTGTTTCTTTGTTTTTGCTTTCCTCTAGGATTTTAGTCTCTTTTGCATTCCTCTGTTCTTCTCATTTAAGATCGTTTCCCAGGCCTCCATCTCCTGTTTTTGTTTCTCAGTCTGGGGCCCTGACCCCCAGGATTGTAAGCAGGGTCCCCTCTAGGCCTCACTGTGAAGAGAGGTCACAAGAGGGCAGTGTACAGAAAGAGAACATGCAATGGTTTGGCCATCAGCAGTGGTCCCTTTCCTAGTGAGGGACAGGGGAAAGGAAGAGGAATGATGTCAACTGTTATTAAATTGAAAACATGTGAACGCCCAGCACTGTCTCCTTTGCCCAGCCCCACTGCCTCTGTGAGTTGTGTTCACTAACCTGGTGTTCACCCGGGACCCAGGATGAACACCTACATTTTCTGAAGCATTTTAAATTTATTCATTTGGCATTTTCCTCTTCTTTAAAGTATGGGTAAGAACATATTAACTAATTCTAGAAGAAATTTAGAAAAACATGTGTGTGCACCTTTCTCCCCCTTCCCCCAGTTGTTAGCCATTCTTTGTCACCTCTGATATTTGTCACCAATGGAATAGTATATAACTCTTTTTGCCTTCTCTGCCCTGGCCGCTGCTTTGTCTTACCTTTTCTGAGCCCACCACTTGATCTACTACACAGTGTTTCCTCCTTTCTTCATTACCTCCTTAACCAGAGCTCCATTAGATTGAGGGCACACTCGATTTTTCTAGAGCACACTGAGTCCCAATTGGCCTTTGGGTGGTAAAAGATCCCAGTTAATTGACTCAGCTGATGGTGTTTCATTGAGGCTTAATTCAGTAATTGGTTCTAGTCAGCTTCATGCCCTTCAATGATGTGTAAAGAAAGAGATAAAATTAACTGGGAAGGTGGTTTCATGTTACTGTTGCCTGTCATTGTCAGTAACCCCTAGTATATATGGTGGGACTCCTAATGTCCTAGATGGCTCAGAAAAAAGTCCAGCACAACCCACTGCACTATAGAACCCTCTGCATTTCTGGTGTACCAATATTTTTCCAGCTATTGATGGCCCCCCCCTTTTTTTTTTTAGTTTTAAAACATATCTCCTATAGGCATATTCAACCAGAAACCAAGTATTCATTTGGAAACCAAGAGATCCCAATATTTCATCGTCCATCCAAAATGAGATGACTTGCAACATTTTCTTAGTCAAATTTTTCCCTCAAATTGTCTGTTCCAAAAGCCCAAGTCAGATGGCATCGATAGCAAGGAATTTACTGCAGAAATTGCTGCCGTTCTAAATATCGAAGCTTTTAAAAATACATATAGCCTTTGAACCAGCACTTTTTTAAATTAATTTTTATTGGAGTCTGGTTGCTTTACAGTGTGTGTTAGCCTCCACTGCACAACAAAATGAATCAGCCATACACATACAGATAACCCCTACCTTTTGGACTTCCCTGCCATTTAGGTTACCACAGTGCATTAGGTAGAGTTCCCTGTGCTACATACAGTATGTTCCCATCAGTTGTCTATTTTATACATAGCGTCAATAATATATATGTGTCAATCCGAGTCTCCCAATTCCTCCCACCCCACCCCTTTCCCCCTTGGTATCCATACATTTTGAACCAGCACTTTTACATCTAGTAATTTATCATAAGGAAATCATTAATCCTAAGAAAACAAATACTTAGCTGAAGAAGTTTATGGCAGTGCTATTTATAGGAGTGAGTTTTTTAAGACAGTCTAATTGTAGAATCTAGAATACCTCTATCCAAAGGAATTCTATGCCACCATTAAAAATGATATTGACATAGGAATGTTTATTGACACAGGAAAATATCTTGATAAATTGTTAAGTGCAAGAATTAGGTTAAAGGTATCTGTATAGAGTATGTACAATATGCTCCCATCTTTGGAAAATACATACATATATGCATAGAAAAAGTCTGAAAAGTTTTCAGACAAAATGCCAATAATGGTTAATTCTTGGGCGGTGGAGTTATGAGAATTTTAATTTTCTTCTATTTCTTAACTTAAATTTATTTTCCAATGAATGAGCAGTAATTATATATATTTTTAAAACTTCCCCCCAAAATCACCACTGCTCTTGTGAGAAGCACCAATGGATATGATTTCAGTCCTTATGCTCTGAGAAGTGTGCAAGGTATTGTCAGAAACTGTGGGACAGATGTAGAGAACAGATGTATGGACACCAAGGGGGGAAAACCGCGGTGGGGTGGGGACGGTGGTGTGCTGAATTGGGCGATTGGGATTGACATGTATACACTGATGTGGATAAAATTGATGACTAATAAGAACCTGCAGTATAAACAAACAAACAAACAAACAAACAACTAATACTAAACTTTCTTTGCGTTATTTGTATGGAAATATGTTAATATAAATGTTTCAGACATTACATGAAATTTCTAAAAATCTTATATGTTCTGGTATAATGTTATAAGTCATAATTCTAGTTATTACTTTAAAATGTATATCTCAGAAATAACTAAAAAAAAAAAAAGAAACTGTGGGATGTGAAAGAAGTGTACGTGAAGGTCGTTCAGAGGGTTTTGATTTATAAAGCACCCATATAACCTTGTTATCAAACAGATTTAATCTTATTAAAGAAATCTATCTAGGTGGATTCATATTTTGCAAAATATTTTCCTACTGACTCATCAGTGTTTAATGGCTCTGTGTAAGTTGCATTAAGCACTCCAACATTCTGCTACACAGTTCTTCAACCCATAACAGCACTTGAACCTACAATAATGCTGTTCTCAAGGAAGATGACACCAGGCCGTGGAGGTTAAAGAGGCTCTGTTGGCTCTGAGCATGAGCAGGAATTAGGAGGCAAACTTGAGGCGATGAAGGAAGTATGAATGGGGAAGGGTCACTAGAGTCTCCAACCGCAGACAGTCTCCTGTCCTGCCCCATTCTTGGCATGTGAGGACCAGAGGTTCAAAGATCTGGATTCAAGTCAAGCCACATGAATGTTAAACATGTAAATAAAAATCTGAAATCTCTCTAAAAGTTATTACATTTTAAGACAATCATGTATATACAGAGCATTACATTAAATGACAAGCACACTCTTTTTACCTAAAAACAAAACAAAACAAATCCAAAAAACCCACACCAACTTCCTAGTAATTTACTTTCTCACCATAGTACTTCAATTTCTGATGGATTTTGGCACACCTATTGCATGTTAACCTATAAAAGAATTTCACTTAAAGGCACCAATAGAGTTTCAGCTGACAGATGGACGCTTAGGAGAATAAGTGAAAGTCATTGACAAAATTGGAATGAGCCCAAAATAGAGAATGGAAAAACCCTAGCTTCTATAGATGTTTTCCAGACTTCTTTGAGTTCAGGATCGTCTTATTTAATTCCTAAAGCGGCAATTCCTAGCACCCTAGGATCCCTGAACTCTGCAGAGGAAATGATTCAGAAGCAAAGGGGAATAAGTCATCTAACAATCAGAATTAAGCCTCATGTCAGTAGGTGGCATGGATACATGCACTTAGTCAGCAAACATTTATTGAGCACCTCCGTAATAAATCACGGGACCCAAAGATGATTTCCTAGACAAGGATGTGACTCAAGTTCATTCATTCAGTATGTGTCCCCTTTAGCTCATAAGCACTCTATGTACCTAGTCCAATTTGAATGAGCCTCAAGGGCAGCAGTGAGAAAAGAAGTGACAATCGTGCAACATACAGTGTAGGGATGTGTCTGTGTCAAAGAGGAAGCGGTGCCAGCAGAATTTAGCTTTCCTTTCTTTCTGGGGGTCTTTGCCTTGAGAGCCCAGGAAACACTGCAGTCGTCTTATTTTTCCTTGTCAGCTCTGTTTTTCCAGCGTCTATCCTCTCAATTAAACTATGGTACCTAGAAGAATTTCTCTGATTCATCGTACTCAGGATGACCATGGGAGCTACAGGTGGGTATAGGAAGAAAGGAGGCTGCAAGTGCTATTTGGCCTACTAGGAACTGCCTCAGTGCTCATGGACTTGAGATGTAAAGCTGCATCAGGGTGTAAGAGGCCAGGTATTTTCCGTGTGTGTTGAGAAGCAGAGAGAAGTCTAAGATAACTAAATGAGAAACTCTGGTTATTCTACTTTCCCCTTTGCAAAGAGTTAACTTTCTAAATGCCAAAATACTTTTTGTGTCTTCTCTTACTAAAATTATTGATGAAATATATCATTTTATTTCTTGCCTTAGCAAATAGAACCTTTCGAATAAATATACAAAGTGTGTTATGGTTCAAGAACAATGTTTAACTCTAAGCAACTGAAGATGTCTAAGAATATTAAAATCACTTTAGAAGTTGTTATGATTGTTTACTTATCATTTTTCCATAAAATTAGAGTGCTGACTGTGAAAAACAAAAATCTGATTATTTGAAGGTTCCAATTATTTGGATTACTATTATTCTAACCTGACTTCCCTATTCAGGAACTTGAGGTAAACTTGAAACATAAGGGTTTGGGGAAACTAAAAGAATGACTAATTCCTAGATAAAGAGAGGCTCAAAATGTTTTTGCTTTTTGGGGGGTCAGATTTCTTTGCATTACATCAGATCATTGAAAAATATTCCAAACAAGCTATGAATGGAAAAAAACTGGAAAAACACAGAGGAAATCTAATTGTTGAAATGGTATTTTCACATTAATTTCATAAAAGTAATCATTAGGTCAAAGTGATTTTATGTGGATTAAACTGTGCTACGTAAACTGCCATGGGTTTAAAGAAGAGATAAAAAGGGAAAAAAGCAGCCCAAACAAAAGAGAAATGGGCCAAGAAGAAGTTAAGTAATTTATCTAAAGTTCAGCAATACACTAGACAACAATGGAAGATTCTTATACTGTGGATGGCATTCTTCACTGCTTTCCTCACCTCTTGGTTATTGTGTATTTCCTGTCATTTTAGGAGCAATCTATTCCCGCAGGGTCCGGATGGACAGTCGTTCTGGTCTGGCTGAACCCACATGCACACCTGTGCCCTCACACATCTTCTCTTCAATGTTCACCAACCAGGCAGAGCGAGCTGTACTCAGCATATTCCTCAAATGCTGTTTGGACGGTGTTGTAAAAATGACACACACTGTTGTTTGTTTCACGTGTTCTCAGCACCTGAGCGTTGTGGAAATTACTGTTTCTGGAGACAACATCTGTTCTTATTAAAGAGAAGTCAGGTGTTCTCTGGAACCAGCTAGGTGTTTCATTAAATGTGATCTATGCTGCAAGGTACAAGGCATATCATTTATTCACCTTGAGATGTTATCATGAGTGTGCATTTGTGTAAGTCTAATGGCTATAATACAGTGCCCTAAAACAGGATCCTTCCATTTAAGAGCTATTTCACTATGGGTTTGAGAAAGTTCCATTTCTCAGGAACTAGTTAGCTCAATGGCCGTCTCTCTTTTTTAAATGTGGTAGCATATCTTAAACACATGTATATAAGTGTGTGTTTACATATATAATAGGCGCATGGACTAATACAAGATAGGTATTATAAATACTCGGAAGTCCTGCCACAATGAGCTTTCTTCCAAGAAATGAGAAGTAAAGTTGCTTCTGGCAGTTACATTTTAAATCAAAACACTACCAAGATGTGCAGTCAGTCCCCTTAAAGAAGAAGAGTGACTCCCAGGCTGTGGCATGTGGGCCACAGAAGACCTCCAACTACAGTGTGTGTAATTGACCAAGGGCCTATCTTCCTGCCCACGGGCTGCTGCAGTCAGTCACTGAGCCAGGCAGGGGCACTAAGGCAGATCCATTCTTGGGAGTCAGGCGAATTCCTCCTTCAGCCCACTTTGCCTCTAATCACTTCCTCCTACTGTTCCCCCGCCCCCTCCCCCAGTGGCTTGGATGAACTTCCTGAGCCTGTGTGACAGTCTTCCACTCTCCCTTCTCTCCCTTTCTCCTTCGTTCGGGATCAGACTTGTCTTGTGGTCCAATGGCCTTCCCAGCCTTCCCTGGCTCCTTCCCCCCATTAAAATCCATGCCAGTTTAATCCCATCTTGACATCTGCTTCCTGGACTAACATAAAACGAACTGCAACTTGGTTAATTAGCATATTAATACAATTAAGGGAAAATGTTACTCTCAGAAAGAGGTTGGTCAGTTTAGAGAGCTCTGCAAAGGGTGCCAACATCTTAGCTCGTGCTCATCTGACCAGAGAAGATGACAACATTCCAGCCCAAAGATTATCTTCACTGTGATGTGTCTGGTGCCATTAAGTATTTCGTTCCTCTGACTAACACGACTGACTCTGAGTTCATCCTCCACGACCCAATGTTCAGTTGACTATATAACTTCTTAGTAGGTCTCTCTTTAAGGAGGAATCGCGTACATGAACTAGAGTCCACAAGGGAATTCTTGGGGATTTTGAGAACTGCATACTAGAGACTCAGAGCTGTGTCTACTGAGTGGACCATCTATCAGCAACAGAAGGATCTCTGGATGCTTGAGTCAAGGCGAAGGGCAGCCTGGTCTCTGTAGGGGTGATGGGACAGGCACTGGGGAGGAAAACTTGATGGTGTCTGGCATGTATACAGCAAGTAGTAAATGTTGGCAGTCGTTCTTGTTATTAGGTTATGGATATAATTGTCATCTAGAGGGAGAAATTTTAAGGTTTCTACAAACATTAGTGTCTTAGCTTCCCAGGACTGCCATAAAAAAGTACCACAAATTGAGTGGCTTAAAATAACAGAAAATGATTGATTCACAGTGCTAGAGGCTAGAAGTCTAAAATCAAGGTGTTGGCAGGGTTGGGGTTTTTTTCTGAGGGCTCTGAGGGAGAGTCTATTCCACGTCTCTCTCCTATTTTCTGGTGATAGTCTTTGGCATTCTTTGGCTTGTAGATGCATCATTTCAATCTCTGCGTCCATCTTCACATTGCATTCTCCCTGTGAATCTCTGTGTTTTCACGTGGCCATTGTCTTCTTATAAGGACAACAGTCATGTTGGATCAGGGGTCTATGCTACCCCAGAGTGAACTCTTCTTGACTTGTTACAGCTGTAACTGCCCTATTTCCAAATAAGGTCACCTTCTGAGGTACTGGGGGTTAGAACTTCATCAAATCTTTCTAGGGGACACAGTTCAACCCATAACAATCCGATTTTATAGAATCACCAGATTCTATAAAATTCCTGAGACTATAGTTCCATAATAGATGATGAATATAAACTGGGATGCAATTAGGGTCATTACAAACTTTACAGTTGATATTTGTTCAAATTGGCTTAAAGGAGGGGTGGGATAGAGAAGAGAGGAAGAGAGGAATGGGACCCAGAGAAGGAGGGGGCCCACAGACTGAGTGCATCTCTAATTTCTACATGACAAAGGATTTCCTTGCTGCCCTTGAACTCCTGACAGATTTACGATGAGGATTGTGCCCTGAGTCATTTTCACCCCACACCCCTGCCCAATCGGACTCACAAACTCTGTCCAACAATCCAGTCTCCACATATTTTCTTCTAATCCCTTTGCCTCATACGCTTTGTCTCTCCAGTCTGTCTGAGAGGCTAATGCAAATAAAATATATCTACTGTGCTGTAATATTTGAATAATGAAAAAGCACTTCTAGTCTCCTCGTTCACATTTTCTGGCAATGTTAGATTGCTTGCTCAATTTTAGCGTATTAACTATGGGCAACATACATTAACTCTGTTTTACCTCTTTATTTTGTGACATTAACATTTAACTTTCAGATAATCACTTAAATGTGCACCCCTGGAAAATATGGCTCATAATTACCTCAGTATTTACATTCCTCAGGGTGAAGCACAGCAATTTGAGTGGATACTGTTTAAGAATTAATACGGATAGATGAAAATGACAGAGAATTCTAAAATGGCCCAGTGGCTTAGGGAGAATAGCAATCTCCAGCAATCCCTTGTGTTTGATTTTGAAATAAGAAAAAAAAAAAAAAAAAAGCAAGGCAGCTGTTGGACGCTCTTCGGCTACTCTGCATTTACGGAATTTTCCACTGGGTTGTATGTATTCAGATCACATACACAATGAGATTTCCTGCAGTGACAGTACAGATAAAAATGCTGTGCAACTCGGTGATAATTGAGCTCCATTTAGGCAAACCGTCAACTGGTGCATTTTTATATTTTCTCAGAAGCCTGGGAGATGCTTTTGTGTTCATGTCTTAAATATGAATTCATTAGCACCCAAAGAATAATGGGATGTGTTTTGCAATGCATTTTAATGAGAAATAGGCATGAGCAGGCTTTCAGAATTCATGTTTCAATATCACTTTAAAGCTATTAATTAATTAGAGGTTATTTCCTCAAATGTAGGAGTGAATAAACCTTTTCCTTCTATTTTCTAGGAGTGTTTTTCCCAAAGCCTGATAACATATTTTGAATATCCATTGTTTCTACCTATTATTATTATTATTGTTATTGGGTTAGAGTAGAAGGTTTAGGATCTCTTAACCACAGAAGGAGAGGCTGGGGAGAAAGGAATATTAAGGTAATACTTTTTTGTAATTTTTTTTTTCTTTTTTTAGTTCAAGGTATGACCTAGAGTCAAGATGAAAGATTGTGTACTGTCCATGAAATATCTGTGGTTCTCACCACTTCCAGTTACTAAGCACTGATGTTATCTAACACTTTGTGGCATATCTGTTGGACTTTTAAGTATTTCTAGAAGATAATCTCCTTGGTGTGCAATACTATGCTGGTAGAATTATTGGATTTTGACTCACTGCATATCTGCAAAGCTGACTTGAGGGCTCCTCAAAGATGTGGAAACTAGTGCAAATATGCTTGGATATTTGCAAGAAGTAAGCAAGAAGTCGGCCATCGCAAGGAAAAGATGGGCATAACACTGAAGCTATGAACACTTAAAATGTTTCTTGTGATAAACAAGACAGAAAATGTCTAACACAATTGAAAATGTCTAACACTAATTTCCAAAGAAATGAGTGATAAGCTAGATGCCTTTCCAGATGGCTTAGCAAAGAAAATCGTTATTAAAATATTGTATAAATTCCCAAAGCTGAAACAAGCCTAAGAGGAATATAAGTTACCTTAGGAAAGAGAAAGACTCTCTTCTGTCTACTCTCAGTAACTCATGCCATCTCTTCACATCTACATCATTCTCTGGCTCTCTGTATACCCACATTAAAATGGTAGCCACTAAGCTAATGTGAATATTTAGACATAAATGTAAATTAATTAAAATTAAATGAAATTTAAATGGTTCTGAAGAACCTAGGGGCAGGACGGGAATAAAGACACAGACATGGAGAATGGACTTGAGGACATGGGGACGGGGAAGGGTAAGCTGGGACGAAGTGAGAGAGTGGCATGGACTTATATATACTACCAAATGTAAAATAGATAGCTAGTGGGAAACAGCTGCATAGCACAGGGAGATCAGCTCGGTGCTTTGTGACCACCTAGAGGGGTGAGATAGAGAGGGTGGGAGGGAGGCACAAGAGGGAGGAGATATGGGGATATATGTATATGTATAGCTGATTCACTTTGTTATAAAGCAGAAACTAATACACCATTGTAAAGCAATTATACTCCAATAAAGATGTTAAAAAAAAATAAAAGAAGTAAAAGAAATGTAACCATGATACATTTGTATAGTGAAGTACAGTTGGTATCTTGAGATACTTGGAGTCCAAATAATGGGCACTTCATAGGGATAATTTAATTTAATCTTCATTTAATCTTTTAACAGCCTTATTATTTAACTGTTTATCACATTTGCCATGTTGTGGTATGTTAACTTGTTTGTTCATATCCTTTGCTATATAGTATTCCATTAAATGAATATGCCACAATTTATTTGAAAAAAAAAATTAAATGAAATTTAAAATGTAGTTCCTCAGTTTTGTTTGTTTTAATTTTCCCTCTGTAATATTTAGTTTGATGAAAAGAGCAAAGGATTAGGAGTCAAGAGGCCTGGGATGTAGCCCAGGGTGTGCAACTGACTGGAAATGACTTTGGACAAGTAAACTATATTCTGAGTCAGTTTCCTGGACCGTCAAAAGATAAGTTTCCATATTCAGGGCTGATATTTACTTGATATGTTTCAGGGTGGCCACACTGTTTTTTAAATTATTGAAATAGTCTCACCAGTTGGTAAACAGCACCCCTTCTCCAGCCACCCCCAGATCCACTCCTGGGATCCTCCCATCTGCTGGTGAGGTAAAATTGGAAGGATTAATGCCTGAAACAATACAGGCCTCCCAGGACCCTGCTTCAGCCCACAGCTGGCATTCATTCTGATCATCAGTTTTCATGCCATAATGCTTATTAAATATTTTGGATATATACGCATCCTGCATGCACCCAAATATTGTGTACAACAGTCCCATTTATTGTGTGTATAGGTTGTTTGTTTGGCTCAGTTTAAGTTTGAAGTGTAGACTCAAAGTTGGTAAATTATTTAAGGTATATATTATATCAGGCTTTCAGCAAACGAGTCGTCCGTCTGAGGAGTGGGAAGGGAGGAAAATGAGGACAGGTTTGTAGCATTCACATTCTGGAATGCTCTCCATATACTGATAGCTATAAGTTCTGTGAGCAAATTCATGTTGTTGAATCACTCTATGTCAATAGCCAGCTTTGCCTCTTAAAAGTATTTAGGTAATGGGTCGCTGTCCTAAAAAACTAGAAAAAAGGGTTTAAATTATCATCTTTGACATTTAATACATTTCAAGATTATTGAACCAAATTCTCTTCCTATGACTCACTTTATACTTCCTAAACCAACATTAATTTACCTTTTAAGATACCTGACAACTTCGAGGAAAGAAGTATAGAGCATATAATAATGTATTCATAAAGTTCCAGTCATTGCTGTTTTTAAAAGACAAATCTGTTAGCTTCTCATTCAAAGGTCAGCCTCTTCACCCTCCTTTTAATGTTAAAAATGCAATTTCTACAGGACTAAGAAGGAACAATTTTTAGAATATATATATATTTTTTAATTGAAGTATAGTTGATTTACAATATTATATTAGTTTCAGGTGTACAATATAGTGATTCCATATTTTATAGATTATACTTTATTTAAAGTTATTCTAAAATAATGTCTATATTTCCCTGTGCTGTACCATACATCCTTGTTGCTTATTTATTTTATACATAGGAATTTGTGTCTCTTAATCTCATACCCCTATTCTACTATTGGGTGGGCCAAAAAGTGCCTTCGGTTTTTTAAGTAAAAATAAAAGACACATGTTTCATTTTCGCCAAGAACTTTATTGAACAATATACTCACCATTTTGTTCCACTACCTTCTGCCATTTTTCAGGCAACTTCATAATTCCATCTTCCCAAAACTTTTATCTTTTTGAGCAAAGAACTGTTCCGGGTACCTTTTACAGTCTTCCAGGGAATTGAAGTTTTTCCATTAAGAGAACTTTGTAAAGACCAAAATAAATGGAAATCCGACGGTGCAATGTCTGGTGAATACGGCGGGTGAATCAGAACTTCCCAGCCAAGCTGTAACATTTTTCGCCTGGTCATCATGGAAACATGCAGTCTTGCGTTATCCTGATGGAAGATTATGCGTTTTCTGTTGACTAACTCTGGACACTTTTCATTGAGTGCCACTTTCAGTTGGTCTAATTGGGAGCAGTACTTGTTGGAATTAATCATTTGGTTTTCCGGAAGGAGCTCATAATAGAGGACTCCCTTCCAATCCCACCATATACACAACATCACCTTCTTTGGATGAAGAATGGCCCTTGGTGTGGTTAGTGGTGGTTCATTTCGCTTGCCCCACGATCTCTTCTGTTCCACATTATTGTACAGTATCCACTTTTCATCACCCGTCACAATTTGTTTTAAAAACAGAACGTTCCCATTACGTTTCAGTAGAGAATCGCATGCGGAAATACGATCAAGAAGGGTTTTTTTGCTTCACTGATGTGGAACACAAACATCAAAGCGATTCACATAACCAAGCTGGTGCAAATGATTTTCAACGCTTGATTTGGATACTTTGAGTATGTCAGCTATCTCCTGCCTGGTATAACGTTGATTGTTCTCAGTTATTGTTTCAATTTGATCACTATCAACTTCAACTGGTCTACCCGACCGTGGAGCATCGTCCAGCAAGAAATCTCCAGCGCGAAACTTCGCAAACCACTTTGACATGTTTGATCAGTCACAGCACCTTCTCCATACACTGCACAAATCTTTTTGTGAGTTTCAGTTGCATTTTTACCTTTCCTGAAATAATAAAGCATAATATGCCAAAAATGTTGCTTTTTTTCCTTCCATCTTCAATATTAAAATGGCTACACAATAATTCACCAATTTTTATGCCTTTTTTTTTAAAATGCATGCTGATATGACAGCTGTCACAGACTGTCTAACAAAATTGTTTGAAATGAAGTTAAGGACAACTAAGTGCTACTAAAACCATCTTATGGGAAAAACTGAACAAAACTTTTGGCCCACCCAATATATATATATATACCACTTCTTTATCCATTCACCTATTCATAGCCACTTAGGTTGCTTCCATATCCTGGTTATTGTAAATAGTACTGCAATAAGCATAGGGGTGCATATATCTTTTTGAACTAGTGTTTTTGTTTTCTTTGGGGAAAATACCCAGAAGTAGAATTGCTGGATTGTATGATAGTTCAATTTTTTATTTTTTGAGGAACCTCCATACTGTTTTCCATGACAGCTGTGTCAATTTACATTCCTACCAAGAGTGTACTAGGGTTCTCTTTTCTCCAGATCCTCACCAACATTTGTTATTTGTAGATTTTTTTGTTGATAGCCATTTTGACAGACGTAATGTGACATATATGATGGAATACTACTCAGCCATAAAAAAGAAAGAAATTTTGCCATTTGCAACAACACTGATGGACTTGGAAAGTATTATGCTAAGTGAAATAAGTCAAACAGAGAAAGACAAATACTGTATGATATCATTTATAGGTGGACTCTAAAAAAAAATAACAAACTAGTGAATATACAAAAAAGAAAGAGACTCACAGATACAGAAAACAAACTAGTGGTTACCAGTGGGAAGAGGGTAGGGGGAGGGGCAAGATAAGGGTAGAGTATTAAGAGGTACAAACCATTATGTATAAAATAAATAAGCTATGAGGATATATTGTACAACACAGGTAATAGAGCCAATATTTTATAACTATAAAAGGGGTCTAACCTTTAAAATTTTTGACTCACTATGTAGTACACCTGTAACTTATATAATATAGTTCATCAACTATACTTCAGTTAAAAAAATAGTGCTCTGCCTATGTTCTGTTCTAGAAATTTTATCATTTCACTTCTTACATTTAGGTCTTTAATCCATTTTGAGTTTATTTTTGTATATGGTGTGAGGAAATGTTCTAATCTCATTGTTTTATATGTAGCTGTCCTGTTTTCCCAGCACCACTTATTGAAGAGATCATCTTTTCTCCACTGTGTATTCTTGCCTCCTTTGTTATAGATTAATTGACCATAAATGTGTGGGGTTTTTTCTGGGATCTCTAGTCTGTTCCATTGATCTCTGTGTCTATTTTTGTGCCAGTACCATGCTATTTTGATTACTGTAGCTTAATACCTCAAGCTTTGTTCTTTTTCTTAAGATTGTTTTGGCAATTTGGAGTATTTTGTCTTTCCAAGTAAATTTTAGGGATTATTTGTTCTAGTTCTGTGAAAAATGCCATGGATACTTTGATAGGGATTGCATTAAATCTTAGAATGCTTTGGGTAGTGTGGACATTTTAACAATATTAATTCTTCCAATCCAAGAACATGAGATATTTTTCTTTTTTTTTTTTTTTTTTTTTTTGTATTGTGTTAAAATTCCCTCATCAGTGTTTTATAGTTTTCAGATTATAGGTCTTTTACCTCCTTGGTTAAGTTTATTCCTAGGTATTTTATTCTTTTTGATGTGATTGTAAATGGGATTATTTCCTTAATTTCTCTTTCTGATAGTTCATTATTAGTGTATAGTAAAGCAACAGATTTCTGTATATTAATTTTGTATCCTGAAACTTTACTGAATTCATTTATAATTTCTAATAGGTTTTTGGTGGAGAATTTAGGGTTTTCTATATATAGTATCATGTCATCTGCAAATAGTGACAGTTTTATTGCTTCCCTTCCAATTTGGATGCCTTTTATTTCTTTTTCTTGTCTGTGGCTCAGACTTCCAATACTATGTTAAATAAAAATGGTGAGAGTGGGCATCCTAGTCTTGTTCCTAATTTTAGAGGAAAAGCTTTCAGCTTTTCACCACTGAGTATGATGTTAGATGTGGGTTTGTCATAAATGGCCTTTATTATGTTGAGATGTTTTCCCTCTATACCAACTTTTATGAGAGTTTTTATCATGAATGGATGTTGTAGATTATACTTCCATCTAAATTCTCAAGTTCCCAAGTGATTTTCAGAACTTCTGCTATTAGTCTTACAAATACTGCTTTTGCTATATAATTGGGAGTTCTTGCCATCTTTCTGCATTAACACTCTCAGCTTATCCACTAATTTTTCTCATGGTAGCAAGTTGGTTGCAGAAGCTTTTGACATCACATCTCTACAAACAAATGTGAAGGGAAAGAAAACGTTTCCCAGAAGTCATCCTAGCAGGCTTATCCTACATCTCATTGTCCAGTCAATTATTAGAAGAGAAGAAGAAACCCCCATGATTGGCTAAAACGAATCAAGATGTACCCAGTGGGTCTAAAGCTAGGACCAACCTGCTCACAGTATTCATAGAAGATTGTGTTCTGTTAGCAAGGAAGATGTGAATGGCTGCTGGGTAGGCATTTATTGGTATCTGCTACACAGAATGGCCCCGTAGGACAGACATTATTATTTCCCCCATTTTATAGTTGAGTAGAATATAATTTGACATGGTAAGCAAGGTGCCCAAGGATGAGAAGTGGTCAGTGGTGGAGCTGTGATTTGAACCAAAATCGCCTGGCACTAATGCAGGTGTACCTGACCACTGTGCTCTACTATCTCTTGGTCATACAGTGCGTTCACTAAAGATTTTGGCTTCTAGCTCACAGTCTTCCTCTTAAACCACAATCCTTCTCATCATCCTGAGTGATTTCAGTATTTATGTGGTGACCCACTAAATCTTAGCCACAATCTTTCCTGACCCCAGATTCAATGACCTTTTTTTTCACCTCACTGTAGCCTCTCACACCCTTGACCTTACTGTCAATAACTACTCCAATGTTGAGTCTTAAATTCTAATATCTCACGCTCAGATACAATTCTCATCTTTCCAACTTTTCCTTATTCCTACTCCTTCCTATTTCTTCTTCTTTATTCCTACTACATCTGTCTTGGAGTCCTCCAACCTCTCTTTTATCTGAAATCTCTATTAGAATTTATGAACTTGCAGTCATCTCAAAGCCCCAGTCAGATCCTCTTGATGGGGTTCAGGACATGCTACCCCAAAATATGGCAATGTGGCAAGTTGAATATTTTAAGCTGTAGGAGTTTGAGAAAACATCAGAAGCAGGAACTTCATTCTGACCTTCCCCTATGTCATTTTCCCCTAAAACAGGTCATAAAATCCTCATGTGAGAGGTGGCCTCCCTATACCTGGAGGAAAGAAGTATCCTTAGGTCCAAAGACAAAGAGGTGCCAAGAAGAATCCTAACACACACGCCTTGCTAATTCCCCCCAGTTTACTACACGTACCTCATATTCTTTGACCTATCAGAGCTCTCCACACCTGTCCACATTTCATCAAACCCAGCATAGAAATACTCAGGTCTAACTGTTTCTTCAGGTCTTCATTTACTTATGAAAGCTCCTGAGTCATATAAAACTTCCATTAAATCTCCTATTAATCTGTCTTTATCAGTTTAATTTTTAGACCCAACCAGGGACCCTATAAAGGTCAAGGAAAACGGTTTTCTCCCCTACACTCTCATCCAGAAGAGAAGGAAATGAAGGCTCAGAATGCTGACATGAGTTGCTTAAGATCCCACCGCTAGTAATTGCAGTGCCAGGACTGGAACACTGGTCCCCTCTGCTTCCAAGTCTAGGCCAATGTTTTGTTTTGTTTTCCCCATTCTGTCCCTTTAGGTTGAGTATTTCCTCCTTGTAAAGATTTAAAAATATACTAAGTTGGAACAATATTTTGGGGTATTAGTCATTTATATTAAGTAGAATATTATATTTTTAAGAGACTTTACAGCATCTTTAGGTAGATAGTCAAAAGATAGCTGAAGTTCTCTAAAGTTCTCTTCAAAATAGGTGTTGTGGATTAAATTGTTTTAAGATAAAGACAAAGGCTTGGGAACAAGGTGATATTGCATTTTCCTTAGTAGCTGACCTCTGGAAGGCATTGCTTAGATTCCTACTTTGAAATTCAAAACAAAACAAAACAAATGCCTATATGTAAAACTGAATCACTTTGCTGTACAGCAGAAATCTGCGAACAGATCTCCAGTCTAGCTTCAGTTACTCTCCCTAACCCCACTCCATTGAGGGAAAAAGGGAAGAAGGAAAGAAGGATGGCAGTACAAAAAATTCTGTGTTTAATTATGGCTGTTAATAACAGCAGGTGACTCAATATCTGGAGGAAGTTTTCACTGTTGATCATAGAGAGGAATGTGGGGAAACAATTTTCAAGACTTCCACATCCTTGGAGAATTTTCCTCAGTGGTAGGCATGCCAACAGTGGCCATCCATCTTGGAGCAAGAATATACGCCATCCATCACAACACTGGTCTGTGGTCACTCCCAATCTCTTCAGGGTCTGGTGTTATTTTAGTTGTGCCTTTTGACGGTGTGGGCATCACAGATGCATTTCACTGCTATTATGTTCCAGAATTTGGCTCTAAATCTTTTGGTCATATATCTTGCAGACAGTCCATGGGGGACACAGAAGAATAGACCTCAAAAATCTGGAAATAAGGAAAGTAAGATTGTTCTTTGAAAATTAAAGTAAGGAATAAGTCCACCGTAATTTGGAGTAGAGATTTAGAAAGTCCCATGAAAATCATGGGCAAATCTGAGTTGTGCATGCCCAAGAAGTGGATTTATCCAGTCTACCTGGCCAGTGTATTCATATTATGGAGATGGACATGGCAGCCATCAGAGTTGATGCTGGCCGTATATCTGGTTCATACAAGTTTTAATTCTCCTTGTTCTGTTTCCTTTGCTCCAAAGTAAACTTCTCCGTGTATTTTGTACTGGTCAGATTGACTTGAATGTGAGGTCTCCTTGATAGTTATATTTCTCTTTAAAATTTAATAGACTGGCATTCTGTGTTTCTACCTCACGATCTTTTTAGTTTTGTATATCTCTAAATCCAAGGAACTCTTGAGTTACTGATGAGTTTCAGAGCCCAGAAGTCTGAGGTCATTCCCTGGCAAGTGGTGGATTCATTCCCTGAGACAGTCTCATCGTGAGGACCTTGTGAGGGCAGCTAGCTAGCCCTCTCCTGGCAATGCCCCTGTCTCCTCCGTGTACCTGTCTCACTGCCTTCCAAGCAGCCTTAGGAGAGATGCCATCGCTACCGTGTTCTTTTCCTCAGGGAGTCCTTCAAACACTTCATTTGTCAGTCTTTCCTCCTCCAGTAAGGCCTTGTAGTGCCCGACTCCCCAGATGGATAATGGCCCTACCCTATGATAGAAGAGGGGATATATATATAATTGTATCTAAATCAGAGAGAGAGGAAAAAGCAACCAGTCAACCCAATGGGCAATCCACCACTCTGTGGATGTATAGGAATAAATGATTGTAACTTTTTCCTGGAAGTTTTGTGTGCATGGTTAATAAGTAGACTGTCCTTCCTTCATGGAACGCTTTATTTCAAAGGACTCATCTACCTCAAGATTTCTCACTTAACCCTCAGGCTTTCTCGGCTAACCCAGTTCCATAGCTGTCACACCAAATTCGTCTTTAGAGCTAAGAAATTCAACTAGGCAGTGCCCTTTTTCTCAAGAAAAAATTGTGACAAGGACCTTTGTGAATTGTCTTTATTTCATCAGATTTGTCATCTAAATTTAGCTTTTTGTATGTGACCAGAAAATGTTTCAAAATATTAAATGCTCAAATTAGTGTCAACATTTCAAATGTGAAGTCAACATAAGTTCCATACCTCTTGGTAATTTGTGTTAATGTTGCCTTAATAATACACGAGACTAAAAAGAGAAATATGTTTATTTAAGTAAAAGTACATTTTTAAAACAAAGAGACCTAGGTGTGTATGTCACCTTGTGGATCACACTCTCCGATTTCAAAATTTCAACGTCTATCCTGACCTATCAATCATTAACTGTTGTCCTTTTTGCTGCTGAAGAGACTGTATTATATAACAGATTGTCCCTGACTACTGAAATGATTAATTGGGGGGTGGTAGGAGGGGAATATTTAAAAAATATAAAATCTACTGAATTCAAGCAAAGTTACTTTGTAACACCTCAAGGCCTAGTATCTCAGAAACCAAGTAAATCTATGCAAATTCACTTCGTAATCGGAGAAATGAAGTAGATGGTTACTAAACCAATGGAACTCAAGCAGCCCTTCAGATGCTTGGCCATGTGTCCAATATTGTGGGATATACAGAAAAGCTTTGAGCATTTCACGGAACAGGGACCCGTAAAAGAGATGGTGTGACTGCGGACACTGCCAGCCCTAAGTGCAGTGGTAGTCTGCCTACCAGGACTGGAATTCATTTATGTTTCTACCACCCTCAGCTCCCCTCCACCTCAGCCCTCCATCAGCTCTCAGCAAAGTGATTGGCGTGAGTAACTAGAGACATAGAAATGAAAGGGATGCAGAGACTGCAAACTATGGTCCTTCCATTTCCTCCTACATAATAGATGCCAGAAATAAGTCTTAAGGAATCAGAATCTTTTCCTATTTTTTCCTCAAAAGAGTGACTTTTGAGGAAAAAATAGGAAATCAACGATTTTTAACTTCTTGGACGTCACAGTTCAGTGGCCTGTCCATAGCTCAGCCTGGCACGACCCTCTTCCCCTTTCTTCTACTTGTGTCCCTGGAGTGACCCGGTTCACATCCATGACTGGATGAGCTGATCAGTTCCAACGACTAGCTTGTAAAAATAACCACCCTGGGCTTGTTGGCAACGTCTGCATCTCAAGGAAGATGAGCGGTGGTCTGAGTCAGGTGCTCATGAAATTCAAGCAGGTGGGCAGGTTGATTAATCAGGAAAGGGAATTGATGGCGACCAAAATGTCCCCGGATAGCACATAGCCCCAGTGAGGAAATGCAGGCAGAAAGTGAGCAGGAAAATGTGCCAGTGGATGTTTAAAGAAAATAGTTTCAACTGATATTATATTTTAAAATATTATGTTTACCTATGTTTATTGAAACATAAATAGAAGGATTAATTCAGTGACATTTAAACATGGTAACTAGACTACCATAATTGTCCTCAAAAATTCTCTCTATTACCGGGATTTAATTTTTTAATAACAATCCACAGGCCTTTGGGAGAGTCTACAGTTGGACCAGTATATGGATTCTATTCTAAAGCCAGAAAAAAAGGTTTTCTTTTCTGTCAGGGTTTCTGTCTAGCCAGTAGATTTAATCACAATTCACATGTGATAATTGTTAATAATCTTTCATTTACTTAATATCCATTTGGCTTAGAGATCAAGAATATTGTATTTTTAAGAAATTAAAAGGGGTCAATTTTGTTCAACACTACTGGTTATTTTTTACACAACTGAGTATGTTTAATCATGCCTCCCTGCAGCTGGTGTCTGGATTCCCACTGTATATTTCCTTGATTAGGACCCAGCCAAAAAAGTGCAGGAGGCAGAAGAACAAAGATTAACCCAATACTTGGAAAAGTGGAATATTCGTTACAGATAGTGGCTAAAAAAGTTTGCATGTTTATGCTAAAGGCTCTTCAGACTCACTGATTAGCTTCAATAGTTAATCGGTCGATGGGTAATGTTAACACTTTTTAGTGCTTTTTCGTACTTGTAGTATGTATCAGAAACTTGTCATAATAAGTAATTTTAAAGTTCATGAGGAGACCCTATCTCTGCTGGGCAGGAAGAAGCAGGAGTGGGGGTGATTTTCCTCACCTCCTTCACTGTCAGGGAGAGACCTCACCTCCCAAAGGCACCCTTCTCACAGCCAGTGCTTGACAGAGTAATTCAAGGTTCACAGAGCGATGTCACATACCTCAACACCAACCTGTGAGGTTTTGCAGGAGGAAACTGAGGTACTGAGATCCAAAGTGCCTCTCCCAGAAGAACACAGTGAGGGATAGAGACTGGGTTTAAATCCAAGTCTTCCCCAAACCCCAAGCCCTTTCCATGGTATCATTTGACAAGCCCCAAGCAGGTAGTACTCCTTTCTCAACAGACAGAAATAAGGCAATGTACAATATTGGAATATACATGACGTCTTTCTCCAAAGGCTTAAAGACCTCTTAATTGATGAGACTTCTTAGGATCAATTTTTTTCTTAAAACTGCCAGTTATTATTCACATAGAATTAAAAAAGAAGCTTTCAGACTTATAGATTTAAATGGGAAAATAAAATTCATCTTAGAATAACTTAAGTAATTTTCAAAATAATGTATACATATTTTAAAAAACATTCTCAAAGCTGCTTTTGGAACGAGAGGGCCTGAGAATATTAATGAAATAAAGTTTGAAACAGCCCAGAGATTCTGGGAGGGAGGAGGTGGCTAGATCCTTTGAAATCACACTTAGCCTAAATGACTGGAGAAATATGATAGTAATTATATCACAGTGACACCCAGTCTCCTCACACCTAAGGACATCAGCCAGGACCAGAGCTTTGAAACTCTGTGTATCATAGGCTCTTGTTGGAATAGTCTTCTAAATGATTGAAAATATTTTTGTCTTCTTCAGAGAAGAAAGCAAACTAATGTCAGGTTTTCATCTAGAAGGGCACACACACACACACACACACACACACACACACACTTACTCATAGATCCTATGTGGATGAATTTGGTAGACAGACCACCCTTTCAGGTCATTCCCTTTAAAAGTCAATTCAGTGGATATATTTAAAGCCTCATCTCTCCAAAGATCCCTCCGACAGTGTTTGAAATGGTTATTTAAAAATATGCCTAGCATGTAGTAGATGCTTATTACATATTTCTTGGCTATGTGATTGATATAAGATGGATTGAAGAGGGAAAGAAAGGAGACAGGGAGCCCAGGTATTGACTATCGCAAGAAGTGATGAGGACTTATTTGGGGGCAGTGGAAAGAAGAGGGAGGATACCAAGGCCATTGTTCAGGTAGAGTTGACTTCCTTGTTGAATATTTGGCAGCTTCCCACAATCTAGAGAAACTACTGAAGGCTCTCCACTAATTTCTTTTATCTACTTTCCTAACCTTACTCATTCTCTATGAAAAGCTTTGTTCTCTTCAAATCATCTCGAAAGTAAACAAAGCTAAAACATGTAAACAATTAAAATCAGTTATATTCCAATAACATCAGAGGCAGTTGCTTTATTCTTTGTGATATATTTTACAGATAAAACATTCATTTAATGTAGTCTGGTCTGGATAGGTTAAAATCATAGTTAAAAGAGACATTTGTCTTCAGGAAATAAGAAGATAAGAGGACAAAATAAAAGAAAACATCAGACTATCACCTAGATGAATTCTAACAGTGTGTATATTTGCCTTTTGTTGAGACTGGTTCTTGGATGACCCAAACAAGATCTCTCAGAAAGAAAAGCTTCTCCTGTAAACTGCGTGTCACCTTCCTTGAACTTGGTTCCCCCAGTAGACTCACTCCTATGTACAGAAGTCATGGTGTCTGCTAGGATTTGTCCTCAAAAATTGCATTGGCTTCATCTGTTGATGCCTGTGGACTACTTTTGGTTGGGAAGGTAGAGGACAAAAAGGAAAGAAGTTGCCCACAATCCTAATTCAGACTAAGGAGTTCAGAGAGAGTTTAAGAAATTGGAACAAGTGTTAGTTCAATTCAGTGACTGTGTATAAAGTGCCTGCTATGTGTTTATTGGTAGGCTTTACAAAAATTCTTGTATCAAATTGTCATGGATTTTTAAAATTTCTGCCTTGTGCATTTGGCTTGTTTTCAGCATTCCTTCTTTTGATGCATCTTAAGTTGATAAGATATGTTGCCTCCATACTCATGAGCAGTTAGCACAAAAAACTTTCATCCTTGTTCCCTGTTCTCTCTTATTTGTGTCTTATTAGCAACTGGTTAGAGATAGGATTTGGTATCAGGTGGAAGTATCCAGTGGAGAACTAATCACGTATATTTGGAGTAAAGGGTTATGTAGTGTGATGAAAGAAACCAAAGCATAGTTAAGGCTGCATATGGATATTTTAAAATTATGGCTCATATGCAGCAGCTAAAAATGTATGACAGTGTTCCATCCACTCATGTGACCTGATATTTATGTAATTCACTTCAAAGGTGAAAATGACCTTGTCAGTATCCTGCTTCTTTTTTGAGGATTTTAACTTTTTCTTTTCCCATATGGCCATCTAAATGAGCCATGGCTGTGGGGGTTGGTGGAGACCAGTGGATGGAGAGATGGACTCTCCACCTAGGAAATAAAGCATTTGAAATATGCTTCCGTGTATTACCTGGCGTAGGTCATATGGGATCAAAGATTGCAAACAATTCCTCTTAAGGGCACTAAGGATAGCTAGAGTGACTCTCTGGTGCTTTTGAAGTCCATGTACATTCCTAGTTCTGGAAATAGAAATGGTTTTAACAAGTTCTGCCAAATACATTATCCTGGCAGGTTTTCCTCTTATTCTCCTCGAAGCCAAGGAGCAACTTTCCCCTTGCCATGTGCAGGTCAGGGCTGTATAGTCAACAAATCAATGAAATAGGCAGCAATTGGCTTTTAGGAAGTGACTCCCGGTCCACAGCACAGGCTCCTGTGGGGATTATGTTCAGCCAGACCTGCCAAGGACACATTGAGAAGGATCTGTACTGGGACATTTTATGGTTCTTAACTCCCAGGCTTTCCTCTGTAAACCTTGCAAGTGTTGTTTTTAATAAGCAAGTATGAATTAGGGGTATTTGGTGTGAATTTATCATCTCTGCATTCCTCAAGGTTGAAATGATTAAGGCTCCTATGTAGCAACTTTGTTCTGGATTGGAAAGTGACTAAAGCACCCAGCCCTAGTGCCTGATTCCCCATCTGCATCCGTGGTGGTTGCCGCTCATCTGCCATGAAGTTCCCGCTAAAAGCAGCCACAGAGCTTTCTCAATCCAACATTCCAGGAATTCTATTGGCACTAGTATGTGAAATGCAACCTATTTGCCTAGATTAGGGAGCTCCAGCTCAGAGCTATCCCAGAGGACTTATACTAAGAAAGCTGTATTTAGGACAGGATTCCTTAGTTGACCCCTGGCTTGCCTTGGCGAGGAAACCAAACCTCGAAATGATCCAACAACTCACCCAGGCTTTCAGGAAGTGTCAGGATAAGCAAGACAAACTGTCTTGGTCTCATCCTAGGTTGTATTCATCATAAACCTGGATTTACTTCCAGAGAAGAAAAATGCCAACCTTACCTTTACTCAGGTTTTGCTGTCTCATTTTAGACTGCTCTAGAATAGAGTCCATAATTTTTGTTTCAGTGAGAAAGAAAGATTCTTTGTGACTAGTAATACTCTTTACTAATTAAGTGAAAATTGCCTTTGAAGATTCCCCCTCTTCTCTGGAAGTAATAGGATTCACGTGAGCAGGAGAGGTAGATGAAGAAATTGTGTATGTAAAGTTTTTCTGTTGAAGTAACAACATTCATTTAGCCAATACTTACTAAATGCCAGGCACTGCTGTAGTTGAAGGTCAACAAAGTAGAACAACACAAGGATCCTGATTTTCAGAGGATGGAGGGTGAACCCTAAGCAATGGCCACACCACTATGTAACTCTCATGCAATATGGACCATATGTGCAATAAGGAGAGTACGAACCTTATGCTGTGAGAGCACAAAGAAGGAAATGCCTGACACACTGGAGCTCAGGGAGTTCTCAGGGGCACGGAAAGAACATCAGATAATTCAACCTGCACCTAACAAGACTGGTGGCTTTTAAAGTTTGCCACTTGGTTCTATAAAAGTTCTCAGCTGAAGAGCTCAGAGGAGAGTTCCAAGGAGGACCTTCCCCACTGTCACCTTGTGATCTGAGTTTAAGGCTGATTTAAATTGTCTTGACAGCCTCTGGATCAGGTTTGATTTTTGGCTTTGGCTTTTAGTGTATAGTGTATTTGCCTTCAAGTACCATGTACTCAAGTCGTGTCATGCCTGGTCCAAATATGAGGGCACCACTGGCTTTGTAAATGACTGAAGCATTGCTCAGAACCTGTGGGGAATAAATCAGAGAGCTAAGTTGGCCTTTACTCTTGGGATGGCTTGGCTTGTCCTGATTGTAAGCTATTGAAGCTACTCAGGATAAGCCTGGGCAGTCAAATCTGGAAAGCCTCGGGAGCCATTGAGATCATCTTTGCTGAGCTCTCACTGGTGCAGCCAGGGGGCGGTTCCTGATTTAGTAGTTTCTAATTTGGGTGAGGACACATGGCCCAGGTCAAGCATCCAGTGTGGCAATGCAGTGGGTGACGTGTGTGAAGGGAGTGCTGGCAGATGCTCCAGCACAAGCCCAGTGACCAAGGGATTCCACCAAGTAGCTCAGGCTGCCCCATGGCCAAGGGCAGCTGGCAGGGTATAATTTTGAGGCTTTCCCCAATGGCAGAATTTAAACCACTTATTTTTCTCTCTTAGAACAATGCACAAAGTTGAGGGGGGCTTTTTGGTTATTGCCACAGCCTTGAGGACTTCCTGTCATCTGGCTCTTTTGATCTGGGGGCTTTTCCTGGCTCAGAATCATGTAGCTCTGCAGGTGGATTGGATGATATTTTTTTTCTTCAGAGTCAAAGGGGACTAGTATTTGTGTTTTATGGTTTGTCAAGGCCCACCTAATGCAGAAGCCACTCAGCAGCCCTGTATTTTAGTATATGCTGGAGAAGATTTGTCATTGGAGTCCAAAGACCTGGATTCAAGCCCCTGACTCTGCCATGCATTAACTGTGTGCCTTAGGGCAAGTTATTTAACGTCTCTGAAACTCAGTTTCCTCATTAGTGGACATAGTCCCTAGCTATAGAAAATAGGAAGATGAATTTTATTGGTTATTGTCTCAAACTAAAAGTGGTTTCAACCCCAAAGTGTTTTCGCTATCTAGCTAATGATGAATGAATCATGGGCAGCTGCTCTAAACCCCAATTGTCATTTTGTAAGAGAGGTTCTCCAAACCATAATTGTTCTTCCAACAGGAATACAGTGGTTTATTTCCTTTGGATTTTTAAGGGAACATTTTGCAACTAATTTTTCCTGGAGGACTTGGTAGAAAAGTACGCTATGTGACATGTTATATCTCATTGGAACATTGCTGAAAGATTTCTTTGGCCAGTGTGCCAGGCGTTAAGCTAGGTGCTAAGGACACTGGCCCTGTCCTCAAGGACTTCACAGTCTTGAGCGGGAGAGAGCCAAGTAAACAGAAAAGTGCAATAGAGTATAATAAGGCTGGGATAGATTCATCCAGACGGTGCCAACAGAGGAAGCCAGATAGTATGTTCTTCCTGTTATATGTACACAACACCACCTCAGAGGTAGTTTTGTAAACAATGGAACCTGAATTTTATCAAACCCCTATCAATATATAGGAAATATGAGGGACAGAGAAATGAGTTGATGATACCCCAAGAATGCAATTAACAAAATCCAGATGGTGGGAAACTCTACAGGGCAAAACACTCTGTTTCTTCAATAACACAACAACATAAATTGCAAGGAAGAAAAAAAAAAAAGTTGGCTGGGAACCTATAGATTAAAGAGATGTAAGAGACTTATTAACAATTAAAATGTGTGGGTTCTTATTTGGACCCAGATTCAAATAAAGTGTTAAAAATAAAAAAAAATTAGAGGAAAATTGGAGAAATGCAAGCACTGATGAGACAATAGATACAAATTATTACTGATACAAGATTCTAATAATGATAATGTAACTATGCTCATAAAAGAGATTCTTGAAATACATACTGAAATATTTACAGATAAAATCATATGAATCTGGAATCTACATTGAAACAACCCTGGGAAAGTGGCAGAAGTGGTTGAGAGTATAGAAAAAACAGAACGGACTGCAATTTGTTAATTGTTGAAGCTGATGGCTGGGTATATGGAGGCTTAATATATTATTTGCCCTATTTTTGCATATTTTCAAAAACTTTCCAGACTAAAAATCTAAAAAGAGAGCAAAGCTAACTGCATCAAATACTGCTGAAATATCTAGTAACTTTCTGAAAGCAGAATTGGCTTTGGTTATCAAGCAACGTCTGTGTATCAGCCCTGTTAGTTATTCACAGAGACTATAATATAAAGTGAATGGTGTCCCTAAAAGTTCAAGGGGCAGCTTCTATAACAGGTCCTTGACCAGGGCAATTTTAGGACAATATTTGGGGAGGGAGCCAGATTGCTTTGTATTTAGGATGAGTGTTGGCCAAGAAGTGACGACAATTAATGAAGACTTCTTTTTCAAGGAACAGAAAGACTATTTGAGTCAGAAGGGAATTTGGGTTAAAACAGATTTTCCTCCCAAAATAGAAATGGCTGAAGCTGTTGTAAACAAAGACAAGAAAGAGCCAATACTACTTACATTTTCCTTTCCTAAAAACACAAATACGCAAACTGAGTTTCTTACAAGTGGGTCACTAGATTGAACAAAGAATAATTTAACATGTTTCTTTCACCCTTCGTTTACCATTTCTTTTTAAAAACTAGTGTTTGTATATTTTATAATTATAAAAGTAATATGAACTTATTGCAGAAACTGGAAAAATGCAAAGATGTTTAAAAAAAAGAACTCACTGGTAACTCAATCATTCAATGACAATTAATAATAATATTTTGGTATATTTAGATAGGCTTTTCTATATGCATAGATATGTAAATAATTAAGATAATATGGCATATACAAAACAGTGCCTCTTTTTTAATAAATATTATATCATGTGCATTTTCCCATAACATTAATATTTTTCAGCTCAACAAAATATTAGCAAGCCAAATTCAACAATACATTAAAAGGATCATACATCATAATCAAGTGGTATTTATCCCAGGATGCAAGGATGGTTTAATATTCACAAATCAATCAATGTGACACACCTTGTAAACAAAATGGATAAAATGTATATGATCATCTCAATAGATGTAGGAAAAGCTTTTGACAAAATTCAACATCCATCCATGATAAAAATGCTCAACAAACCTTGCATGAAGGGAACATACCTCAACATAATAAAGGCCATATATGACAAACCCACAGCTCACATCATACTCAACAGATGAAAGCATTTTCTCTAAGATCAGGAATAAGACAAGGATGCACACTCAAGCCACTTTTATTCAACATAGTGTCAGATGTCCTAGCCACAAAAATCAGACAAGAAAAAGAAGTAAAATGCTTACAAATTGGAAAAGAAGATGTAAAACTGTCACTGTATGCAGATGACGGGATACTACATATAGAAAATCCTAAAGACACAATCAAAAAACTATTAGAACTAATAAATGAATTCAGTAAAGCTGTAAGATACAAAATTAATACACAGAAATCAGTTGTGTTTCTCTATATCAACAACATACTAGCAGAAAGAGAAATCAAAAAACAATCCCATTTACAATTGCATCCAAAATAATAAAATACCTAGCATAAATTCAACCAAGGAGGTAAAAACCTGTACTGAGAAAACTATAAGAGACTGATAAAAGAAACTGAAGATGACCCAAACAAATTAAAAGATATACCATGCTTGTGGATTGGAAGAATTAATATTGTTAAAATGACCATACTACCCAAGACAATCTATAGATTCAACGCAATCCTGATCAAACTACCAATGGCATTTTTTACAGAACTAGAAAGAATAATCTCAAATTTGTATGGAAACACAAAAGACCCCAAGTTGCCAGAACCATCTAGAAAAAGAAGAAGAAACCTGGAGGTATCATGTTGCCTGATTTCAAACTATATTACAAGACTACAGTAATCAAAACAGTGTGGTACTGACACATAGATCAATAAAACAGAATAGAAAGCCCAGAAATAAACCCATACTTTTATGGTCAATTAATCTATCACAAAGGAAGCGAGAATATGCAGTGAGGAAAAGACAGCCTCTTAGATACATGATGTTGGGAAAACTAGAGAGCTACATGCAAAAGAATCAAACTGGGCTACTTTCTCACACCATATATAAAAATAAACTCAAAATGGGTTAAAGACTTAACTTTAAGTCCCAAAACCATAAAACTTCTGGAAGAAAGCATAGACAGTACACTCTCTGACATCGGTCTTAGCAATATTTTTTTTTGGATATGTCTCCTCAGGCAAGGGCAACAAAATCAAAAATAAATGGGAATCTATCCAACTAAAAAGCTTTTGCACAATGAAGGAAACTGTCAACAAAATGAAAAGACAGCCTACTGAATGGGAGAAGATACTTGCAAATGATATATTGGATAAGGGGCTAATATCCATAATATACAAAGAACTCAGATAACTCAACAGAAAAAAAAAAAAAAAACAACCAGATTGAAAAATGGGCAGCAGCCGTGAATAGGTTTTTTTCCAAAGAAAACATGCAGATAGCCAACAGACATAAGAAAACATACCCAACATCACTAATTATCAGGGAAATTCAAATCAAAACCACAATGCAGTATCAACTCACACCTGACAGAATGGCTATCATCAAAAAGACAAGAAATAACAAGTGTTGGCAAGGATGTGGAGTAAAGGGAACCTCTGTGCACTGTTCATAGGAATGTAAATTGGTGCAACCACTATGGAAAACAGTATGGAGGTTCCTCAAAAAATTAAAAATAGAACTACTACATGATCCAGCAATTCCACTTCTGGATTTTTTTTTTTTAAGAAAAAAACTCACTAATTTGAAAAGATATATGCACCCCTATGTTCACTGCAGCATTATTTACAAGAGCCAAGATATGGAAGCAACCTAAGTGTCCATGAGTAGATGAACAGATGAAGAAGATGTGGTGTATATATACAACTGAATATTATTTAACCATAAAAAAGAATGACCTTTCACCATTTGTGACAATGTGGATGAACATAGAGGACATTATGCTAAGTGAAATAAGTCAGACTGAGGAAGACAAATATTGTACAATCTCACTTAGATATTGACTATAAAAAACGAAACAAAACAGAAACAGACTTACAGATACAGAGAGCAAACTGGTGGGAAATTGGGCAAAATAGGTGAAGGGGATTAAGAGACACAAGTTTCCAGTTATAAAATAAATGTCATAGGGATATAATATACAGCATAAGGAATATAGTCAATAATACTATAATAATTTTGTCTGGTGACAAATGGTTACTAAACTTGTCATGGTGAACACTTCCCAATGTATTTGATTGTCTGATCACAGTTTTATACTTGAAACTAACATAGTATTATACAGCAACTATACTTCAATAAAATTTTAAAAAAAAACAGACACAGAAACTTTTTTAAAAAATCATTTTAATAACTGCATAGTATGTTTTAATGAATATGTCACAATTTATTTGCTACAATTACACTTAAGATAGCACAGTTAATATAAATAACACTGTGATAAACACCACCATACATATATTTTTGCCTACATTTCTCATCATTTCCTTATAAGAAAATCCTATAAATTAAATACTTAATGTGCTTATTGAATTGTACTTAATTTTGTGATTTGATTTACAATATCTATCAATATAACATTGTGTAAGTATTCAATAAGACAACGTATGTTCTTATTTTCCTGACCTGTATAGGAATAAAAGTTGTGGTTACACAAGCACTAGAAGAATATGAATTATCTTCTTGGCCATTTCTTCTTCTCCATAAAAAAGGGGGGAGAGAAACAACTGTTCTTATAGAATCCTTCCTCAGATTTTACATTATTTTCCCTGAATCCTCTCTGCATCCTCTACAGTCTTGCCCTAATGACCAGACTGTCTCTAAAACAGGCCCCTGAGACTCTGACCACAGAGTGCAGGTTCTCGAACATTCTCTACATTGTTTGTGGAAAGAGAGACACCAGGGACCCCTGATCCAGTGACTTATGGAAAGATTAACTTTTCACCTTTTTAAGGGAGAGAAGAAAAGGAAGTTGAGTTTTCTTAGGAAATACCTGACTTTCTTTGTAAAGTGTACTGCTGTTCTTACATGTATCATGGACAAGAATTTTTCAAAGTTATATCCTGGGTAAGGCTGATTCACTTTACCGAGCTTGAAAAATACTGATTTATTCAATACTTTCCTCTTAGCAGAGTTTACAGTTGTTTGTAATTGAGGAAATTGGATTGGAATGAAGCTTTACAGAATCCAGGGAGAATTCACTATTTTTTCATTGGCTTCATATCAGATAGTGTGAGGCATACTTCTAAGATGGCCTGCAAGATTCCAGACTTGTGGAATAATGTCCTGTAAAATCTCTTCACATTTCATGTGTTTAAGGCTTATGAATATGATGATATTTCATTTCTATGATTAGGTTACATGATTTGCAAAAGTGAAAGGACTGCACAGATATAATTAAGATCCTTAATCAGTTGACTTTGAATTAATCAAAAGTGTAAAAACCAAACAACTCAATTAAAAAATGAACAAAGGACTTGGAATACACATTTCCTTAAAAAACTTAAAATGGCCAATAAACACATGAAAAGATGCTCAACATCACTAATCATTAGGGATATGCAAATCAAAACCGCAGAGAGATACCACTCCACATCCAATAGCAGGGCTGTTATCAAAAAACCAGAAAGCAGCAAGTGTTGGTGTGTCTGTGCACTGTTGGTAGAGATGGAAAATGGTACCGCCACTGTGGAAACAGTACGGTAGTGCCTCAAAAAAGTAAATACTTAATCCGTCCAGCAATTCCACTTTTGGTAAAATTACAAAAGAATTGAAAAGGGACTCAAACAAATATTTGTACACCCATGTTTATAGTAGCATTATTCATAAGAGCCTAAAGATAGTCAAACTAAATGTCCATTGATGGATGAATGGATAGACAAAATGTGGTATATACACTCAATGGAGTATTCTCAATTTTAAAAAACAAATGAAATTCTAATACATGTTACAACATGGATGAAACTTGAAGACAAATGGCAGGCAAATACTTTATGATTCCACTTATATCATATACTTATGAGGTAACTAGTGTAGTCAAAGTCACTGAGAAAGTAAGTACAACAGTGGTTACCAGAGTCTAGGAGGTGGAGGAGGTGGGGAGTTGTAGTTTAATGGGTAGAGAGTTTCAGTATAGGCTGCTGAAAAAATTCTGGAGATGGATAGTGGTGCTGGGTGCACAACAATGAATATACTTAATGCCACTGAACTGAACACTTAAAAATGGTTAAAAGGGTGGGGTGTGGCAGGGACCTCATCCTGAGTGGGCCTGACCTAATCAGGTGAGCTCTTTATAACACAGTTCAAGCCTTCCCTGAGAGAGATTTATAGCAGCAGTGATGCTCTCCTGTTGAATTTGAAGGCATAAACTGCCATGCTGTGCGGAGGACCATGTGGCAGGAAATAGTGCCTCTAAAAATTTAGGATCTCAGTCCTACAACCATACAGAACTGAACTATGCTAGTAACTAATGAGCTTGGAAGAGGATTCCAAGTCTTAGGTGAAATCCTAACTTTAGCCAACACACTGATTTCACATAACATAAAAGCATAACATAACTATGCTACTCTCTCTTTTCTACCTGTCAGTAAGGTACGGGCCTGTGATAAGGACTTACCTATAAGTCTGTGTGGCTCCTTTCCCTACCTCAAATCTTAGATGCATGTTTTGATCGATGATGATTGTCCTTAACCTAAGAGATCCTGTGATATACCACCACCCCACTGCTCACTCCCTCATGCGCTGGAATCATCTTGAAATGATTTGTAACATTCCCTCTGTGCCCAGCTCAGGGTGTTCTGAGGCAAGGGTCCCCAACCCCCAGACCTCAGACCAGTACTGGTCTGTGCCCTGTTAGGATCCAGGCCGCACAGCAGGAGGTGAGCAGCGGGCCAGAGAGTGAAGCTTCATCTGCCCCTCCCCATCGCTCCCCATCACTCCCCATCGCTCCCCATTGCTCCCCATCATTCCCCATCGCTCCCCATGGCTCACATTACCACCTGAACCATCCCCCACTCCCCCACCCCCATCCATGGAAAAATTGTCTTCCACAAAACCGGTCCCTGGTGCCAAAAAAGGTTGGGGTCCACTGTTCTAAGGTCTTTGGGACATGCAGTCCTTAAGTCACATGATAACTTTTCCTATTATGTTAGCAGGATGAGCACAGAGGTGAAGTGGTAGCTAGTCTGTGGCAGCAGGTAAGGTGCTCTATTCCACCACTGCTCCACACACTGACCTGATGCCCATTTAGACAACCTTTCCCCCTGCCGCCATTAACAGACATACTTACCTTTCAGACTCAACACGGTCTCAGCATACACCACTCACAGATCCGGTGCTTTCTCCCTTGCAGGCCAGTGGCTCCTTTTTTAGTTTCTCAAACACAAAATGTCTAAATGTTCACCTTTCTTAGGGCTTGAGTACAAAGGAATACAATGGTGGTTGTGGAGAGGGGTAAGCAGCTGGTATAATCTTTCACATCTCAAAGGTCTTTATCAACCCTAGAATGACCAAGGTCCCTCTCCCTGTGTCTCTGTCTCTCTCTCACACACACACACATTCTCTGGAAGACCATCTCATCCCAGATTTACAGCCCAATGGTTACCCTTGAATGAACCCACTCTCCAGGAGGTGTTTGGGGAAGCGAAGAGAAAGGAGGTAGATTACTCATTGTGTCACATGCATCACTGGATTGGGGCAAGTATTTTAATGCCCATGATAGGAACGTGTTCATATTTCTGTGTTTATGCAACCATTCAGTCTACTTACATGGGTATCCAAGAACACTATTAGTCAATAACCAATTTAAAAGTTTTATTAAAAAAAAAGGCATTAACAAAATAAATCTGAGTCAAATAGATGGCCTCATATAAATGGTATCTTCAATAGCTTCAGTAGCCGGGCATATGATGTATGAGGCTATTGTAGTTTTCTTTCCAAAGAGCACAAAAGCAGCTTCATCTGTAAAGCCATATCTAAGACTGCTAAATAATAGCCGATAAAATTATATCCCCACTGGGGATACTCAAGAGCTTATTTCTTACTTTCGACAAATATATTCTTGTTTCACAGATTTTTCTTTTAAAAGCCTTTGCTTGAAACTAAAATCTGGCCAACACACTGGAGCAGGGATAATTCTTGATACTATTAGGGTTTCTTTGGAAACTTACCCACATATAACCAGTGAAATTTCACTTGAGTGTAGAATACATTTACAGAGAAAAAGAGAATGCACATGGGATTGCCATCAGAAGCACCATATTTCCCGTTTTTTTTTTTTAAATGTGCTTTTAGAAATGCTTTGTTTTTCAAAAAGGGCAAATAAGGGCATGAACACATATAAACACTAAAGTGTTAGCAAAGAAGACTTCTTTTGTGACCTTTTATTTATTTATTTCTCTCTGGTAGAACAAACTTCAACCTATATACACAGTATTTGAGGACTGGAGCAAGAACCAGGACAGAGAAAAAAAAAAATTAAGGACTTTGTATAGAGATGGGCTGGCCTGCCTCACTGCTGAGGCAAGGGAAAGACTGTGAGGCCATCAAGGATGGAGCAGTGCCTCCAAGAGACCCTGCCAGTGTTTGGACTTGGCACCCCCAACTTCTCACCCTACTCCCACTCTCCCGCCCCCCCCCACCCTTCCCCCACCCCCACCTCCAGCCCCACCGCTCATAGCTCTCCCAGCTGCCCAGGATCCCAGGCTCTTGTCCTGGCCCAGTCTGGAAGCAGAGCCTGGAATATGCCTGGCTAGTATCTCTTTTGCCCTCCAGGCCTCAGCTTTCTCCTCCAGGGAGCCCTCCCTGATGCTCTGCCCCGACAGAGCATTCTGTGCTGTATGACCTCAAGGCCTGCATCCTGTCTGTGAAATAGAGAGGAAGGACGGCTCCCCTCCTTACCTGCAATTTTGTGATTTGCAACCCAGAGCACACAGTACACTCAAAAGTATGTTTGTTGATGAAGGAACTGGCGGAAAGGAGCCAGGCAGGCAGGGTGGGGCCTGAAAGCCCTAGGTCTCGTGTAAAATAGGCTTATACGGGCAAGTGCCAGAGATTACGAGCATGTGGCGAGGGTCTGGTCTGGGTGGTTCCCCGAGTCCCTCAGGGTTTATGTGAGGCATTGCCTGCCTCAGGAAGCCTTCCTCCACCCTCTGCCTGCCTAGGAGAGAAGGGGGAGGCGCTGTGCCTAAACCTGGTTGGGCGACAGTTATTGGTGTGTTTCCCTTAAATCAGAGAATAACTATAGAAATATAAAATGCTTTTTGTTTTTCTTTAAATATTCTTGATTTTTGCTTCCAATGTATAGAAAAATAAGATTTCATCCTGAAAACCTCTCATAATGGAACAAATCCAGAAAGTTCCATTATAATATGATAAGAGTCAGGGAAGCAGGGTGGCCTCATGGGCTTTGCTTCTTCCCCCCCTCCCCAACCATTTATTTATTTATTTATTTTATTATTATTTTCTGATGTGGACCATTTTTAAAGTCTTTACTGAATTTATTACAATACTGCTTCTGTTTTATGTTTTGATTTTTTGGCTGCAAGGCATGCGAGATCTTAGCTCCCCAACCAAGAATCGAATCCACACCCTCTGCATTGGAAGGTGAAGTTTTAACCACTCTACTGCCAGGGAAGACCCTTCATCCTTTTAAAATTAAAAGCAATTTTCAAGAAAGTAAAGAAAAACTCTCCCAATAAAAAGGTCTTCTTGCTGGAGTTGGGTCTGGAAAAGGTTGAAGGTAACTATTTCCTGTATTCAAGGAGGAGACCTGGTATATATCCTGGGGCAGAGGTTCCTTTTGGTCTGCAGTAAACCACTTCTGTGAGCCAGTTTGGTTATAGATCTATAAGACTCTTCATGGTTTGAGGGGAAAGTCCCATGGAAAGCCCCAAACCAACAAGGGGATATTAACGCAGATGTTTCAGCACAAGTTGAGCACTTTTCTTACTGACCAACCTTGGCATGGATCTTCGACAGGTCTAAGCCTTTGCAGCATCAGAGCCACCATGGAGCTGCATATAGATTGGGCCCTACTCCGGACACCTGTCCAAGAGCAGAGAAATCAACCAACGCTCTGCTCACCAGTCCATGAGGTGCTAGTCTCCTGGTAGAAATGGCGCTTTTTTCGTATTTTCACAGGAGTACCATAGAGGCTAGGGTTCCTGAGAGGCATTATACATACCCCCAGGCCATGCCAAGAAGGACCTAGGGATCTGATCTCATCTTCACCTTTTACTAGAGGAAAGACCATGAAGAAGAAGTAAATGGGGTTGGTTTAGAGGTACTGGACTGCTTGATTTTGTTCTACTGATGTGCTGTTAAGCCCTCAGGAGATGTACAGTCAGCTGTTGAGAGTGTCTTGTCTAAACAATGGATGAGGGAGATGGATGGGCAGACCACATGCTACAGTGGAGGGTGGGTGTGCTCCTAAACAAATGGGAACTCCTCCTGCCAATCATCCCAAGAGCAGGAAAGGAAAAGGTCTAGGACTGGGAAGGGGTCTTGCGGTCCATGAGAAATTGAGCCTGGATTTCAGGTAGGAGCATGCAGGCAAAGATCCTTGAAGATGGCAGCAGTCTGAAGTTTAAGGAGAAAGAAAACCAATAGAGGATGACATATAGAAGGGCCTAGATAATGGACTTAAGAGTAGCGATAGTTGGATATTTTGGGGCCACATTACAGTCCATTTAATAACCTCCAAGCCTTCAATGAAGTTTTCTTAAAAACTCAACCTTATTTAGGGATGCTTCAGAGAAATAAAGGTGTCCAGACCCATGCATGGGGTGCAGTTGTAAGGGAGAAGCCACGGCAGGCTGGACAAGCTGTTGCGTGAGAGGGGAGCATAAGTATGGAGAGCAGTGGCTGGCTAAAGGGACAAACGCAGGAGAACATCTCCATGGGACGTATAAGCATTCCTTGAGGACTCTCAGATGTACTTGGTGAGGGCAACCATATAACCTGGACTTCATGCAGTTGTGCAGGTCGGGAGCTTGGATTAAGTTAACTGGTATTAAAGGAAAGGTGGGCCCTGGAAGGCTAGAGGTCCAGGGACATGTGAGATACCCAGGGAAGAATGAATGGCTAGAAGGGAAAGGAACATGGTATTCCCATTGCATGGTACCACAACACAGTTTTCTCTTAGCTCTTAAAGGGAAAAGCTGACAATTCCATTCTTATAAAGGGAAAAGCATTTTGCTAGATGTATTTTCATTTCCTCTCTGTTGTGACTAAAACACTGATAAACTGTAAACACTTGTTCAAGAAGAATTCAGATTCAGATTATTTAAGAATTAAACATATATTTTAAATTAAATATATTATTTCAATACATATGCAAAGACAGAAAAACAAATCATATTTTGTATATTTTTCTCCCTCACTCCTTTATCTTGACTAGTTACCTGCCTGTTTTCCTGTCTTTCAGTCATTTAACCTTAGGCACCTACAAAAAGCCAATACTGCCTATTGTTAAATAAATAAATAAATAAAATACCCATTTCAGAATGCTGTGTATTATTTTAAATAAAACTGCATATTACTTCCAGATGGTCAAGTCTAACCCAACCAGAAAAAAGCTTATTAAAATAATAGCATAAAGTTCAAGGAAGACAAAGAAGACAAAAGCAAGAATAATATTTATTAGAATTACTGATTCATAATTTCCCTGGAATGCTAGTTATCTGAAATAATCTAAGGAAAAGTTTACTTTAGTCAATTTGCAATTTAGTATTAATCTAACTATGTTGATTTGAAGTGTTGAAAGTGTTTCAATAAAAGAAACATCTGGGATGAAGTCATGGATTTAATATTCCCACTGCAGTTGAACAGCATGCCGAGAATTTCACTCTAAAACTCCACTGCCAAGCACTATGGAGACCACTCTTTTCTATGTCTTCAACATCCACAACTTAACGTAAATTGTACTTATTAGCAAACTAATATCTTTATCATATCTGAGTCTTAAGCAAGAAGACAGTGAAGCCACAAAAAGTGATAGGCAAATTCATCCATAAATGAATATTTATTGAATGCCTTTTATAGGAGGGCATAGAACTAGGTGTTGGAGTTGAAGATGTGCATAGGACGCATGTCACTTCTGCCTCACAAACTGACTGTGTCACCTGGCATTAAACAAATAAATGTAACAAGTTACACCAAAGTGTGTGGGTGGTCTAGATGTGGGTAGCATGGAGCAAGAAGCATCAGTGAGACGTGGGCAACCTCGATGTCCTAATCTAGTTGTAACTAGAGTCCCTGAATGAGAAAGAGGGACATAGAAATATTTGAAGAAATAATGGCATATTTTTTTCCTAATTTGATGAAACTATGAACACACAGATTCAAGACATTCAGCAAATCACAAGCACAAGAAACATGAAGAAAATGACACAAAATTGCATCAAAATCAAAATTTTCAATAGAGCAAAGATAAAGGGAAAACCTTGAAACCATGGCAGGGAGGAAGGGGAGGCATTACATACAGAGATAAGGAAGACAGCAAACTGCTGGTCAGAAACAGTGCAAACAGGTAGACAGTGGAGCAACGTCTTTAACATACTGAGGGGAAAAACCTGTCAACTGAGTATAACTATATCCAGGGAAAATATCTTGCAAAAATGAAGACAAAAGACATTTTCAGACATACAAAAGCTGAAATAATTTATCACCAAAACACCTGCACTGTAAGAAATGTTGAAAGTCCTTCAGGCAAAGGAAAATTTATACCAAATGGAAGTCTGGAACTACACAAAAGAATGAAAAGTCCTGGAAATAATAAATATGTGGATAATAATTTTTCTCTTATTAATTAAATTTCTTTGAAAAATGAATGACTAAAGAAAAATGATAAAAATACATGGTGGGCGTTACAAAATATGTAGAAATAAAACATGAAAAAATAGCACCAAAAAAAAAAAAAAAAGCACAGAGAAAGGGAGGGGAAAATGGAAGTACACATTGTATTGTTCTTATACTTCACTCAAAATGGCAGACTGTGATAAGTTAAAGTTTTGTACTAAAAATCCTAACACAACCAGTGAAAACACTATAAGGAGTTATAGCTAATGAGTTAAGAAAGGATATAAAAAGGAATCATTAATAAAAAATTAATCCAAAAGAAGAGAGAAAACTAAGTGAAATGGAAATAAAGAACAGATGGGACAAAGAGTAAAAGCAAGACAATAAATTTAGACACAACCACACAAACAACCACATTAAATTTAAATGGCATATACATCCCAAATAAAAGGCAGAGTTTGTCATATTGGATAACAAAAGCAAAACCCAATAATGTGGGCTTCCCTGGTGGCGCAGTGGTTGAGAATCTGCCTGCCAATGCAGGGGTAAGCGGGTTCGAGCCCTGGTCTGGGAAGATCCCACATGCCACGGAGCAACTGGGCCCGTGAGCCACAAGTACTGAGCCTGCGCGTCTGGAGCCTATGCTCCGCAACAAGAGAGGCCGCGATAGTGAGAGGCCTGCGCACCGCGATGAAGAGTGGCCCCCGCTTGCCACAACTAGAGAAAGCCCTCGTACAGAAACGAAGACCCAACACAGCCAAAAAAATAAAATAAAATAAAAAAAAAATTAAAAAAAACCCAATAATGTGCTGCCTAAAAGAAACACACTTTAAATATAGAGACACAAATACATTAACAGTAAAAAGATGGAAAAAGATATGCCATGCTAACACAGGCCAAAAAAACAGCTGGAGTGGCATGTTAATACCAGATAAAGTAGATTTTTGAGCAAAGGTTATTATCTGGGGTAAAGAAGATTATTTCATAATGATAAAGGAGTTAATTCATTAAGAGGGAGTAACAATCATAAACATATATGTATTAACAACAGCTTCAAAATACATGACACAAAAAAATGACAGAATATCAAAGAGAGGTAGAGAAATCCACAATTACAGTCAAGGATTTAAACAACATTTTCAACCAACCAGACTTAGTTGACATTTGTATAACACGGCACCCATGATCAGCAGAGTTAGACATTGTTTTCAAGTGCATGAAGAACATCTACTAAGATATACTATGTTCTGGACCATAAAACAAACCTCAATAGATTTTAAATCATTCAAATTACATTAATTATGTTCTCTGTTTGTAAAAGAATTAAATTAGAAATAAGTAGCAGAAGCATATCTGGGAAACCCTCAAATATTCAAAAGTTAAATAACACACTTTTAAATAACTCATTGGTCAAATAAAAAGTCAAAAGAGGAATTAGAAAGGTTTTTTTTAGCTGTATGAAAATGAAGGCACAGAACACAAAATTTGTGGGAAGGAGCTAAAGTATATTTTGAAGGTTGAGCCAATAGAACATATTAATTAAATGGATGTGGGGTATGAGGGGAAAGAGCCACGCCTGACCCCAAGGACTCTGGTCTCAGCATGTAGCTGGATGGTGGTACAAACTGCTGAGAAGGGAACAAAGGGCTGGAAGAGTTTCTAGGCACTACCAACACCCTCTCTCCCTGGGGCAAGAAGCTCATGAATCCAACCTCGCATTTGGAAAATGTACAAGGAAATCAAAGGGAGAAATAAAAAGGCATTGGTTTAATATTTGTAAAATGTTATCCCCAATTACACTGTACATAGTCTAATCTTAACCATGTTTTAAAAATGCACAGAAAAAAACAAGAAGGATATACCAGAAAGTTAACAGTGGTTATCACTGATTAAAGGTTTACTAGAGGATTCCATTTTCTTTCATATAGGCTTCTGTATTTTACAAACCTTCCACAGTGAGTGTTTACTACCCAGATACTCAGAACTAAAATGACTTTTAGAACTGTCTTAAGTCCAGAAGCATTGTGGTATACATGAACTTGAGTAGATCTCTATTTGAAGAGATGTCCTTCTCCCTTGAAGATATGTCAGTGGAAGATGCTTTTATATACCAAGCATAATTTTCATCCTAGTTCATCCAAGATATGTACACCTTTACAAATAATTGTTTTCTACCACAATATTTTCTTCAACTTTTCAAAAATTAAACTCAATCCAGTTTAGATTTGACCCTTTTTGGGTGAGAAAGAAGTATTCTTGAATAGAGATTCTGAAAGCCCCTGTTTAACACAATCCCTAAAGAAACGTCAAGCTAAATTCAAAGTTGGTCTCTTGTTCCTTGTGTCCCTATGCTTGCAGAATCAATTTAATGCCAGGGTTTGGAGAATCTGTCCTGAAATGAAAATACATTTATCAGTGAGGCTGTACATGTGACGCTTGAATAAACAAGGACCAGATAGAAGGAAGTTGCCACTGCTGTTGATGAACTGGATGTCCCAGGGAACATGCCATGTACCCTGGTTTGATAAGCTACTGCCTGAAAACCAATCAGTCTGTGTGCCTTCTGTGTCAGAGGTCAAAGTGAGGTGGAGAAGTGAGATGCCTTCTTCACACCTAATAACACTCACTTGTCTTGTTTCCCTTCACCACCTCAAAAGACTGTCAAGGTAAATTTTGGGTTTGGTCCTAAAAGAGTATTTCATCCCAGCCAAGAAAGCAGCCAGCCACTTTAAAGTAATAAGACTTAGTAAAACTTAAAATTGTCTCTCAAATCTCCATAAGGGTCTTTGGAGTCATACTGTCCACAGCTGGATTATAAAAATAGCCTTAGTCACTGAGGTAGCCCTGGAGCCTCCTGGTGTCCAGAGCATTTGCACATCTACTTTCCCCTTTGTAAGCCCTACCTCTGGAATAGAGATTCTTCTGGAATACCTGAGAGGTTGTGAGGGGTGTGACTGTTGTTTTGGAGCAATAAAGGCAGGCTAGCTGGTCTCTGAGCAGCTTTCTTTTCCAATGAGCCCCACTCCGAGGTCTACCCTCTCACTTCTGGTTCTTTCCTAGATTTAACACCCACTGGTTTTCTGTTCATTAAGGTGACATGGAAATTTTATATAACATAAATAGTGAATTCAGGCCCAAACCTCCTTGAATGTCAAGGCCAGTCCCCGAACCTTATCTCATCACTTTTATTTTTGGTCAGTGTTCATTCAGCCAAACCACTGTGGTGTCACCTTTCATTTATTTACCTGGCTTCTGCCTCAATGCTCATAGTCATTCCACAATTCTGGAATACTTCCCTTTCTCTACCCATCTCTTCTGGAGAAAAAAAAAAACAAAAACAAAAACGAAATAAAGTTAAATAAAATTAGGAAGATTGTGTTTAAACATAAGGAATAATCACTACTTTTTAAATGTCAGCTGAAGTGAATTTCCAGATATATTGTTCTGTGTCATTTCTGGATTTAATTAAGAGAAGAAGTGATAGCTCATGGTATGCCTGATCTAAGGCATTCCCTCACCTATGCGAAGAGGCCTGGGTGAGATGCTTTCCTAAGGTCTCTTCCCGAGCTGGAGTTCCATGATTAACACAGAGGAAGTAACTTCATCTCACAATTTGATTACATTGCCACAATATTCTAAGTGATAAATACATGGGAGAGATAATAAAAGCATCTGCTAATATTTTGAAAAGAAGATAAGTAAGATTATCCTCTAGGAGGGAAAAAGAGATTTAATCTACACATAATGAATGAGATTGATCATCATGGTGGTAAACCCAGAGACTGTAAATGTTTGCTTGGAGAGTTTTGAGAACAACCAAAACTCCATTCAAGGGCATAGTGTAATCTCAGGGAGGCAAATGTAAAGAACCAAAGGGACTGGCCAGTGTAAAGCATAAAAAAGGGAGACCCAAGAGTCATAGGTGATAATATATGTCAAGCTACATCCTATGAAGAATTTGGCTCAATGCAGATATAATTATTTAACAGTGTGCACTTTGGTGGGTAGGGGTAGTTCAGGGTCTCATCTCCTAGTGAAATATCCCTCCCAGGTTATTCATAGTCTTTTCCATTAACTATAGTATTCACAAGGTGACTTCCTACTTGCTAACTCATGTTCCCAGCTACCTCAATATTCATGCAGGTACCCTGGATGGAAACACAAACAGTCTGGTCATTAGAAATAAAGACCCTTCACTTTTTTTTTTTTTTTTTTTACTTTCTCAGATAAAGGTATTTAGTCATTTGAATAGTTGCTCTGCAAAAACTTTAAATTTAAAAATTCCTTACTTTTAATAAAAATAAAATTCCTTACTGGCATTATGTGGAAAACAATACATATTTTCAATAAGTTGTGATGTAGATCAAAATAGGAAGTATATGTAAGACCCCTGGCACAGGCCTGACCCATAATAAATATTTGGTATTTCCCTCTTCTTACTCCCGTTCATATTATAACAAATAAGTGATGCAGAATTATACTAACCAATTGATATGGAGTACCTACTCAGCTCTCTATCCCTACTGGGCTGCATCCTTGGACAAGTTATTGATCCTCTTGGGCCATCAGATTCCTAAGATAAAGTGAGGGGTTTGGAGTAGGTGATGTCCAATTTCCCTTCTATCTCCAACGGTCAAAGAGATTGAGTATTTGAGATTGACCCTTAGAGGGTCATTACGATCCCATTCAGCCTGAGATTCAATTATTCTGCTCAATTGATCTTTCTTAATAATAAACAAAATCAAATAACTTGAACAAACTTTCAGGTTAATATGGCAGCAAATTAGCAATACCTAACAGACATCTTCTCCATTTCTTTTTAAAATACCCATGAGAATATACTAAAAGATAAAAATCTGGCACCAGCATTGTAAACCAAAGAGAAGATGTGTCAAAGTTCAGAGGGACTTTCCAACTTTCCACCAAATACATCATTTATTGGGAGGGATTGAGAAACATATTCCTGGATGACACAAACTCTACCCTTTGAACCAGAACAGCAAGAACTACCGCAAAGTAAGAGGAAGACTTTGACTCTCTCCCAGTGCCTGCCCTTAACTCCAGGACAAGGGGATCCACTGTCCAGAAAACGGAGAGTTGTCATCTGAGCCAGCCAAAGTCATAACCTCTCTTTCTTCCCCATCAGCATTCTATTTCTATATCCATTTAGAGGCTACACTTCCCAGTGTGCCCCTCAGCCTGAAGTAGAGGAGGTTGGGTAAATAAATATCAAGTACAAGTGGGGATGGGAATTGTACTGAAAACTGTGTGTGATAAGTGCTGGGGGGCAGGGGGAAGGGTTATATTTTTCATGTGCTACACTTTCATAGGAATCACATTTCAATCACTGTCAGACATCCCAACTCCTTCCAGCAGATGTATGATGTGCCATACAGGACCTTTGACCTTCTTTGTGTAGATCTGGGAAGGAGAAACTGCCAGGCCCAGAGCGAGCAGTAAGGGAGACTAAGACCTACTCACCCACCCTGTCTATTGGTAACCCAATACCAAGGCCTGTGAAATTATTTAGTAACATCAGAGAAGAGGATATTTATACTAATGAGTCAAGGAAGAGCTAATTTTTTAAATGATTGCTACAAAATACAAATACAACGATTCTTTTTTTTTTTTTTGAAAGAAGGTTGTTCTTTTCCACTTTATTTTTATTATTATTATTTTTTAATTAATTAATTAATTTATTTATTTATTTTTGGCTGTGTTGTGTCTTCGTTTCTGTGCGAGGGCTTTCTCTAGTTGTGGCAAGCGGGGGCCACTCTTCATCGCGGTGCGCAGGCCTCTCACTATCGCGGCCTCTCTCGTTGCGGAGCACAGGCTCCAGACGCGCAGGCTCAGTAATTGTGGCTCACGGGCCTAGTTGCTCCGCGGCATGTGGGATCTTCCCAGACCAGGGCTCGAACCCGTGTCCCCTGCATTAGCAGGCAGATTCGCAACCGCTGCGCCACCAGGGAAGCCCCGATTCTTTATTTTAAAACAATTACTTCAATGTTTTCACTAGCTAACTATTCTCAGGCTCTTTTAATGTTTGGTAGCCATTTCCTGGTGATCCTTATTCACATGGGTTTTTTTGGGGGGGGGTTTTTTTAATTAGTTAATTAATTAATTAATTTATGGCCGTGTTGGGTCTTCGTTTCTGTGCGAGGGCTTTCTCTAGTTGCGGCAAGTGGGGGCCATTCTTCATCGCGGTGCGCGGGCCTCTCACCATCGCGGCCTCTCTTGTTGCGGAGCACAGGCTCCAGACGCGCAGGCTCAGTAATTGTGGCTCACGGGCCCAGTTGCTCCGCGGCATGTGGGATCCTCCCAGACCAGGGCTCGAACCCGTGTCCCCTGCATTGACAGGCAGACTCTCAACCACTGCGCCACCAGGAAGGCCCCACATGGGTTGTTTTGATCATAGCTTTTCACAAGAATTATCCAAGAGACTGGATTAACTACCGTAGCTATATCACCTTTAACGGTTCTGTCAACTGGAATATAGCCGATGTAATTCGTCATTTCTATGATTGAATGTATTCTTAATTTGAAAGTAAAAACCAAATGGAAATCCCTGTCAAGATCAATAATGCATTAGACACAGTACAGAGTGTTACCAGAAGGATTTTGTTCTGCTTTCTCTTCAATAGCTCATGTTGAAAGAATGGCTGTAATATTCTAAACTGTTATATTATTACAATCAAACCAGGGCTGGAAAGACTTAGAGTCTAGATAGTTTGAATAGATGAAAGGCAATTCAGAATTTGCCCACTTTTCACTTTACCATCAGGATAACAGATAGCTATATTTTAGATCCTTTAATTCTCCCCCTAAATTTAGAAAATAGAATATTTTAGAAATATGTTAATAATTAATAGATTTCTCCCCCTTTTCTGTACTTTGAAAACTTTCCTTATGGAAACCTAGAGGTGGCTGCAGCCGCAGCAGCGGTCAGAGCTAACATTTGTTGAACGCGCACTGCCCTTGTGACCACATGCCACACACTGCGTTCAGCATTTCACATACATTATCTCATATAATCTTGATGATCATTCTAGAAAATAGGTACATGATTACCCCCATTCTACAAATAAGGGATGCAAATATCCAACACCCTGGAGAATGCTCTCTGAGAAAGAAAACCTGTAAGAGTGGAAAGGTATCGGTTCACAGAATGTTATGGTAAATTAAATCTTATGTGTAACCAAGAGAGTTTCTGTCTTAATTAATTAATTAATTAATTAATTAAAATCAACAACTATTTATAGTGTGCCTACTATGGCAATTTTCTAGGCAATTAGGGAAATAGCAGTGAATAAAACATAATACCATCACAATGAAAATGGGTTATGGGTAGACACAGGCCATGAGTAAACCAATGAACAAGTTATAGGCCCTATGAATAAAAATGAAACATGATAAGGGATTAGGCAGTGATGGGAAATAGTCAAGGATGTGGAGGGTATGGAAATGGTGACTACAGATGCTTTCTCCGAGAAGACAGGTTTTAAGTTGAGAATTCAGTGAAGTGAGGGAGTGAGACGTGTGAAAATCTGGGGGAAAGGTTCCAGACAGAGCAAACAGCATTTGCAAAAGCCCTGGGGTGAAAACAGACTTGGTAAAGACAAGGAACAGAAAGAGGGCTGGTGAGCTTGCATCTAAATCAGTGGGAGGAAGATTAAAGTTTGCAGATGTAGCCATGGGTTTTACGTCTGGTAAGGACTTTGGATTTTATTGGGTGTGAGATATGAAATTTGCTAGGTGTTCATCCAAATCTCTGTCCTCCTCTTCCTTCTGGGCACATAGACCAAATTTCACAGTATACATTGTACTTAGCAGTGGTCATACGCATGAGAACTAACCAATGGAATGTGTGAATGGAAGTGACGTGAACCATTACCAGGGCTGGCCAGTAAAAAGCATCCATCCTTGCATCTCTGTGCCATTTCTCCTTTCTTGCTCTCTGGGATAGAAATGCTGATGGCAACCTTCAAATCCACATGTTGAAGATGACAGAGCCTCCATCACCTGCAACCCTAATGACCACATTGAGAAAGTCACACCAGCTGATTTTCACTTACCCAAAACTCTTATATGAGAAAAAATTAACTTCCATTTTGTTGAGCCCTAATATATTTGGGTCCGTGTATTTCCATAACCTAGTCTACCATACTATCCCTGAATATCCATTCTCACTTTTTGCTATTGTAATAGAACCCTTAATTTCCAACTTAGTGTAAGACTACATGGAATTAAAATTATATTTCTAAGCCTCCCTTGCAGTTAAGTGTGGTAACACAACGCATTTCTGGCCAATAGAATGTGAGTGGAAGCAATATGCACATTTTCAAGGTTGTATCCTTAAGGGAAGGGGCATACCCTCCTCTTTTCCACTTCCTACTGGCCTGAAAGCAGATGAGGTCGCCTTCGTGAATCAGGATGAAGATTACACATTACACACAGTGGAGCAATAAGATATATGTAGACTGGGTTCCTGACCTGTGGAGACATCATTAACAGCCCTTTTATCCTGTTGAAGCTGTAGTTATCTGGGGTCTCAATTTCAATAGTTACCTATATGTTAAATAATCCAGCTGTTGGAAGATTTTTAAGGAAAGGTATAATTAAACATATTTTGGTTTATATTTTAAAACTCTGGTTGCTAGGTGGAGAATCATCTGTGGGGGCCAGAGTAGAAGTAGAGAGACGGGTTAAAAGGCTATTGCAGTAACCAAGGTAACAGATGATGGAGTAGCCTGAGGGGGAGAGAAGTGGTATGATTCAGGATGTTTCTGGAAGACTGAGCAAATGTTATCTGATAGAGATTAAAGTAAGGTGGTTGCCAGAAAGAGAAGAGGAGAGAATGACTCCGTAGTTTCTGACTTGAGCAATTGGGTGAATGGTGGTGCCGCTAACTGAGATGGGGAACATTGAGGAAGGAGCAAGTTTGGGGGAGGAAATCAAAAGTTCTTTTTTGGCTACTTGTCCAAGTGGAGATGTCTAGTGAGTTTAGGAGTGTTCAATCTGGAGTTTAGAGAAGGTGTTAGGGCTAGAATATATTCAGGGAAATCAAATTAATACTAACGCAATGTACTAGTGTAATCTCAAGAGGTCTTGCTATAGCCAAGAATACAGGTAAAACAGAGGCAATACCATGTTGGACTGGCGCAACATGACATTTGATATTTTTCTAATTGGCAATAAAATAGGACTTAATACATAGTATATTTTTAATTGACATATACAACAAGAATTGGTATCCAGCTCTGAGACCTTCAAAAGATGACATATTTTTTTTTATTGAAGTATAGTTGATTTACAATGTTGTGTTTGTTTCTGGTGTACAGCAATATGATTCAGTTATATATACATAACTGAATATATATATATTATATATATATTCTTTTTCATATTCTTTTCCATTATGGTTTATTACAGGATATTCAGGAAACTTCCTTGTGTTATACAGTGGGACCTTGTTGTTTAGTTTGCATCTGCTAATCCCAAACTCCCAATCCAATCCTCCCCTGCCCCCTTCCCCCTTGGTGACCAAAAGTCTGTTTTCTATGTCTGTGAGTCTGTTTCTGTTTCATAGATAAGTTCATTTGCATCATATTTTAGATTTCACATATAAGTGATAGCATATGGTATTTGTCTTTCTCTTTCTGACTTACTTCACTTAGTATGATAATCTCTAGGTCTATCCATGTAGCTGAAAGTGGCATTATTTCATTCTTTTTTATGGCTGAGTAATATTCCATTGTGTGTGGTGTGTGTGTGTGTGTGTGTGTGTGTGTGTGTATATATATATATATATATATATATACATACATATATATATGTGTGTATAGATATATAGATATATAGATATATATGCCACATTTTCTTTATCCATTCATCTATCAATGGACATGTGGACATTTAGGTTGTTTTCATGTCTTGGTTATTGTGAATAGTGCTGCTATGAACACTGGAGAGCAGGTACCTTTTCTAATTAGAGTTTTGTTCAGATATATGTCCAGGAGCAGGATTGCTGGATCATATGACAACTCTATTTTTAGTTTTTTGAGGAACCTCCATACTATTCTCCATAGTGGCTGCACCAATTTACATTCCCTCCAACCATGTAGGAGGGTTCCCTTTTCTCCACACCTTCTCCACCATTTCTTATTTGTAGACTTCTTAATGATGGCCATTCTGACCAGTGTGAGGTGATACCTCACTGTAGTTTTGATTCGTATTTCTCTAATAATTAATGATGTTGAGCATCTTTTCCTGTGCCTATTGACGATCTGTAAAAAGATGACATGATGTTTTAAAACATTTAGAGAGGGAAAAGAATTATTGGCCTGTTGCCCAAGAAGAACATAGTTAATTGTCTTCTACTTGTTTTTAATCATGTTAACTATAGAAGTGTTCCTGTCTGTCTTGCATTGTCTCCCAAAGAGTGGGAAAGCCTTTATCACTGGGAGCCATACTTGCTAAAGAATAGAAGAAAGTGGCATTTGTACCTCCAGAGGCACAAAGTAAAAGAGGTACTTTTCACTGTTTCCCCTCCCTTTATCTCCCACCTTCTTAGTGGATACATATTCTCTGGCTAATTGTTGTCTATTTTGTTTGTTTGTTTTGTACTAACCTCACCACTAGCCACCTAGGAAGGCATATACTGCTTTCCTAAAAGGGATCATAAAACCCACATGCACAATGGGTTTAACTACACAGACTTGAATGACCTTTCCCCAGTTAATGTAAATACAATTTACAAGAGTATGCTCAATGCATTTGAAATTGTTAATGATGTATAGATGGAGCTTCCAATGGTGAGAGACCAAAATCATAATAGCCTGCTAAACTGTGAGCATTCCTAAATAGCAAAAAGATGTCCTATATTATTTCCAATTATTTTCTCTCTCATTCCCACATTCAATCTTGCCTTAATTACTTTTGCTACTTTCTGTCACCTAAGTCATGTCCTTGTATTAGCTTCCTAGGGATACTGTAACAAATGACCTCAAACTTGGGTGGCTTGAACAACAGAAATTTATACTCTCACAGTTCTACAGGCCAAAAGTCAGAAATCAGGGGGTTGGCACGGTGACACTCCCTCTGAAGGAGAATCCTCCCTTGCCTCTTCCTGCTTCTGGTGGCTCCTGGCATTACTTGACTTGTGGCTGCATCATTCTAATCTCTGCCTCTGTCTTTACATGGCCTTCTCTTCTTCTCTGTGTCTCTTATAAGGACACTTGTCATTGGATTTAGGGTCCACCTAGATAATCCAGGATGATCTCATCTACAGATGCTTAACTGCATTTGCAAAGATTCCTTCCAAATAAGATCACATTCAGTTTCCAGACAATAGGACATGGACATGTCTTTTGAGGGAGCTACTATTCTACCCACCACACTCCCAAACCTGGCTAGATTATTTTGGTAACTTTATAAAATACAGATCCCTAAGCCCCATCCTTAGAGACTCTGATTCCATGGACCTGGTTGGTTTGTACTTCTGTGTTTTATGGTGGAAGATAAGAACTACATCAGTGTTTAAAAAAAAAAAAAACTCTCCAGGTGATTCTGATAGTTGTATCCCCGTCCTTTCAAGATCTTGATTTTTGAAAATGTCATTTTGATCTGTTATTTCATCAATGCAGTGAAAGACAATATAATATCAAGAACCGTAAGATGGTACAGGGGAATTTCTGGACTTGGGAATCTTCCAAGCCTGAATTCGAAATCTGTCTTGTACTATTCTCCACGCTTCAATTTTCTCATCTGTGGAATGGAGATCTTTACATTATCGTGTTATTGTGAAGATTAATAAGATAACATGTGTAAAGCCCCAGCACATGCTCAGTGATCAATTAAATCAAGACTATTATTAACAAAAGGTGGATTGGGCTGCCCACTTTATTCCATGTAGTTATAATACATTTACCTGAAAATAACTCATTAATTGTGTATCATGATTTGCATAATTTTAATATATCAAAAGAATAGTCTTGATCAGTTTTAGGATTATGAGAAAGTTTGACAAAATAGTGAGAGAATGTGGTAGAAAATATCACTTTCTTACCTGCCACAATGATGATTTTGCAACTTCCATGTAGTTTCTAAAATCCTAGGTAAATGAAAAATCTCCAAAGTGCAATTGATTCAGTGGCTATACCTAACCCACTGTCATGGACTGAATTGTGCCCCCCAAATTCATATGTTGAAGCCTTTACCCCCAATGTGACTTTATCTGGAGATAAGATCTTCAGCAGGTAATTAATGTTAAATGGAGTCATATTGGTGGGACCCTGCTATAATAAGGCTGTTGCCTTATATAAGAGGAAAATGCCCTCTCTCTTTCTCTCTCTCTCTCTCTCTCTCTCTTTCTGCCATGTGAGGACACATCAAGAAGGCAGCCATCTATAAGCTAGGAAGAGAGCTCTCACCAGAAACTGAATTGGCTGGCACCTTGATCATGGACTTCCCAGCCTCCAGAACTGTAAGAAATAAATTTCTCTTGTTGAAGTCACCCAGTCTGTGGCATTTTATTGTGGTAGCCAGAGCAGACAAACACAACCCGCCTCCTAGCCTACACCCTTTTTAGCACCATTCTGAAGGGATATGTCCTCAGAGTTTTGCTACCCATTCCCCAGACCTGCTACTTCTCCTTATTTTTGACAAGGGGCAGTGACAGGGCCACGGGGCAGGCAACAAGACATGTTTCCTAGAAATGAGTTTGTAAACTCATCAAGCATAAACTGAAGTCATCATTATAGACTGTTTAAAGGGAATATCAGATCCACAGTTTCACTTAAATCAGAATTTATCTTTTTCCTTGAGTAAATTTTCTTTTCCTTTTTCCATGAGTAAATTCCTTGATCATGGGATGGGTTTATTGTTCACACCCCTGCTCAAAAAGCTTTAATATTCATCATTGCTTTCAGAATAATCCGAAGACTCGTCAATTCACGGTGGCAAAGACCTACCGGACCTTAGCCCCTCCTCTCTATGTGAACTTTCAGTCAGGTCCAACTGGTACACCGATGTCTTACTGACCACTGACCGGCTTTGTTCTTCCCCCCTCTGCAAATTTTTGCATCTCATTTCCTCTGTCTCACATGCTCTCCTAACACAGCCGCCCAGATCCAATCTAAACAACACTTTCTACTTCACCTCCTACCTTTTCTGAAAAGGCTTTGCTGCCCACTCCAGGCCAAGGCTCGATTCGTGGGGATTTTATTCTCGTCCCAGCGCATTGCACAGGGTAACTCTTCAAATAAGCTTGTTGATCTAAATATATTTGTCTGTGTAAAGATAAAATGGGAAGAGGAAAGACAGATTTAAATGACCTTATAAGGCCCCTTCTGACTTGAGACGCCCTGATTCAATGAACTTTAAAGTGTATCAAAACACATCGTACAGAGGCCTCTCAGTGTTGAACAATATGCCCTTTAAAGTGGTTGCTGCATTTCCCACATTTCTTTCATTGTCCAGAAGAAGGCCTGAGAAGCCCACTAAATGATTTGGAATTCTTTCAGGTCTTGTGATCCCATTGTTTGCCATTATCTAATCAGCATTTTATAGTCAATGGACCCAAAGGAGACAGTCTGAAAACTTGTTGGAAGGGATGGAAATTTCCAGTTGTAGAGAAGAATGCTAATAGTTTAGAGATGTCTCACTCCTGTGGATGTCCCAACAAAAGGTTAATGTGAATGTTGCCTGTGGAAAATTTCCAAATATAGTTACCTTTCTTGAAGATAGCTGAAGGTAGTTGTATAGAGACGCAAGTTAATGTTTTATTTGGATGATCTTTACCTAAAAGTGAAGCCCCAAAGAATTTGCTGTCTTGACTTAAATTGGAATATTATAATTTTTTTGAATCTCATTTCCATATATTATTTCCATGCATAAGAGGTCAACACCTTTGTGGGATAGTGACGTGGAGAGATGTCTGTGTTGGCAGTACTGGGAGGCACGAAGGCTGAGTGATTTCAGGGATCTCAGAATCCCTGTTGCTTCCAAATATAACCTCTTCTGGTTTTCACTCAGCCTGAAGTTTCTACTTTTGGAATGCTATTTTTGGAAAAAAATCAGTTTTATACACTGGTTACAAAAAGTATACACAAACACACATACAGAAGTGAAATGCAAAATTTTTAAAAGATATGGAGGTACAAAAGGTCTACAAAGTCATCCTGAAAAGGAAGAAGAAAGTAAAATTTTAAAATCCTGTTTGAAAATTTTATTTGGTGTGGCCCCGTGTGAAAACCAAAACCTTCTATGCCAAAATCTTAAGAGCCAAAAGCATGTGTCTAGGTTTCAATATGCTCAGGGCTGTATCAAGAGCTGTTATTCTATGAGCAATTCAGCCTTCACAGAATCTCTCCACTCTTGTCTTCACTCCCCTGCTCAGTGTCTTTGTTCAGCCCAGCATCTCTTGTCAGAATTTTAAAAACAACTCTCTGATCTCACAGCCTTTACTTTCTCTCCACTTCCATCCAGAGCTAAACCAGAGGGACTTCTCTGCTTAGCAACCCTCAAAGCTCCGTGTTGCTCCAGGAGAAAGTCTAGGCCCCTTCAGGGCTCTTGTGTGGGGTCCCTGCAGACTCACCTCTGCTCTTTCCCCAGCACACTGTCCTCCATCCACACCTTCATCTTCCTAGTCCCGAAACAACTTCCAAACACTCAAGCATTCTGCAAACCTCTGTGCCCTTTCACACATTCCCTGGATGTCCTTCTCCCTTCTATGTCCGGCCAAAGCATCCTAATTTTTCCTGGCCTCGCTCAGCTGCCACGCAGACCCTATAGGCAGAATCAGGCTGTCACCTAGACGCATGTGATTTCAGAGCCCCAAGCTCTTTCTCCCATCACGTTACACTAACTGGATTGTGAGATGCAAATTGTGACTCTGAGGCAAGAGGCACACAGAAGCCCTGGGCCACATGACTCAGGTTTCTCTTCACCCCACCTCATTCAACTAGCCCCCCAAACTCTGGTTACAAGGTACCCCTGCTTTCGCCACCACCTCTGGCATCATGCTTTGAAGTTTCTCCATAGGGCCCAAGGCTGGGAGGTCAGACTCAAATGTAGAATTCCCACATTTCTTGGAGTCCCACACAGGAATTTTAAGGAGTTGCCCCCTTCTCCTCCCACACCAGCTCTGTCTGGTACCATGAGGACCCTCAGGCACAGGCACGTGGATGCCCTAGCCTGCATGTCCAAACTCAGTCTACACCCACCCCCAATCACCAGTGCTTGGAAAATGGAGCTAAGAATTCCAGGGTCATGAGTGCCTAGAATATGGTAGAAAGGAGGGCATGGGCCACCAGTGGCCAAATCCCTGTGGTCCCAAGACCACTTGCATTATGGGAGGTGTATAGCCGCATCCACCTGGGCCTTCTGATGAAAGCAAGGATGGGGATGGGGGGTAGAGGGAGAGAGGCTTCTCTTGTCCTGATCTAAGAAGATGAGGCAGTGGTGTGTCTTCAAACGAAAAGTGAAAGACAAGTCTCACTTGGTGAACTGTTTGTTTCTCGAGAATAGTGGATCTCAGCCAGGGCTGATTTTGCTCCCCATGGGATATTTGGCAATGTCCAATGTCCGGTGGCTGTCACAATGTGAAGGGGTTGGGAGTTGCTACTGTTATTTAGTTAGTAGAGACCAAGAATGCTGCTAAACATCCTACAATGCACAGGACAACACCATCCCAACAAAAAACCTTCTCTAGGGAATTCCCTGGCAGTCCAGTGGTTAAGACTTTGAGCTTCCAGTGCCAGGGGCCCAGGTACAATCCCTGGTCAGGGAGCTAAGATCCCACAAGCCACACAATGTGGCCAAAAAATTTTTAAATATATATATATATATATATATATATATATATATGTATTTTAAAAACCTTCTCTAAAAGTTAATTTGTAAGTTGTCTATATATAATACTGTCGCCAAATAAATCTTAAAGAAGAGTTTGGTTCATGTCACTTGACTACCCGCCCCTGCATTGCTTATAGACCAAAGTCCAAATTTCCTAGCTTTGGATTCAATATCATTCTTTATCTGGAGCCTACTCTGTCTATCAATTTCATCTTTCTCTATTATCTCCATATGTAGCCCAAAGCCTATGTCTGGACTACAGCCAGACGTAAATGTTGTAGAATGCCATATGGCCACTTCCCATATTTTCCCCATCAATCTTTGGCTTACTCAACCCTGTATCCAGTAGTGAATTAAATCCCCAGCTGGACCTTCTAATGTAAAATGTTCGCAAGTCAGAGACTGTCTACACTTAAACATAATTACCCAATAGCATACATCAAGGCTGTAACAGTAACACAGTGATGACTAGCTCTTGGAGTTGGGAAAATTAAAATGTATAAATCACTAAAGTTGTTACCATTATGATGTCCTTAGCATATAATAGGTGCTCAATAAACAGTCTCTGTCCCCCACCCTCATAATGAAAAAAGCATTCCCGTTAGGAAAATAACTTTTGCAAATAAATTAAGGTAAGGTTATTTGCTGTTTAAAACAAATCTTAATGTCTTAGCACAATAGAAGCTTATTTCTCACTCACATAGAACCCAAAACAAATGTTCCTGATGAGATGGCAGGAGTGGAAGGACAGGCACAGAATTAGAGGAAGGCTCCGCTCCCTATGACCATTCAGAGCCCTAAGCTGATGGAATCTCCACCATCTTCCATGTGGCTTCCAACATCATCCTGTTTGTTAATACCCACTTGGCAGTATTAACAAGGTACTACCACTTCTTACTCATCTTGGCCAAGAAGTGGCCCACATCATTTCTGTTCATATTCCACTAGCAAGAACTAGTGACATGGTCCAACCAGGATGCAAGGAAGGGTGGGGCTGGGAAATGTGGGCCTGGGCTGGTCAGGGCTTCTCAGCACCAGCCCTACACTATGCAAAGGGATTTCCCATCTTTGCCACAGCAAAGTACAAGGGAAGAGAGGAGATGAAGCAACATCCAGCACAGCAAGCAGGCTTGTCTGGCAGGGCTAGGAATTGGGGATCCCCAGGGCAGATGAGCATAGTTAGGCAGCTGCAACTAGAGATTAACATACAAAGTGAAGTAAGTCAGAAAAAGAAAGACAAATACCATATGATATCACTTACATGTGGGATACAAAATATGACAAAAATGAACCTATCTATGAAACAGAATCACGAATATAGAGAACAGGCTGGTGGTTGCCAAGGGGGAGGGGTTGGGGGAGGGATGGGGTGGGAGGTCGGGGTCAGCAGATGTAAGCTTTTCTATATAGAATGGACAGACAACAAGGTCCTCCTGTATAGCACAGAGAAGTATGTTCAATATCATATGATAATCCATAATGGGAAAGAATATAAAAAAAGAATGTATATATATCTATAACTGAATCTCTTTGCTGTACAACAGTAATTAACACAACATTGTAAATCAACTGTACTTCAATTTAAAAAAGGAAGAATAGTTAGGCAAGTGCAGAGAGCCAGACAGAGAGCCAGACCTTTGATCCTATCATTATGAATTTTATTTTGACTTAAGAGACAGCTGTAAATCAGATCTTGATGAACAGTTACTTGATGAGCAATGCTGTTTAAATCAAATAGTGTAGCTTCAGAAAAATGTTCGTTTCATTATATAATGAACCTGGTTTTCATTCAGGCACGCCTTCATAATTTAAAAATCGAATCATTGCATCACTAAGGAGTCTTTTCACGGAATTCTCACATCCCTTCCAACTCTCCCTTTCGATCAATGTGCTTTCCTATGGTTTCAGTTATGCCTACAAACCTGCAGGATCTGTCGCTGTGTTTCTTCATTTGCTGTTCTGTTTTCACTGCTGCCTCTGCTGTGTTTAGTTCTCCTTCTTTCTCTTGGCCCAGACTATTAATTTCTAAAACCCATCAGCATCCGGTGACTATTAGGAACCACTTCAGAGAACCTCAAAGGAATTATGCCTGAGTGACTTTTAGCCCATATATTTGGTGCCATTAAAATGTCATTTATTTTCTAGACTTATATGATGTTGTGTCAAACATGAAATTAACCTTAACTGTACAACATTCAAATTTTGACATTTCAATACCTTTATTGAGATGTTAAAATAGAATTTTCCTTTAAATATGTCAATATACAAGACTTAGTGCTTTCCTACCTGATAGTTTATATCTCCCACATCAACTTTCATCCGGAGAAACACATCTTTGATTTTATAATAGAAGTCAGTGGAAAAAGGAAATATGTTGTATAGAAATTCATATTTACAGTCAACTTTTTGATGTTTTCATTCAGCCAGTTATATAATGTACACCCATATAATCTACTGTTTTAACTCTACAGATTTCAAAAATGTTATTTTGACGTCCCGATGCTAGAGTATCACCGTTACTAGTGCGCCATCTAGTGGCTCGTGTTGTGATATTTTCTATTCTTTGTTGAGGTAGAAAACACTTTAAATGACATTTAAGAGGGTCCAATGAGATTCTTTCCTTGCTACAATGGAGCGACAAGATTGTTATATAAAATATCCAATGGCAAAATGCTGAGTCATCCACAAACGTATAGGAGATCATTGTAAATTCTTATTTAGCCAATATAATTAAGAAATGGAACTTTTGGGACAAGTGAACATGTTTGTTAAATTATTGTATCATAATATACAAACCATACGTGCATTGGCAATATACCAAGAACCAGAATGCAATAAAATAAACTTGACCCTAAACTTAAGGTAGCTTTAATTTCACTCTTCTTATTCATATGAACTTTAGGATCCTATAGATGTATACTTTGAATACATCAGAATAATTTGATATTTTTTTTAATGCATATTTGGGCTTTCTGATTGCTTGGACTTAAAGTGATTTTCTGTCTATAAAGGACCAAACCTATAGGAATCAATGTGAGTGGTGTCAAGTCCACCATTTTAATTGCTCCTTTGTAGAATTATAACCACATGATATTATATATTGCCTTATTCTTTATGTGTAGTAAATAAAGATTGAGAGATAATGATAATGGTTTTTATCTTCTTATCTTTTAGAAATGCCTTGTTTTCTAACCATCCAAAAGTGATAGAAGAGATTCTTTTCATTACTACGTACTTTTCCAGAGGTAAGTTATGAAAGAATGAGTGATTTTGCTGTTGAAGATAAAAAGACAAGAAAGCAAAATAATATTCTCCAAGCACATATAGATAATATTGGAAAAATTATAAAAAGTAGTTATTGCATGTTGGCCCTTGGAAACAGCAATTATTACAATAAAAGGCATATTATATTTATTATTATTAAAGGGACAGTTATCATAAATACAATCATTTCAGAAAAACTTTTTTGGAATCAGACATAGGAAAACTTATTAAGTTCTTAATATATACTCCCACTTATTAAGTTCTTAATATATACTAAGCGCTTATTAAGCGCTTATTAAGTTCTTAATATATACTAAGCGCTCCCACTTATTAAGTTCTTAATATATACTAAGCGCTTTACTTATTTTGCTTCCTTTAATCCTCACAACAAAAAGTGTCATTTTACAAAAGTAGAAACTGAGGCTGAGTCCTTAAGTAACTTGTTCAAAGTCATGTTGCCAGCAAAAGGCCTCATCTGGGTAGACCCTGTGTGTGTCTGATTCTAGGTCTTGTGCTCATAAATGTGACCATGCATTTGAGAGCCATGTTATGAGAACCTGCACTGTCCATGCTTCTCAACAACGCCCAGACAAGTGCAGACACCATGCATTCTCCTAGTTGCCATAATCAGATCAATGTGACAGTGAAGCATAATCAGTAGTTCACTGTCTTGGGGTTACATGATGACACACCCACCATTATTGCAGAACAAAGCTACCGATCATCGGAGTAACATGATTCTTAGATGCCAAGGTAGGTAAATGCCATGTCAGACTTTTTTCAAGGATACAATCATCACAAAAGAAGAGTGTACTTCTTTTTTTCTGGCTTCCTCCAAATAACCAGCATTAGGCTTTTTCTTCAGAAAGATTTGTAACATCTGTTTTGTCATTATCTTCTTTCAACTCTCTGTTAGAACAACGTGCTGAGTCATTGATTCTACCTTAGTCAAGGCCCCTCTTAAGCAAAGAAAGATTAAACCTGACAGTCCACAGCTGTAAACAGACCACTGTGGAGCGCAGAGACCGAAGTCTGAAGGCTGAGCTTTAAGAATGAACTGTAATTCTGTGATCATATAAAACTTGCAAAGCTGAGTCATATTTACTGTGTGGGTTTTCCAGCTGCATGCTAACTAGGAGCAATGCTAAGCGATCGGTGTGAAAGATTTTATACACATTTAAACCAAGAAATGGACAATCTTGTCCGAGTTTGTTAGAAACCTGAAGATGTCTGGCTTCATAACCAGAAGGGAATTGGGATGGATACTATTTGTGGTCCTCCCTATATCCACTCCCTCCCTACTTTTCCCAACCTATGGAACCCCAGTTTTCTCAGGTGGCTGCTGAGATCTCTTCTTCTCAGAGACTGTAGGCCCTCACCTCAGTGCCAGGCATGAATCATGGCCAGTCTAAATCTGTCTTAGAATGGGATTCTAAAATTCTAATTCTAATGGGATTACCCATTCTCCTCTACCTGGGAGCGTCCATATGACAAGTTTTGGCCAATGATGTGCTTTTGAGTGGGGCCCCAGGGAAAATTTTTGTCTTCCTGAGTAACATGAATAAACTTGATGGGCATAGCCTTTTACCCTTTACCGCCCTTCTGCCAGGGACATAGGCACGGTGCCTGGAGGCACAGCAGACATGTGACCATGGGATGACAAGTATGAGAACAAAAGTCGATCTTCTAAGGATAGTACGTCTGAAGTATAGAAAGATCCTTGGGCTCTGACAGCATCATTGAACAGCTATCTCATCCCAGGGCTGCTTTGGACCTCTTGCTATATGAGACAAATTTTATTTATTTAAGCCACTGTTCGTTGGGTTTTCTGTTCCCCGCAGCCTCGTATACTAGATTGAGCCGTATAAAATTGCCATCTTTGTAGGTCAAAAATTGTTGAAGATCAGAAGTTTCGTATGGTTCAACCCACATTTTGAACTGATGCGGAATCAGAAACATTTCACGTCTTCAATAGTCAAACTTCTCCTTTCCCTCTCCTCTGCCACCTGAAAGTAGATCTTTTTTTGAATATTTCTGATATTTAATCTGTGGTGTGTTAGTAAACCAGCTCATTTCGGGCGGGGGGAGGGGGTCCCTGATTTGTAGCATTTGCTGATTTCTGTGGTGTATGCTCTCACCATGGCCATTTCAAGCTACCGACTTGAGGTTACTGAACAAGGAGTTGGGAAGAGATACACACAATGAGCTCTTGTAAGCTGGAAGCACAGCACCAGCCCCTTCACAATGGCCACAGCTCTTTGTTATAGTGTCTGATGGGCTGCGCTAAAGTTGCCAGAAAGTTATTGATTTTTCCTACTACTAGTTCTCTTCATAGGGTTAGGACAAAAATGTGAGGAAAAGGATATAATTAGGACTTGGGGAAACTGGACAATGGAAATGTATGTCTTTACCATTTGATTCATTTAGATCTTATGAGAAAGAATACAGAAAATACGTAAGATGGTACCCACCAGGGAAACAAAACAAAAACAAAAACAAAACTTCATTAAACTTTTTTTTTACCAACCTGCACTTCTATTGCCAAGTCTATTCGTTGTCTCTAAAAGAATGGATAAGAAAGAAAACAAAGATATCCTTCATCTGCTTATTCACTCTTTTTTAAAAAGCAGTATTTTTGTTGCAGTGAAAGAAGATGAAGCGTTTGACTTCCATTTGGGTCAGTGACCTTTATAAAACCACAACAAAACTCATTTCCTCTAGCTGTTAAATGTCAAATAACTGTCTAGTTTTCAAACACTGACACTTCCATTTGCTTTAGGTACCTGATCCAAGAAATGATTAAAATTCTTCCTGGTTTAAACCTGAGCACAGCAAGGCCACCAGTATCAAGTGTGAAGTCTCCGTATTCCTTGTCATAAGTGTCTTTACCCTAGACGGAGAGATTCTCTCCAGAACTGCACACAGAATTATTTGTTACTACCTTGGATTTCCCTTTAGGCTTAAGAAGCTCACCTTTGAGGAGTGGGAGTGTGGAAGCTTTATTCCTTTGCGGGTGCTTGAAGCTGACAAATGACACAACAGAAGATCCTCCTCTTGGGGCTGATTCACACCATCCCTTCAGATGTTGCAGGTTGAACATTCTCCCTGGGCAGAAACCAAAATGCCTTCCAGTCCTGAAAATACTTTTAAAATAGGTTAACTTTTATGTTAAAGCTAAGCATATTTCTGTTGTAAATAAATTTTTTTTAGAGAAACATCTGATACTGACTAAGACATACTTATAAAAGGAGGGAGATAATAAAGTAGAGGAAAGTGAAGTTAGCATGGGCTTGAAGCAGGAAAGTCTTAATAGAGGAGGGATTTGACCAGGGCTTTGAAGGATGGGGAGTGATGTAAGATGGGTGAAGCAAAGGGGAGCGAGGAGAAGAGAAAGGGAGTAATGGAGAGCTCACGTTTCCTCCCTGGTGGTTTTCTAGATTTTATGAGCATCATCTGTTTCAAGAAAGATACACCAAAACAGCTGCTAAAACCCATCCATCTTTCCTGTTATTTTGAGCCATGATTTAGGATTCTAATCTCTGGAACCAACTTGTGGTGCTGATGTCCTTGAGAATAAAGAAGCTTTTGGGTGTGAACACCTAGTCCAGCAAGGCCATGGATATCCAGACCTGTCAGATTTCTTTCTCCAAAGTGCCTTTCATGTATTAAATTTCTCCTTTTCTTCTGCTTAAACGCTGCTTAAAAAACAGGAACAGTCTTTGGTTTTCTGTCTTTTAATTGGACATGTTGTTCAAAGTGTAATAATGTATTTTCTGTTTCAAAAAAAGCAAAATTCCTAGCTATTCCATGATGGTAATATCAAGCTTGTGAATCTTAGACAGAGACTGAAGTTCTGAAGTCACTTCCACCGAGACTCTTCTTTTGTTATGCCTCCTTATGGTTCAAAGGGGGGAATACATCCCTCCTTAATTCTTCTGGATCCACAGGGTCTCCAGTCCTGGTAAGGCAGTGAAAAAAGCAGAGAGGTAAGTGCTCTCCATGTACCATTTCATTAAATCCCAATAATTCTGTGTGTTACATTACTACCCCCATTTCACAGGTGAGGAAACTGAGGCACTAAGAAGTTAAGCAACTTGCCAAAGCCATGCCACAGTGGCAGAGTCTGCAGAACTCAAACCCAGACAGTGTGTCTCCAATGGTTACCTTCTCAACGGCCACACTCTACTTCGTTGGCAGAATTACAAAAGGTTCCTCTGCTTAATTATGTCTCAAATACATTCATTCTTTCCCTGATATACCTACTTACTTAACACCAGTTTAGATCATCATCAGTTCTTGCCCAGATTTACTGTAATGACCTCTGAACTGGTCTCCCTGTCTCTGGTCTGTTTCCCACTCTCCAGTGCATCCTCAACCCAGTCTACAGGGACAGAGCATTTTTTCCAGATCGTCCATCCAATCAAGCCCTTCCCTGGGGCTTTCAGAAGAGAGCTGAAACTTCATCTCTTAGTAACCCTGACTCTGTGTGTTGTGAGCCCTGCCATCCTCTACCCCACTCTTCAGCACATCCCAACAGAACAGTCCTACTAAGCCACCTCCATTTCCCCAAGCCTGTCATGCTTTTGCTTTCTGCCTGATTGTGCTGACTTCCTGTTTTCCATGTAGTTAATTTTTACTTGTTCTTACAAACTCTAGTCTAGGGTTTTGTCTCAGCCCTCTCCTATCCATCATAGTGCCCTGGGCATAGCCCACACATCATGGCCCACATCCTCAAGAAGCTCCTACTCCATTCAGAAAGCAGACAATTAAACCAAGTAATGAACAATTCCTGTTTCCAAATCACAGTTCCTAATATTCTATAATGTATAGTCTTATAATATTCACAGATATTCAAACAGCCTTCTGGTATTCACAAAGAAAACATCATTATTTGGATTGCTATGTTTCAAACGGGAAAGATAACTTGACTAATCAAGGAGTCCTAGCCATGACAAGTGTTTCTAGATACATCTGTGTGACTCTCCTCATTCGTCAAGTCTACTGGGAGGAGAACTGCAAGGTGTTTTTATAGCAGAACTAATCTTTTAGTTTTATTTCCTTTGGCAGCTGTGGCTTCTGACTTAACTCTTATTGTTCTTTCTTTAATTTCCTAAAAAGGCTGAAGATAGAAAAATAACAAAAAAAGGAAATCTCAAGAGACATTTTATTTTTGAAATAAACTAAGTACTGCCTGTTGCTCTACTTTATAAGTTATTGGCTTTGACCCTGGACGTGAAGTAGGAAGAAGGGGTTGGATAACTGTAGGAGAGGCCAGTGCATTTAGTGGGTTGGCAGTGCTGGAATAAGATTAATCTCTGATTAAGAGAGACCAACCTGGAAACAGTGTGTGAGGTCAGTCTATACTTTTAGGCTAGATGCTGCCGGATTGTGAACCTCCCCATCAAATACCCCTTCCCCCCTCTCCCCCAGTAGCCATTTCATCTTTTGTGCAGTTGATCAGTGGATTAATGATTTGTTTATAAGGATGAAAGACCAGGAGAAAGATGTCACGCCATATCAATACCATAGCCCAGTTTGGAGGGCACCTAGATATAGATTGTCCAAAACATTTTTACTTAATGTATGTTAAACGAGTGTTGAGTAAAAGACATTATAATTGACAAAGGTGTGGAAATTCTTTGGAAGCCAAGCATAGCATAAAAGCAGAGGGTAACAAACTAGTAAGAACCATAGGCCTTTCCTCTACTATAGAATGCCAGAAATACAAATATTTATGAAGTCATGTAGAAGCTGCAGTTTTTAGAAAACGGTTAAGTCTTATAAACTTTTACAAGACGTGCAACATTGTGAACACATTTGAGCTGAATATTAGCTATTCTTATTTGGAGACTAGTCCCCTTTCTTTTGTATCCCTTCTGTATTTAAAGGGTTAGAAGTCTAAAAACTACATTTTTCAGAATTGCTTGGGGCTAAAGTTTGAAATGTGATTTGGATCTGGCTAATGATATAGACTCATAGGGATATAGAAAACATAATGGCGGGAAAGCCCACCTCTGTGGTGTATAAGACGGCAAGCAAGTTCGCTAAAGCATAGGTGTTTGTGGCAGCCGGACGCTGTTCTCATGTTCGGTTCTCAGCTTCCCGGACGTGAGCAGGTGTGGCGGCAGCTTGACAGCAGCAGCAGTAGCAGCAACGGTGGTTAATCTTGGAACCAACAGATCAGTGGTAGCCCCATGACCTTCCAATAAATTTGTAAGTGCCTAATTGTCTCTGTTCAATTCCCTCCAAACTGAAAAATCTAAACTGGTTTCTATTTCATGTGCTGAGCTCTGGAATAATATCTAAACAGCAACTTGGAAAACCTGATTTATTAAAGAAAATGCATATAATTCAACATCTATGACTAACTCTGTCATATCCCCACTACGCTAAGTCAGAAGATGGATCCCAAAACTGAGGTAAGGGTTACTGTACGTCTGTTTTTGACTATGGTATTTCCATATATGTCTTGTGTAAATATGTGAAGCAGAAACTGAGGAATCAGTAGTTATAAGAGGGATCCGTAGAAGGAGTGACCTCCAAAGAAGGAGTGACCTCTGAATTAATGAAGAGCCAGTAATGAAATGGCTTTGTTTAAACAATCATTGGTGGTTCTCGTCCTCTTCTCCTTTCCCAGACCTCTGAATGCGGGAGTACCCCAGGCTCTCCACCTTGGACTTCTCTCTGCACCTGTACTCACTCCTCAAGTGATCTCACCTGGTCATATGGCTTTAAATGCCATCATTAAGATGATGACACAAAGTCCTCAAGTCAGACCCTTTCCAATGCACCACATGGTTCATTTCTTCATGGATGGGTTGAGGAGAGGATTGTGGTAAGAGGTGGATAACTGACTAATTCTCAGGTGTTTTGGTTTTTTGGAATCCATATGATTGATGAATAGAATCTTCCAGAAACCATCCACAAAGGGCCTCTCTGAGGCTGAGAGGTGCCGACTACTCATACTGAGGCCCCTGGTAATGTTAAAAAACAGAAAAAGGGCGAAGCAATGTTACAAAATTGAAGTATATTTTAAATCTTTACATTGAATAAATTAATGCCTTTAAAGCACATGCAAATACAATGCCTCTGCTGACAGCCTCATTTGCCATGGACCCAATGGCCTCTCGCTCCCTCCTACCGCTGGCTGGTCCTGCAACCATGTGAGCTGCTGACACAAACCAAGACTCTGGGGATGTGGGAGAACTTAAACTGGAGGCTGTCCTTCTTTTGACAAAGGAAAATGAAGCTGAGTTCACCACAACTGGACTCCTTACATTCATCTACTCACTCCCAATGTTATCTTCAAATATTCCCGTCTTTGACAAGGACTATCTCCTTGACCAAACTTTAGTCAGGTCTTCTGAGCACTCTGCTTGACTGGGCCTTGTCCTTGGCCTGCTAAGCCAGCTGAACCACAAGACTTCCCCTACTATAGGATGCCAGAAATACAAATATTTATGAAGTGAATCCTCCCATCCTTGATATCTAGTCATGTCCCTCTTCTCTCACCTCTGATATGTAACCAAGTCTCTCTTAATAATCCATCCACTGAACCCCTCACCTTGCCCCTTGTCTATAATTCCACAGAAACCCTTGCTGTTTCTGCAGTTGAGCTCAGTTGTGTATTGAAGTCTCTCTCCTCTACTGCAGTAGCTCAAATAAACTCTGTCTTGCCATTTTTAACGAGTGTCTGGTGCAATTTCTCTTTGACACCTTGTGTCCTTCCTCTCTCAGAACACAACTTACTTGAGGCTGGAAAAAGCATGTTAACTTCAGAGATGGGGCTGATAGACTAACACGAAGTCATCATATTAGCTGCCAGTTGGGAGTCTTGCTAGTTCTACCACCAGGCACTTACGGGTAGGACACTGAGCTCTGAATCAGAAACAGGACGAAGGTTAACCCTGAAGCAAAACTAGAGACAATATTTTGTCTTCCACTTACCGCATCTTTTATAACGTTCCTTAGTGCACACAAAATACTGCTTTGGGGAAGCCATTGTGGTCTGCATGGGAGTCCTGTATCCCTGAACTCTGGCATCCTACCTACATGCCAACTTTCTATGCTTAAAAATGTCTATCTTTTATCAATATCAGAGCTTGGTAAAACTATGTCTATTCTCTCAGAGAACTCTTTCCATTTAAATATCCCAATAGGAAACAATCTTAAAACATAGTCATTCTAAAGAGCAAAATGCTTATAGTAGTTAGATATGATGTTCCTCTAAGTATTTGCATTTTTAGCAGGGAATATTGCTTTGACACCATGAAGGCATCTTAATTGTGGAAGACCGCTAAGAACTGAAACTGTCCACCCTGATACTCAGTCTGAACACCGAGAACCAAAACCACACCTACTGTCTACATTAGCATCACTTTGCTGTTCCTCTGTCTTTACCAGCATTGCTTTATTTGTTCAGGAGTCTTCTGCCCAGGGAAATGGCTTGATTGTTCATTATAGGATCTTCCCAAAAGACCCATCACCTCTGGATAACATCAACAGAGAGTTTGCACCTAAGATTCTTTGAACACCTTGCCTTGATGTTTCCAACTATCTTGGGTGGTTGTATTGAGATCCTTAGCCCCATCTTAAAAGACTCACCTTACATCACCGTTTTAATTCTCAATAAATTCTGTCCTCGTCTTCCCCTACTCCGAGACAACAGCAGAGCTTCGTGAGGTGGTGGTCACCCTTTCTGAGGTAAGCAATAAACTCAGATTTGTCTTATCAAAAGTTTCTGTTGGTGATATTTGGGGAGCCAGCATTTAATAGCTCAGGAATCTTGCATTGAGAGAAGTCTGTAGCTGTTTCTTTAAATCGTTGACATGACTTAAATGTGAGGCTGTTCCTAGGCTGAGTTCTTTCAAATTGGATATAATAATCAGACAGAGAAAGAGAAATATCATATGATATCACTTATATGTGGAATCTAAAAAAATGATCCAAATGAACTTATCTACAAAATAGAAACAGACTCACAGACATAGAAAACAAACTTATGGTTACCAAATGGGAAAGGTGAGAGGGATAAATTAGAAGTTTGAGACTAACATATACACACTACTATATATAAAATAGATAATCAACAAGGACCTACTGTATAGCACAGTATTATTCAATATTCTGTTGTAATAACCTAAATGGGAAAAGAATCTGAAAAAGAATGGATATATATATATATATAACTAAATCACTTTGCTGTACACCTGAAACTAACACAACATTGTAAATCAACTATACTCAAATATAAAATAAATTTTTTTTAAAATGCATATAACAGAAAGGCACAAAGGTTGGTGCCAGAAAATTCTCTTAGTTGTCAGGATAGATTAAAACTCCATAACCAACCCAGAAGATGCCAAAATTCCATCGTTCCTCAAAAATCCAAAAACTCACATGAGTCTTTACTGTGTGCACATTTGAATGAGCCAATAAAAAAAGCAAGATACGTCTTACAAAATGCCGTTGCACTAGTGTAGTATGTTATTTTCTAAATATGAAAATATTCTATCTTTATGTTGTAAGATACCCTTCAGCAAGGAGCTATTTTCACATGTAACTACTGTGGGAATGCAAAAACAGTAACAAATTTCATTTTGGAAAAAGAGAAAGGATATATATGAGTTACCACAAGTTTTCCAATATCTGTCTTTAAAGCTTCTGAGAGCTGATGTGTAGCAAATATAAAGAGATTTTTTTTTCTCTTATTCAGCTTAAAGGTAATTTTTACTATTTCATATTCAAGAAACCACTAGAGGGCCCTAAAGGCCACCTTAAATCCAGAAGTTGTTCCTTTCAAAGGGAGTGATCAGTGCACACAGGTTATGTATAAGCTGGCAAGAAGCAGAAGAAAAACTCTATAGTCATTTGCTCAAAAACTAGAAAAAGAGAATTCATACAAAGATATAATATCTAACCTGTATCTACTTAAATGCTTAATAGAATGAAGTTGTATTCCTCTAATACAGCAGCATTTTTCTTTCTGGGAACATATAAGTACAGGCCATAATAACGACTTGTCTTCAACATGAGTGATTTTTGCAGGTACTAATACAAGTAATTTGCTTTCCAATGTTGACCCAATTATTAGAGTTTCTTAGTAGGAATTTTATAGTAAACAAAGTCAACTTATGAGAAATAGTGAATTACAGCGAGGCTGCAACTCAGTTGCGTTGAGCCTAAGAAACAATACTACACAGAACCTCTTACAAACATGCACCTGCACAGGGTACACGGAGTGTCAGTGGCTCTCATGGCCCATGGTACTTCCACCCCTCATTGGTATCCCCGCTGGCAGGGGCAGGGGCTGTGGCTCCCTTGGTCACAGATACCTGCCCATCACCTAGTTCAGTGGGTCATTAAAGTGTCTCTGGAATGACAGTGCCAGGGATAAAATAAGTACTCAACACGTATTCATGAAAGTTTTATACTTTACTTAGAAGGAAGCAGTCACATTTAGTGCTCTAAATTAGTTGGCTTATTCAAAACAGAAATACAAATTAAGTAAATGTCCAGAGTTCCACAGCTGCACTGATGCTAAAGTAGAGAAAAGGAATTAGCACAGGTGCAGAGTGAAAAGCACCGACTCAGCAGCAGCAGGAAGTAGGAGCCAAGGGTGTCTGTGAGACCCACGTGAGCCTCCTGGGAATTAGGTGGAAACTTGGAGAAGATACTAGATTTTCCACAGGGCATGAAATGGGGACTCACTCCAGTCTGATTAAAATCTTCAAGGCTCAAAAGTCCCCAGTGGGCCCAAAGTTGTTACATAAGCATTTTAAAATAGGAACTATACAGAGAAGTGGGCAGCTGAAATGCAAAGGACAGAAAGGCTCTGGGCAAATTGGCTCAGGAGCCTCATAATGCTGGAGAAAATGAAATCAGCCTCAGGCAAAGAGGAAGGCAGAAGAGGAAAGACAGAGCCCTGAGAAGTGAACTTTTGCAAAGGCAGCCGGCTGAGTGTTGCCTGAATGAAGCCGATAAGGTCAAGAGTGAGCATTTCTTAATCGGTCATGGCTCTGGATTCTTTAAGATACAAACGTCTAGATTTTTCTGGCAAAATAAAGGTCCATTTCATGAGTAAGCAGCCACATGAATAAGGGGAGAAAAATTATTTTGCCCTTTTCCCTGTTTTGTTATTCCTATCACTCCTCCTATTAAGATTAATTCTATGTCTGAGAAGGGCATATGTTTTCATTATCTGATAAAATGTCTGCATTTTTATACGTATTAGCATGTTTTATCTGCTTTTGTCATAAAAGATCCAGAAATAAGTGGAACCACAAGAGTTGAGTTGATGGCTCATGGGTTTCATTTCTCAAGATGCCCCTGGTTTCTTCACAGAGCATAAACCTTCTCCTGGCTGGACCATAGCACCAGCTCCTGATTTGCAAGCTCACTCATCACAATACATCCAATGTAATGGATTCACTCATCAAACATCTACTGAGTCTCTACTACAGTATATGCTGCAGAGAGAGAAATAAATAAGCCCAGATCATTACCCTCAAGGAACTCAGGTCTAATAGAAGAGAAAGAAAACTAAGTGATAATAAGATACTGTGGTAAGTATTGCAGTTGAGGTGCACATGGTCTAAAGGTTTGGGCCTCAGGCTGTATTTATTTATTAGTATGTATGTATGTATGTATGCATGCATGTATGTATGTGTTAGGAGTCCATTCAAAGGCAGGAAAACCCAACCATCACTCACCTCAGTTTATTTGTCTCAGACAAGGTCAGAGGTGGGCAGTCCAGGGCTGGTGCAGGAGCTCCATGATGTCATCAGGGATCCAGGTGTTTCCATCTTTCCCTCCACCATCCTTAGCTTAGAGGCATTTGCCTTCATGCTCATTGCCTTATGATTGCAAAATAGCTGCTCCACCTTGAGACATCACATCTGTCTATGTTCTAGGCAGGGAGAAGGAGGAAGAAGGAAGGGCAAAATGAAGCATCCTAGCTGTAAGTGAAAAATATTGCCTGCCATATCAGTAAACAAAGGATGTTGCCGCCACCAAGCCATCACATTATAGCCGCCCCAATGGTGAGCCCTGCAACGATGCACCCTGAGGAGACTCAAGATGAGGAAGCACAGGAGACTGGCCCCCAGATAGCTGAGGTGCATATCAAAGGAATGATTTCAGTGAGCCCAGATTTTGCATCTTCCCGTACATAGAAAAGCACTAAATTCCTTAACTTGAGATGTCTGGTTTTCTTTAATTAACAGTAATCTTTTGATGTTCCGATACTTGGTCTTTGTTGCAAAAACTCCTATGTACCCTGGCTCCCCCTTGTCTCTTCGGAGCAGTCTCTCAGAGTTATCTGAGATGCTGTGTCCCAGGCCTAAGTCCTCAGCTTTGTCCACCAGATAAGTAACTCTCAACTTTTAGGTTTTGCATTTTTTTCAGTCCACATAGCCCATTCGGTCTCTTCTTTATCAAGAAAGCAAAAACCTTTCCAGAAGCCCCAACACATAAATGTTCTCTTATATCTCATCCACCAGAGCCGTGTCACAGGCTGGAAGCTGGCTGATGAGAAGGGGGTGGGGGATGGGAATTAGGGTAGCCAACCCACAGTGTAGGACATGTTAATGCATTCCACAGCTCTCACTGTTCTCTCTCACCCACCTGAGCATCCACTGTCCTCTCTAGTTAATCTGAACACTGGCAAGGAAAGACTAGGGGATAATTCTGGGATGTGCTTATGGCTACTGCTCTTTCAGAACAGTTCCCTGAGACTTCCCTGATGGCACATTGGTTAAGAATCCACCTGCCAATGCAGGAGACACAGGTTTGAGCCCTGGTCCGGGAAGATCCCACGTGCCACAGAGCAACTAAGCCCGTGCACCACAACTACTGAGCCTGCACTCTAGAGCCCTCGAGTCACAACTACTGAGCCCACGTGCCACAACTACTGAAGCCCACGCACTTAGAGCCCGTGCTCCGCAACAAGAGAAGCCACCGCAATGAGAAGCCCGCGCACCGCAACAAAGAGTAGCTCCGCTCGCCGCAACTAGAGAAAGCCCGTGCACAGCAACGAAGATCCAATGCAGCCAAAAACAAAATAAATAAATTAATAAAAAACACAAAAAAACAGTTCCCTGGAGTAAAGTGATGGATGAGGAAGTTCATCTTTTTGAGAGTTTCCCCCTGTTTAAGTATTGAACTATAAATTTAAAGAGAAGCCACTGTGTCTCCCTAAATAGGTTTCCCCTTCCCCTCTTTGGAGCCCAGTATCAGTTTTAGATGGCAGGGCACCTAGTAGCCCCAATTCCATTTTCAGCTGAGGTGACTGAAACTTCACCTTTTCACTGATGTCCCCATAACCTCTTAACAAGAGAACTGAATATTTCCTCCCAAGGGGATCCCCTTCCGCATCTTCCTGGGGAAGCCTGCACTACAATTATCACCTGACTTACTGTCAAATAAAGGCATGGCATTCCTTAGGTATTCACTGTATGCCAACCACTGTGTTAAGCTCCTTTAATCCTTCAACAACCACCTTATGAGAGGTGCTGAGGCACACAAAAATTGTCACTTGTCCTAGGTCACATAGCTCATAAGTAGTGGAGGGGGGATTCAAACCCAGGCAGTCTGCCTCTCAGTGGACACTGGGCAGGGGCTTTTAGTACTAAATCACCTCTGTTCATCTAGGGGGAAATTATATTCTCAGGAGCTCTTCAAGCTACAGACATGAGACCTCCTGGAACCCGTTCTAAGTTAACTTAGAAAGGTGCATGGCTAACACTAATAATTCAGGAATATAAGCCAGGCTAAGATTTTAATTGTTCATTCATTCATTCAATAAATACTTATTGAATCCCTGATATATGCTAGGTACTACTCCAGGGCCTGGAGATTCAACTGTGAGCAAGATAGTATGGACACTTGCCTAAGAGTTTATAGCCTCTAGGGAAGACAAGTGGATAAATGACATTTGATGAGTGATATGATAGGAAAAATTCAAGGGGCTATAAAATAGCACAGGGGCCTAGTTCCTATTTTGGGGGTGGAGGTGGGAAGTGATATTTAAGGCCTCTGAAGGGTTGAAGTTGCCAAAGAAGCTGCTGATGGGAAAGAGTGTTCCAAGGGGAGAGAGAGAGAGAGGGAGAGAGAGAGAGAATATGTGTCCCTGTGTGTTGGGGTTGGGGTGGTGGGGGGAGATGTACCTCTACTGTCAGGAAAACCTGCCTTATTGGATAATTGGAATGAATTACAAAACCCCTGGGGCAAAAGTTCAAGGAGAAAAATGGAGGAGTGGGCAGAAGAGTCATGAAGAGCTCTGTAACCTAAGCCAAATTAAGGTCAAATACTTTGTTTACGGGTTTAGTCTTTCACAATTAGAATTGTAATTGTAATTACACAATGTCACCAGTAAAGAAACAGTAATATAGCTCATGTCATTTTTGTTCCAAATGAGCTTGTTAACTTCATGGCACATTGATCATTTTAAAATGAGATTTTTTTTTTCACATTAACTTAAAAATGTTTGGAAATGAAATGCTTAACATTCTAAAACATTTCTTATCCTTTACAATGGAGGATAATAGGTGAGTATCTATGTGCCATCTGACAGCACACTTTGGTCTTGGTTCTCCTTGTTTTGTGATTCCTGACGAAAAACATATGTCTCAGCTCTTTTATTCTCTTTCAAGAGTGACTTCCACAGAACAGATGAGAGTTCTTCCCAGAATGTGGGATTCTAGGCATGATCTGCAGGGTGATACAAAGGTAGCTGCAGTCCCTCCACCTTCTCTCCTTGTCCCCTCTCTGGCTCCTAGGCAGCTGTGCCATTGGGTGAACTGGGTTGGATACCAGTGAACAAGTGACTCATTTATCCACTAAATACTGGATAAAGAATGTAAGTGGTCTCAACAGATAGGAAGGACAGGGAGATGGGTAAGGAGGCAGAGTGGCTTTGGTAAGAAACCAAGAGAGGCATTGTTTGGATATATGCTGTCTAGAAAGTGGGGTGAATGTAGTGCCCAGTCCTGGGGAGATATGAGCCCTGTGCAGCCAGGAGAAATGACCCCACCCCAGGTAACCAGGGGATCAGGGCTCTCTATTCACAGGCAGAGGATGTCAGAATTCTGAGGGATTCATTCATTCATTCACTCAACAAATATGCCATGGTAACAGAGCAGTGAATAAAACAGACAAACACCCCTGCATTCATGAAACATATTCTAGTGCTGCGGAGACAATCCAGTAACATGAAAAAAGTAATATTTCATGACTTAATTGGACTACTCCAAAAATGCAATTTTGAATTCTGGTCTTCCATTGAAAAATAAATCAATGTAATTCACTGCATTTATAGAATGAAAGAGAAAAAACACACATCATCTCAATAGTTGCAGAAAAAGCATTTGGTAAAATCCAATATCCATTCATAATTTTAAAAAGCAAACACTCCTACCAAACTTGAACTACAAGGGAACTTTCTTAATTTAATAAAAGATATTTACAAAGCAAATTCTGATGAGTGTAATAATTCATGGTAAAATGTTGAAAGTTTTCTTTTTGAGATCTATAACAAGACAAGGAATCACTTTTATTTAACATACACCATTGAAAGTCTTAGCCAGTACAGTATGAAACAAAAAATAAATAAATTGTATAGTTATCAGAAATGAAGAAATAAAACATCACTCTTCACAGCTGATATAATTACATGAGTGGAAAAATTGAAAAGAAATTACAGCCAAATTAAAATAATTAATAAATGAGTTTAGAGAAGCGAAATTTGTGGCCCTGAACCAAGATGGCAGAGTAGAAGGATGTGCTCTCACTCCCTCTTGTGAGAACACCAGAATCACAACTAGCTGCTGGACAATCATTGACAGGAAGACACTGGAACTCACCAAAAAAGATACCCCACATCCAAAGACAAAGGAGAAGCCACAGTGAGATGGTAGGAGGGGCGCAATCACAGTAAAATCAAATCCCATAACCGCTGGGTGGGTGACTCACAGACTGGAGAACACTTATACCACAGAAATCCACCCACTGGAGTGAAGGTTCTGAGCCCCACATCAGGCTTCCCAACCTGGGGGTCCGGCAACAGGAGGAGGAATCCCTAGAGAATCAGACTTTGAAGGCTAGTGGGATTTGATTGCAGGACTTTGACAGGAGTGGGGGAAACAGAGACTCCGCTCTTGGAGGGCACACACAAAGTAGTGTGCACATCGGGACCCAGGGGAAGGAGCAGTGACCCCGGGGGAGACTGAACCAGACCTACCTGCTAGTGTTGGAGGGTCTCCTACAGAGGCGAGGGTGACTGTGGCTCACTGTGGGGACAAGGACACTGGCAGCAGAAGTTCTGGGAAGTACTCCTTGGTGTAAGCCCTCCCAGAGTCTGCCATTAGCCCCACCAAAGAGCCCAGGTAGGCTCCAGTGTTGGGTTGCCTCAGGCCAAACAACCAACAGGGAGGGAACCCAGCCCCACCCATCAGCAGACAAGTGGATTAAAGTTTTACTGAGCTCTGCCCACCAGAGCAACAGTCAGCTCTATCCACCACCAGTCCCTCCCATCAGGAAACTTGCACAAGCCTCTTAGATAGCCTCATCCACCAGAGGGCAGACAGCAGAAGCAAGAAGAACTACAATCCTGCAGCCTGTGGAATGAAAACCACATTCACAGAAAGATAGACAAGATGAAAAGGCAGAGGGCTATGTACCAGATGAAGGAACAAGATAAAACCCCAGAAAAACAACTAAGTGAAGTGGAGATAGGCAACCTTCCAGAAAAAGAATTCAGAATAACGATAGCGAAGATGATCCAGGATCTCGGAAGAAGAATGGAGGCAAAGACCGAGAAGATGCAAGAAATGTTTAACAAAGACCTAGAAGAATTAAAGAACAAACAAACAGAGATGAACAATACAATAACTGAAATGAAAAATACCCTGGAAGGAATCAATAGCAGAATAAGTGAGGCAGAAGAACGGATATGTGACCTGGAAGACAGAATGGTGGAATTCACTGCTGCAGAACAGAATAAAGAAAAAAGAATGAAAAGAAATGAAGACAGCCTAAGACACCTCTGGGACAACATTAAATGCAACAACATTCGCATTATAGGGGTCCCAGAAGGAGAAGACAGAGAGAAAGGGCCCAAGAAAGTATTTGAAGAAATTATAGTCAAAAACTTCCCTAACATGGGAAAGGAAATAGCCACCCAAGTCCAGGAAGTGCAGGGAGTCCCATACAGGATAAACCCAAGGAGAAACACACTGAGATACATAGTAATCAAACTGGCAAAAATTAAAGACAAAGAAAAATTATTGAAAGCAGCAAAGGAAAAACGACAAGTAACATACAAGGGAACTCCCATAAGGTTAACAGCTGATTTCTCAGCAGAAACTCTACAAGCCAGAAGGGAGTGGCATGATATACTTAAAGTGATGAAAGGGAAGAACCTACAACCAAGATTACTCTACCCAGCAAGGATCTCATTCAGATTCAATGCAGATATCAAAAGCTTTACAGACAAACAAAAGCTAAGAGAATTCAGCACCACCAAACCAGCTCTACAACAAATGCTAAAGAAACTTCTCTAAGTGGGAAACACAAGAGAAGAAAAGGACCTAGAAAAACAAACCTAAAACAATTAAGAAAATGGTCATAGGAACATACATATCGATAATTACCTTAAACGTGAATGGATTAAATGCTCCAACTAAAAAACACAGGCTTGCTGAATGGACACAAAAACAAGACCCATCTATATTCTGTCTACAAGAGACCCACTTCAGACCTAGGGACACATACAGACTGAAAGTGAAGGGATGGAAAAAGATATTCCATGCAAATGGAAATCAAAAGAAAGCTGGAGTAGCAATATTCATATAAGATAAAAGAGACCTTAAAATAAAGAATGTTACAAGAGACACGGAAGGACACTACATAATGATCAAGGGATCAATCCACAAAGAAGATATAACAATTATAAATATATATGCACCCAACAGAGGAGCACCTCAATACATAAACCAACTGCTAACAGCTATAAGAGGAAATCGACAGTAACACAATAATAATGGGGGAAATTAACACCTCACTTACACCAGTGGACAGATCATCCAAACAGAAAATTAATAAGGAAACACAAGCTTTAAATGACACAAGAGACCAGATAGATTTAATTGATATTTATAGGACATTCCATCAAAAACAGCACATTACACTTTCTTCTCAAGTGCGCATGGTATATTCTCCAGGATAGATCACATCGTGGGTCACAAATCATGCCTCAGTAAATTTAAGAAAATTGAAATCATATCAAGCATCTTTTCTGACCACAATGCTCTGAGATTAGAAATGAATTACAGGGGAAAAAAAGGAAAAAAACACAAACACATGGAGGCTAAACAGTACTTTACTAAATAACCAAGAGATCACTGAAGAAATCAAAGAGGAAATCAAAAAATACCCAGAGACAAATGACAATGAAATCACGACGATCCAAAACTTATGGGATGCACCAAAAGCAGTTCTAAGAGGGAAGTTTATAGCTATACAAGTCTACCTCAAGAAACAAGAAAAATCTCAAATAAACAATCTAACCTTACACCTAAAGGAACTAGAGAAAGAAGAACAAACAAAACCCTTTCCTTAGCAGAAGGAAAAAAATCATAAAAATCATGCAGAAATAAATGAAATAGAAACAAAGAAAACAATAGGAAAGATCAATAAAACTAAAAGCTGGTTCCTTGAGAAGATAAACAAAATTGATAAACCATTAGCCAGACTTATCAAGAAAAAGAGGGAGAGGACTCAAATCAATAAAATTAGAAATGAGGGCTTCCCTGGTGGCGCAGTGGTTGAGAATCTGCCTGCCAATGCAGGGGACACGGGTTCGAGCCCTGGTCTGGGAGGATCCCACATGCCGCGGAGCAACTGGGCCCATGAGCCACAATTACTGAGCCTGCGCGTCTGGAGCCTGTGCTCCGCAACAAGAGAGGCCGCGATGGTGAGAGGCCCGCGCACCGCAATGAAGAGTGGTCCCCGCTTGCCGCAGCTAGAGAAAGCCCTCGCACAGAAACGAGGACTCAACACAGTCATAAATAAATAAATAAAAGAACGTGAATTTCTTTAAAAAAAAAAAAAAATTAGAAATGAAAAAGGAGAAGTTACAACAGACACCGCAGAAATACAAAGCATCCTAAGAGACTACTACAAGCAACTCTATGCCAATAAAATGGACAACCTGGAAGAAAGGGACAAATTCTTAGAAAGGTATAACCTTCCAAGACTGAACCAGGAAGAATTGAAAATATGAGCACACCAATCACAAGTAATGAAATTAAAACTGTGATCAAAAATCGTCCAACAAACAAAAGTCTAGGACCAGATGGCTTCACAGACAAATTCTATCAAACATTTAGAGAAGAGCAAACAGCTATCCTTCTCAAACTCTTCCAAAACATTGCAGAGGAAGGAACACTCCCAAACTCATTCTATGAGGCCACCATCACCCTGATGCCAAAACCAGAAAAAGATACTACAAAAAAAGAAAATTACAGACCAATATCACTGATGAATATAGATGCAAAAATCCTCAACAAAATACTAGCAAACGGAATCCAACAACACATTAAAAGGATCATACACCATGATCAAGTGAGATTTGTCCCAGGGATGCAAGGATCCTTCAATACATACAAATCAATCAATGTGATACACCATATTAACAAACTGAAGAATAAAAACCATATGATCATCTCAATAGATGCAGAAAAAGCTTTCAACACAATTCAACACCCATTCATGATAAAAACTCTCCAGAAAGTGGGCATAGAGGGAACCTACCTCAACATAATAAAGGTCATATATGACAAACCAACAGCAAACATCATTCTCAATGGTGAAAAACTGAAAGCATTTCCTCTAAGGTCAGGAACAAGACAAGTATGTCCACTCTCACCACTATTATTCAACATAGTTTTGGAAGTCTTAGCCACAGCAATCAGAGAAGAAAAAGAAATAAAAGGAATACAAATTGGAAAAGAAGAAGTAAAACTGTCACTGTTTGCAGATGACATGATACTATACATAGAGAATCCTAAAGATGCCACCAGAAAACTACTAGAGCTAATCAAGGAATTTGGTAAAGTTGCAGGATACAAAATTAATGCACAGAAATCTCTTGCATTCCTATACACTAATGATGAAAAATCTGAAAGAGAAATTAAGGAAACACTCCCATTTACCATTGCAACAAAAAGAATAAAATACCTAGGAATAAACCTACCTAGGGAGACAAAAGACCTGTATGCAGAAAATGATAAGACACTGATAAAAGAAATTAAAGCTGGTACAAATGGATGGAGAGATATACCATGTTCTTGGATTGGAAGAATCAATGTTGTGAAAATGACTAAACTACCCAAAGCAATCTACAGATTCAATGCAATCCTTATCAAATTACCAATGGCATTTTTTGCAGAACTAGAACAAAAAATCTTAAAATTTGTATGGAGACACAAAAGACCCCGAATAGCCAAAGCAGTCTTGAGGGCAAAAAACAGAGCTGGAGGAATCAGACTCCTTGACTTCAGACTATACTACAAAGCTACAGTAATCAAGACAATATGGTAGTGGCACAAAAACAGAAACATAGATCAATGGAACAAGATAGAAAGCCCAGAGATAAACCCACGCACCTATGGTCAACTAATCTATGACAAAGGAGGCAAGGATATACGTGGAGAAAAGACAGCCTCTTCAATAAGTGGTGCTGGGAAAACTGGACAGCTACATGTAAAAGAATGAAATTAGAACACTCCCTAACACCATACACAAAAATAAACTCAAAATGGATTCAAGACCTAAATGTAAGACCAGACACTACAAAACTCTTAGAGGAAAACATAGGAAGAACACTCTTTGACATAAATCACAGCAAGATCTTTTTTGACTCACGTCTTTGAGTTATGGACATAAAAACAAAAATAAAATAAATGCAATAAAGAGATATATATAAGTGTCATGGGAGAACTAGAAAAGGCACAATTACTCCTGGTTGAGAAGATTACAAAACGTTTTGTAGAAGGAGAAAATTTAGATATTCTAAGATGAGGGGTAAAGTCATTTCAAGTGATGGCAACGTTAGAGCACAGAGGTGAGGAAGCTATAGAACGTAAGTGTTGAACAGTTTTCCTGGCATATCACATACATGAAAAAGTCTTTAGGAAACAAAAAACCAGGTAAAAAAAAACAAAAAATCAAAAAAACAAAAATAAACAAATGGGACCTAATGAAACTTCAAAGCTTTTGCACAGCAAAGGAAACCATAAACAAGACGAAAAGACAACCCTCAGAATGGGAGAAAATATTTGCAAATGAATCAACGGACAAAGGATTAATCTCCAAAATACACACACAGCTCATGCAGCTCAATATCAAAAAAACAAACAACCCAATCGAAAAATGGGCAGAAGACCTAAATAGACATTTCTCTAAAGAAGACATACAGATGGCCAAGAAGCACATGAAAAGCTGCCCAACATCACTAATTATTAGAGAAATGCAAATCAAAACTACAATTAGGTATCACCTCACACCAGGTAGAATGGGCATCATCAGAAAATCTACAAACAACAAATGCTGGAGATGGTGTGGAGAAAGAAAAGGGAACCCTCTTGCACTGTTGGTGGGAATGTAAATTGATACAGCCACTATGGAGAACAGTATGGAGTTTCCTTAAAAAACTAAAAATAGAATTACCATATGATCCAGCAATCCCACTACTGGGCATATACCCAGAGAAAACCATAATTCTAAAAGACACATGCACCCCAATGTTCATTGCAGCACTATTTACAATAACCAGGTCATGGAAGCAACCTAAATGCCCATCGACAGACAAATGGATAAAGAAGATGTGGTACCTATATACAATGGAATATTACTGCGCCATAAAAAGGAACGAAATTGGATCATTTGTTGAGACTTGGATGGATCTAGAGACTGTCATACAGAGTGAAGTAAGTCAGAAAGAGAAAAACAAATATCGTATATGAACGCATATATGTGGAACCTAGAAAAATGGTACAGATGAACCGGTTTGCAGGGCAGAAACTGAGACACAGATGTAGAGAACAAATGTATGGACACCAAGGGGGGAAAGCCACGGGAGGGTGGGGGTGGGGGTGGTGGGATGAATTTGGCAATTGGGATTGACATGTATACACTGATGTGTATAAAATTGATGACTAATATGAACCTGCTGTATAAAAAAATAAATAAAATAAAATCCAAAAATTTTTTTAAATAAATAAATAATAAATTTTAAAAAAATAAAAAAATAAATGAGTTTAACAAAGTTACTAGAAACAATATTTTAAATTCTATATACTAGTTATTTAAAAATCAAATGAAAAGATACCATTTATAATAACTACAAAAATATCAAATATCAGAGAATAAATCTAATAAAGTATATGCAAAACCTGAGTGCAAAAAAAAAAACTATAAAACACTATTAAGACAAATAAAATAATATCTAAATAATTGATAGGAAATACATTCATGAATTAGAGTAATCAAGATTGTAAAAAATAATATCAGATGGATCTATATATTTAAAGCAAACCTCCTTTGATTGTTATCTTTATTATTATTATTAAACTTGACAAGCTGAAATTTAGTTAGCTATCCAAGGACCAAGAATCGTCAAGAAAATTTTTTAAGAAGAAAAACAAAGCCAGATTCCTGATTATCAAGACTGTGAAGCTACAGTTGTTAAGACACTGGCACAGATTTAGAGAATGGTACAAGGAGAGACAAATAGACCAATGCAATAGAAAGAGGGCCAAAACAGACAGCCACACAGGGATTTATGAGAAAGGTGATATTATTGACCAATGGGAGAAAGGGAGACCTCTTCAATAAATAATATTGGAACAATTAAATATCCACATAGAAAAAGAAAATAAATTTGACCTCTACCTTACACCATAAACATATTTTAATTCCAGATTTTTTAAGTCATAAATGTGAAAAAAAATGAAGGAACTTTAAGAAGATATGATAGGAGTATACCTTCATGATTTCAGAGTAGAAAAAGACTAAAAATAGGACAACATAAAAAATGCAAACTATAAAGAAACCATAAAAGCACAAATCACATATTACATTGAAATTAATAACTTCTGTTCATCAAAAGATACATTTAAGACTGAAAAGGGAAACCCAGAGAGAAGGAAATATTTACAACATGAGCAACAGTTAGAAACTTATGCCAGATATATAAAAGGCGTCTACAAATTAATAAGAAAAAAGATACAATCCAACAGAAAAATGGATAAGAACAAATCACAAAAGAGGCTATTCAAATGGCCAACAAATTCTTCTATCATATTACAATTCCTCAAAGACAAACCGAAAACAAAAGATAAACAAGACACAGAAAAGTGGAGGCCTTGGCCGATTGGCAAGCAGGGAGTGTGCAGGGGAGAAAGTAGGGTGTGCCAGACCTTAGGCTAAGAGAACCTTGGTGATAGTCAATAAAGCTCCGCTATTCTTATCTGTGATTCTTGGGACCAGCCCCCGACATTGAAAAGTTTATCAGTTTTCTGTGGGCCTTTGGATTTTCATTAAATCTTTCCCTGATCCCACACACCAATTCTGCCCTCAATCACAGAGCCCAGTTCCTCTCTGTTGGCCGCTAAGTGTGATCACCCTGAAGAAGGCTTAAGGCTGTTTCTTTTCCCATGAGAAGTGTCTTTTGGAGCTGAACAGAGATCTGCAGTTGATTTGTTAGTGGGCGGAAAGGAAGTGTGGAAAATGTAAGTTGCAAATTGAATTTTTCTTGAAAAGACAGCTATTGGCTCGAATTTTCAGGTAATCGGTTATGATGCTGTCGAATAAAATCACTCACAGTAGGGTCCACCTAATAATAGCAAATGCAGATTACCTCATACACTCTTAACTCCTTGAAAACTCTTGCTTGTGGCTTCAGGCAGAAGACCTCCGGTGAGAAAAACTTGCAAAAAGATTTGACCTGAAATCAATGATGAAATCCTTTGCAGCATTTTAAGTGTAACTGTGTAAAGAGAAAGCAATTACCGTCGTTCATTTAATCACTTCTCTGAAAGTGAGCTGAATTCTTCATTTGGGGGTGAAAGAATCCACTTGAAAATATTACTTTGCAATAGCTTTTACTACAAATGGCCCCAGAAGCACTGTCTGGGTATAACAAATTACCGAACACTTGTGAATATTTTAACTCCAAACATAACTTTATACATTGGGCCTATTGGCAGTGGAATAGTGGAAGCATTTATACATATTATAATAATAAATAAGAATGTAGCCAGTCTTTGGAAGATTCACAATAATGGAGTGGAAGCTTCTATACATTTATATTTTTCAAAATACCTTCTATAAAGTAGGTTAGATTTTTTTATTTTATAAAAACTAATTTTGAGTATGCTTCAACCCTACTCCATTCTAGAAAATCAATTTTTAGGAATTACCAATTATTCACCTTCATACATTACAATCTCTATAACTTTAGACACTGGTTTATTCATTCTATTTGACAATAAAAAATAAAGTAACCTAAAATAAAATAAAGTAACCTAGTATTACCTTGGTGAAATGTTCTATTAATCTTTCAAGTTTGAAAATGAATGCCACAGGAAAATGTCAAACAATAGAAAATTTATTAGGGTAATGGAAGAAAATTTAAAGTACTCCCCTAAATGCTCGGAACTAGGTTATGCCCTGCAACTGCCTTTGAGTTGAAACTTAAATGAGGTATTGAGTTACAAGTGTGTTTGAGTTAACATAACTGGAGAAGAAGTAGAAAATTCTTTGCCTTAATTCCAGAGAATATTGTGTATAGCTGTAAGTGAAAGCAGACATGATAGAACTTTTTTCACATTAGTTGACACCCACAAAGTTGATAGCAATGTATATATGATTCACGATCATCCATTACTCAAACCCTGCACTGCAGAGAGACCTGTAGGATATTTGTTGGTAGGGCTGGCTTCATGGGCATGTGACATGTGCAGTCACACATGTCCCCAGGCTTAGAAGGGTCTTGTACTTTGTTGGATGTTTGGCTGTCTTGAAATTATTAATTTTTATTAATAATTTTATTAATAATTTATTAATAATTTTTGAACAAGAGGCACTGCAGTTTCATCTTGTAGTGGGGCCCACAAATTATGTAACTGACCGTCTTTCTTGATGTGAAAACTGAACTGTGACTTGGGCCACACTCGATGTCCCCCCATTCCTTAAATATTAAGGAAAATAGTTTTGGCTGTGGTCAAATGTATACAGAGACAAATATTTCTCTCTTCAGCCATTTTCCTTTCTTTTCTCCCTCTTCATCCTTAGATGTTCTCTCCTTGACATTGACTATTGTCCACATATATGTTGGTCTATTATTCCTAGGCTCTCTATAGTCTGTTCCATTGATCAATCCCTGCGCCAGACACTATGTTTTAACTACTACAGCTTTATGATAAATCTTGATATATGATTGTAGAAGACCCCATCTTCTTCAGAAGTGTCTTGGCTATTCTTGGTCCTTTGCTATTCCATATAAATTTTAAAAGCAGCTTACTGTATTGTTGGGATTTTAGGAGAATTAAAATCATTTGATTGATTTGATAATTTTAGGACAGATTAAAATCAGTCAAGAAGAACATAAGGCAGAGTCTGGGATATACCAAATATGGAGATTCTGTTGTCCTCTCCCCCTGGAGTCATGGATGCATTACTTTCCCAGTTTCAGTGTGTGACAATGTGCACAAAGTACTGTCAACCAGGGGAGCTCACCTGGGCCTGGTGTCCAGGGCTTTTACTGGGGCTCCACTACATAAGTAGGACTGATCACCCACATGGCTGATTTCAGTCTCCAGTTCCCATTTTTCCAACGTAGTCACCCTTTGACCTAAATTATCCTGTTAGACTATCCAGTTATCAAAAGTTCTCAGGCAAATAAAGACATTCCTATCAAGCATGATGTTCTAAATGCTTAGAGATTATCTCCTAGAAGCTAAGGACAAAGGCCAGACCTCTTTGGGGGTAAGTTTACAATCTTCACTGCACATGAGATAAATAATATAATTTTACCTTCTGACATTAAATCAGCTTTGTATTCCTGGAATGCATTCAACCTGACCATAAATTATTTACTTTTTTATAGATTATGGAATTAGGTTTTATAAGCTTCTGTTTAGGAGTTTTACACCTATGTTCAGGAATGAATTTAGACTGTAAATTTTCTATTTAATATCATTGTAGGGGAAGCAGAACTTTACCTCTACCCTCTTCGGGTCTCTGGCTGGGCCTGAGAATTAAATTAATGTAGGACAGATCAACAGGAGAAAAGCACATAGGTTTGTATATGTACATGGGAGCCCCCATAGGAAAATGAAGACCCAAAGAAGCAACAACACCTAAGTGTTTGAACAAAGAAGAGCCGTTGTGGAAAAGTAACTAAAATATATGGAGAGACTTAAGGAAGATAAGAGTGGATTTTAACAAGGTCTGTTTGTGCAGATTTCTCTCCACCTTGACTCCTCATCTCTGTTGATAAGAATGTTTCTTCTTCTTGGTACAGAGAGGGAACATTTCACATGGGAATTTTTATCTCAAGCTTTAAGGTCAGAGTGTCCTTATCGTATCGGCTGTTTTTCAAGTGTTTTTAGCTCAAAATAATCCTTAAGCCAAAGTGGCATATTTGGGGGCAGCACATTCTGGCACCCTTCACTGTTCTTGTCTAGTTGTGGCATCAAGATTATGCTTGGTACCAAGATGAATTGGGGGATAGTCTCTCTTTTTGTGGAACCTAAAAGAGTTTTTGTAAAATTGGAATTTCATTTAATAAATATTTGGTAGAACTTGTCTTTTAATATTTGTTAGGATGTGTTAGGTTTTTCTTACAACTTAAAAAAATGAGTGTTGGATTTCATCTAATGCTTTTCTATTAAGATTATCATATAATTTTTCTCTTTAGAATGTCAATATTGTAAATTATATTAATGGGCTTCTAATGTTGAACATTTTATAACTTTTGGTTTTGTATGTTGCTGGATTTGAGTTGCAAATATTTTTATAAAATAATGTTCATAAATATAATAGGCCTATAATTTTTATCTTGAATTACTCTTATGTTATTATCAAGATTATACTAAATGTATAAAATAAATTTCCCCATTTTTCTATAACAGTTTGTATAAAATAGAAAAGATCTGTTCCTTAAAAGATTGGTACAATTGGTTTATAAAACTTCCTGTAACTGATCCCTTTTTGGGAGGAATAAGTTTGATTACCGATCTATCATTAATGGATATTGGTATTTTTGCATTTTAAAAATACCTTTCTTGAGTCATGTGTTGGTGATTTGTATTTTTCTTAAAAATACCTATTTCATCTATGTTTTCAAAATTATGGTCATAACTTGCTTATTCTATTCTCCTATGATTTGAAATCTCTAATGGAGCTTACACTTCTTCATGTCTAATATTGTTTGCTTATATCTTCTGCCTTGATGAAAATAGCCAGAATTTTTCTTTTCAAATAAACACTTTTGTGTTGATCATCTCTATAGGTTTTTTAAATGTTATTAATTTGTAAACTTATCATTATTATTTATTTTACTGTCTTTGGGATTATTTGGGGTTTTCTTCTAGTTAATTGAGTTTTAACTTTAGGCCATTAATTTTCTATTTTCTTATTCTATTATAGATATTTTAAGTCTATTAATACCCAAATACTGCTTTGGCTACATTCCACAAATTCTGACATGTGTTTATCAGTAACAAATGCAAATCCCCTGACTCAGTAGTCTACGTGTGTGTTTGAGTGTCAGCAAGGAGGGCAGCTGGACAAGACACTGGGCTGTGGGATCAGGGAGGAAATGGGTCACATAGCGTGGGGACATGGGGGGCCATTGTAAGGACTTTGGCTGTTGTTATTCAGAGTGAGATGAAAAGGATTTTGAGCAGTGAAAAGATGTGATCTGACTCACTTTAATAGGATCATTCTGGATGTATTAATTACATATGTGAATTTTACAATAAAAATGAATACAGATAGGGAAAACCTTGGCTCTGCCAGTTTTCAAGCAGACTCATAACAGTATTTCCAAAATCATCTGTCCCATATATGCATAAGCATAAATTGACAGGATAGCTTTTCATACAAGTAGAATACTTCTGAATATGAAAGAGGACACATTTTATTTTTTAAAATTTATTTTATTGACATACAGTTGATTTACAACGTTGTGTTAATTTCTGCTGTACAGCAAAGTGATTCAGTTATACATATATATATATATATATATATATATATATATATATATATATTCTTTTTCATATTCTTTTCCATTATGGTTTATCACAGGATTTTTTTTTGTTGTTTTTTTAATTTATTTATGGCTGTGTTGGGTCTTCGTTTCTGTGCGAGGGCTTTCTCTAGTTGCGGCAAGCGGGGGCCACTCTTCATTGCGGTGCGCGGGCCTCTCACCATCGCGGCCTCTCTTGTTGTGGAGCACAGGCTCCGGACGCGCAGGCTCAGTAGTTGTGGCTCACGGGCCCAGTTGCTCCGCGGCATGTGGGATCTTCCCAGACCAGGGCTCGAACCCGTGTCCCCTGCATTGGCAGGCGGATTCTCAACCACTGTACCACCAGGGAAGCCCTATCACAGGATATTGAATATGGTTCCCTGTGCTATACAGTAGGACCTTGTTGTGTATCCATCCTATATATAAGAGTTTGCATCTGCCAACCCCAAACTCCCAGTCCATCCCTCCCCCATCCCCCTTCTCCTTGGCAACCACAAATCTGTTCTCTATATCTGGAAAGAGGACACTATTAATAATTATGCCAGGAAAACAGGTGCACACAAGAACTGCTATTCATAGGTAAAGCTGGATACATGTCCTCCTATCTATTGAGCACTTACTGTGACTTATGTGTCAGTCCCTCTGCTAGGACACAGAGCCTCATCTGAGAATAAGAAAGGGCCCTTGCGGAAGACAAATCACCTCAATACAATGCAATCAGGGCTGTGGAGAATAACAGAGAGAACAAGCCAGGCAGTCCTTTTGTCTTCACAGGCTATTTATGAAGAATGATGTTTTTTAATTAAGGCAGCGGCCTATTTTCAGACCTAGTAATATCCTCCACCCAATCCTTTTTCCTTTTCTCAATGCATCTTGTTTGATTTGGATACCACATATTGATAAACATTTATGCTTTATCAGTTTTAGATTGTTGTTATATCACTGTATTAGCTTCCTAGGATGGTCATAACAAATTAGTACAAACTCAGGGGTTGAAAATAACAGAAATTTATTCTCTTATCATTCTGGAGGCTGGAGTCCGAAATCAAGGTGTCAGTAGGGGTGGTTCCTCGGAGCCTATGAGGGAAAGATCATTCCACGCTTCTCTGCTAGCTTCTGGTGATTGCAGACAGTCCCTGGTGTTCCTTTGCTTGTACATATCTCCAGTCTCTGCCTCTATCTTCACAACTCCTTCTTCTCTATGGGTCTCCTGTGTCCTCTCCTCTACTTAAAAGGACTCCAGTCATAGGATTCAAGGCCCAGACTAAATCCAGGATGATTACATCTTGAGATCTTTAACTAATTACGTCTACAAATTTCCCAAAAGGTCACATTCTGAGGTTCCGGATGAATTTTTAGGAGACACTATTCAATCCACTGCACTTGCCTAAAATACAAAAAAAAAAAAAAAAAAAAAAAGAAAGAAAGAGAGAGAGAGATGTAATTCTAAAGTATAAGGGAAAAAACTTTTCTAAATGAGACTTTTGAATTTCTTGGTACTTTATCCTGGATCTGAGGAAATGAAGTGTATTTGAGGTGGAATTGCTTTAAAAAGCACTCAGTTGGAAAAAGTAGATGGGTCAGAGGCTAAAGGTCACAGAAGAGAAAATGTTAACCACTACACGTGGTGGCTTCTGGGAGGACAATTACTTATTGGATCACCCACCAATCCTGCTGGATAGTTTAATGTGAAAATGTAAATAAGAATGACAGTGTCTCTGAAGCATTTGAAAGTGCTTACCCAACGTTTATTATTATTATTGGGTTTGTGCTGAAACTACTAACTTTAACAATTGTGTTAGATGCATAATAGAAAATGGATTAGTACCAATAAGTATTTCACTAAGTCAGCCCCCAATCCTTCCAGTGGCAAATGATTTAGAGTAATTTATTGGCATGATTTAACCCTAATCAGTGTTTGAGAAGCAAGTAGCTATATTTTAATATTTAATAATATACTTAAAGATATAACTATACAAACCTCCTAGATTATTGCCCTCTGTTCAGCATGCTTCTTTGGAAAAAATTTTCTTGGATCTTATGAGAAGTCCTTCTAGAAGAGGAAGTAGATTAACAGCAGGCATGGAACAATGTGTACAAATTACAAAGTGACAGCATAGAGCAACATTTTTAAAACTTCTAATTACTACAAGCGCTTCCAATCAAGGAAGCACTGAGGCAGAAAGCAGATGGGCACCCACTGGGGATGCTATAGTATGGAGACTCTCGGGATCCCTTCCATCTCTAAGATTCCATGATGTTCTTGAGCTATGAAGAAGTGAACATTGCTGAGAATGCCAGCAGGCCCAAGTGAAGGAGAGTGAGGCAACTGACTTAGAAACCTGGAGGGAAATGCTCCAAGATCTTCTTGGAAATCCATACCCCAGGCCAAGAGGTGGGCCAGGTAACAATAAGGCAGAGTAATGGAATAGAAATATACCAGCTTTCCAGGCAGGTAGATCTGAATCCTGTAGGTGGGTGTGTCTCCATTCCTTCATATACAGTCATTAAAATTCAAATGAGATTAAATATGCAAATTACCTGAATATTAGATGCATGACAAATGGTAGCTGGTATTAAAAACTAGGAAAGAGAAAAGAAATTGTTGCATAAATGGCAAAAATTCTAATCATCAATTAAAACTATTTACATAAGATGTATAAGCTTTTAATACTTATGAGCGTATCTTTTCTCTTATCATAAAGAGGAACTGTATTAACATAAACGATTACCGTACCATGGGAGTTATTTGCACATATCACTGTGGCAGCCCCACCCTACTGATGTACTATACATGAAAATATGTGCTGCTCATGTGGGTACTGAGAAATCAGGTTATCACTGGCCCTTCCTCCTCCATGTCACTTCCCAAATGAGACAATATCTCATGTGCACTGTGTGTTAAAGAGAGTATTTGTTTTCTTTCTTTGGAAGAATGAAATACTTAGAAAAATAATTTTTAAAATTATCAGGATGCTCTCATTAGTACTGAGTTGTTTTTGCTGGAGTGGGTCAAAAATCAGCTTTCTTGCTGCAAGGGTTTACTGAAACAATATGAAATTGATGTTTGATTATCAAGGAATTCAGCTACCTTAGGCACTTTAAAAATAGCATAACATTCAGTGACTTGAATAGGGCTGGTTTTGATAGATTACTGTTGTTGGGAGACAATTCTCCATGGATCTCAAGCCTGCTACATGTTCTCTCAACCACTCTGCACATCTTGCAAACAGAGGCACTGACTGCCTTTTGTTACACACTATCTTTTCAAAGATGTTTGTGTAGAGAACAACCTTGACAGATAGAGATTGTGTTTCCCACTGGAGCAAAGGACAGGCATATCTGCTGCCCAGTGTAATGAATATAATGTCTCTCTTTGGAGCAAAGAATAGGCATGTTTACTGCCCGTTACAGAAGATTCCGGTCAGAGTTCTCCTGGGACACAACCTGCTGGATGTGCCGGTATCATCTGGTCTTTTCCTATTGCCCTTTGGAAGTTGGGGCTTAGGGAGCTGGTGCAAAACATGCTAACATCCTGGCGACAACAGTTGCTGTCAATAATGAACTGTCCTTTGTTTCTGACCCAGGAGGCTTGTGTCTTCTACCAGCATCCATTAAACTTCAGCAGGTAAACTGGTTAGCTTGTGGGTAGGTAAAATCTCAGAGCCTTTGCCATACTTGACACAAATCTGAAACTTTCATATGATCACTAACAGAAGAAACTAAGGAAAGGTACATAGTCCTAATAAAGTGAGTGGGAACCTCGGGAAGTTCTTTTATCCATTTTGCTAAGTTCACATTGAGAGAAATGTCTCTATTTTTTTCCCTCTCTTGAATGCTGAAGGCCCTGGAAGAGGGCCAGGAAGAAAGAGAATTTTATTGTGAAGGGAGAAAGCTTTGTTAAAAAGAGCTCTGCACTTGGAACTGGGAATTTTAGGTCCTTGGATTCAAATTCTAGCTCTGCTAGTAGGGCCTTGGACAAGTCACTGACCCTCTCAGAGACGGAGCGAGGTCGTCTTTAACGTTCCCTTGCAAGTTGTAAAGTCTATAATGATCTACTCTGAAAACTATCATGATTCCCTTAAAAGAAATTTCATATATTTGTATTTGTATGGAAATATGTATGGAAATATGTTAATATAAATGTTTCAGACATTACATGAAATTTCTAAAAATCTTAAAAAAAAAAAAAAAGAAATTTCAGCCTTGTGGAAAGCTATGCCCCAATTAGTATCCAACCTAAATTGTTAGAGTGTCTGCATTGCATCTCAGACTTTGCTCCTTACAAACTGCCAATTACTTGGAACCCTTTTGGTAATCTGAAAATAATCCATGCCTTCAATATGAAGCCATGTACAGAGTTAGGTGCAAAACTGCTCCAGCAATCTAGCTGCAATTATGAGATTTGCGGAAAAGCCTTCGTTTTTGAAGGGTAGCATAGTTCGGTGGTTAAGAGTACACATTCTGAAGCCAAACTACAGGGCTTCCTAACTTGCCCTGCCCCTTACTAGCTGGGCAACGTTACATAAATTACCTAACCTCTCTGTGCTAATGTCCTCATGTATAAAATGGAGAGAATTATCATACCTACCTCACATAAAGCAATAAGAACAGGGCTTGATACAAAGTAATTGCTGAACCATTATTAATTATTTTCATGAGATCATACATATTCCAGGAAATAATTTATCCAAAATGTTCAGGGAAACAAAGGCACAAATCAACTGTTCTACCACCGTAGACCATTGATCCACTGATCTATTTCTCAAAAGCTGATTAGCCTAAGGGGAGGAAGAAATAAACATTTTCTGCAGCCCCATCTGTTGGGCAGGGGGATGGGTACCACTCAAGTCCGACTCACTTTCTCAGCCACTTCGCAGAAGTAAAGATGAGGTAAAATCTGGGGGATCTTACAGAGTGCCGAGAACAAAATCCTTTTAATAAGCTTACCAGAGCCTTTCCTTTTTCATCTAAAACTTATTCTCTGAGGTTTTTCAGAGTAGAAGCGTGGGGCTGCCGCCCTCTGGTGGTTCTGTCGTGCATTACGCCTTAGGGTCACAATCTGGGGTATTAAAACCATAGTAGTGATGACTAGCATGGCAGTTTGCCAAGCTCTTTCAAGTGTTTCGCATTCGAGCCTCACAAAAACGCCGTGGGGCATGAGGTAGGAGGAGCGAGTGATTTGAAGTCAGAATTCAATTGTTTGGTAATTCACTAAAAATATACCAAGTACCCACCAGGTACCAGGCACTGAGCGGATCTCCCAGTGGCCTCAGCTTTTTGGCTCTTTGGCGCTTACCAGTTAAGCCTCATCAAAAGCAAGCCCATTCTTGTTTCTAACTTTTTTTTTTTTTTTTTTTTTTTTTTTTTTTGGTTAAGAGGGGAATGAGTGTTGGGTGGTATAAGCATAGGTGGGCCAGGAGAGTTCTGTAGCATTCAGGTTATGGTGCTTTCCTGCTGGACTTTATATTTGCAGTCTGAGTGGTTAAAGATGCATGACTCAGTGACTAATTCACATTCTAGCATGCCTAGAGCAGACCAGTAAAGAGTAAGTGGGACAATTTGTAAAGTCGTGTGTGTATAAAAATTATATAGTTTTAAAAGCCAGAGGAGTGTTTGACTTCCTAGAAGCTGGGATTTTTCTGCAACAAGGTATCAGGTGAGGTGACATTTCCTATCAACTCATAAATTCAAAGAAATCAAAACTACAGTAAACAATATTTAGACTAATGATAACTAGAATGTTACACCTAAAACATATAAGGGACAATAATAGCTATAAGCAAATAAATAAATGGAGAATTGGCTCTCAAATGAAAGTCACATGTATCTTGAAAATACCTGTAATCACTCGTGGAGTATATTGATCATATTGATTTTTTAAAACAAATAATGCATTTCATTTCTTTGTCAATGGTTGAGAAAACTTTAAAATCATTCATGTGTTCTCTCCCTGAGTTTTGGAACTCCTGCAGACAGTTTTCTGACTTGACTGCATCCTCTGTGTAAGTCATAGGATTAGTATTACTGAGGAATATCCATTCAAGGGTGCTCAGTTAATTTAACAAACTTTAAATGCATGCATGAAATGATTTCATTGTACCCTTAAATACTGTTATTATTAAACAAGAAGAGATGAAAAATTAGCCAATATATGGAATTCTTAAAGCAGCAACAAAACAATCTTAAGACAAGGAGGAATAAGAAAGCAATCAAGCTAAAGAGTGATATTAATGAATTAGAAAACAGAAAATCCGTTGGATTAATAAATCCAAGCAGTGACTTTTGAATAACAGAATAAAATGAAAAAATCCCTAGAACTCACCAATCAACTAGAATGTAAGCTCCATGAGGGTACAGCTCCTGATGTATAATGGCACATAACAAATGCTGTTTAAATGAATGAAAAGGTTAAGAAAATAGGAGACTGGAAAACAATTTGCCTTTTTTTTTTTTTTTTTTGGTGTGTGTGTGTATAATATTGACATTTGCTTATTCTTTGCATAATTAGAGGAGAGAGAGAGAGTGGGACCCAGCAGAATATTTAAGGGCCAAGACTAATGGTGGCATCTATCACTCCTGCCCATATTCTAGGGGCCAGAGCTGTTATTTGACTCCTTCCAAAAGCAGTCGGGGCTGAGAAAGGCAGTCTTCCTGACCCCAGGGAGAAAATGCAATGATTTGGTTTCTCTGCAACAGACAAGGCCTGGAGTTTATCTTCTCTCCCTCTCAACGCTAAACATGGTCTGTTTGGTTATTGGACCTTTACACTCGATATTGTTCTTTTCCAACCAGACGGTAAGATCCAGAAGAGAAATCATGGCTTAAAATTCTTATCCTAAACCACACCCAGCATGGGGCCCTGTGTGCTCAGAAATTCCTTCCTCCTACTTAGTGCATTTCAATTTACAGGGTATCTTCACAGATTTATGTCATTGTGGATTGCTGAAGTGGAGGGCCACTATTTCTGACTTTATGGTATACAAATGTTTGGATAAGTTGCGGAAGGTTGAGCAAAGCAAATGTTTTCATTCCATGCAGTTCAGCCAGGCCCACGTAGATAGACCCTCTCTCTTTCACTACTAAAATAAACTCTGTTGGGTCATGCTGTATTTTTCTTTTATTACTGCTGGCATTTTATTTGAATGTGTGCATCGATACTCATAAGTGAGATGGCGGTTTCCTTTTTCTGTGTGCTATCTTTTCTATGTTTTGTATCAGGGTTATACTCGTTGGAAATGAATGACCCCAGATGGCAGAGCCCTGCACAGGAGTCCCCATCTCTGAGTCTCTGATTGGAGGGCAGCTGTCAGGGGAGATGCCAGACCCAAATTTTATACTGGGAAGCCACAGAAATGTGGGGACTTTTGTTACAGCAGCAAGCATTGCTTTTCCCAGCTCATACATCCTCCTCATCTCAGGTCCTGCCAACATCCTAGGTGACTTCTGTGGCCACACGGATGACCTCCAAGCCTTACCCTCACAGTTCTTCCTAACCTCATTAGCCTTCATGACCTCATTTCCTCTACTGCCATTTAGCTACAGTCCTGAGCTTGTTATCCCCTAGAGCTGCTATTCCTCAACAATTACAAATTCTAACAGACACTCCCTTCCACAACTTCCTTTCCTTGCACTATAGCCACTGCCTTGGTCTTCAATACCCTCAAGAGCTCTTCTCCACTTTTCTGCCCCTCCTGCCTTCACTTCCTTCCCTGACCACATGTATTAGTCTACTAGGGCAGCCATAACAAAAACTGTAGGCCAGGTGGCGTAAACAACAGAAATTTATTTTCTCACAGCTCTGAGGGCTGGAAGTCCAAGATCGAGGTTTTGGCTGATTTGGTTTCTGGTGAGAGCTCTCCTTCTGGCTTGTGGACGGCCGCCTTCTCATGTGTCCTCACATGGCCTCTCCTTGATGTGTGTGCATGGAGAGACAGCTCTCTGGTGTCTTTTTTTTTTTTTAATTTATTTATTTTTATTTTTGGCTGCATTGGGTCTTCATTGCTGCGTGCAGGCTTACTCTAGTTGTGGCGGGCGGGGCTACTCTTCATTACGGTGTGCAGGCTTCTCATTGCGGTGGCCTCTCTTGTTGCAGAGCATGGGCTCTAGGCGCGTGGGCTTCAGTAGTTGTGGCACTCGGGCTCAGTAGTTGTGGCTCTCAGGCTCTAGAGTGCAGGCTCAGTAGTTGTGGTGCACGGGCTTAGCTGCTCCACGGCATGTGGGATCTTCCTGGACCAGGGCTCAAACTTGTGTTCCCTGCATTGGCAAGCGGATTCTTAACCACTGCGCCACCAGGGCAGTCTGCTGGTGTCTCTTTCAATAAGGACACTAATCCTATCAGATAAGGGCCCCACACTTATGACTTCATCACACCTTAATTACTTTATCAGAGGCTCTGTCTCCAAATACAGCCACATGGGCATTAGGGCTTCAACATATGAGTTTGGAGGGAGGGGGCACAAACATTCAGGTCATAACACCACCTTGTTATCAATAGTCCATAAGCTCAGTTACTCCCAAGCTAACTACCACTGAACTACCTGAACTAACTACCTGAACTCCCTTAACCACTTGTCCTTCCATCCCACCAGTTTGGAGAAACTAAACATAGATCAATCCCAGGGCCCACTTTCTCTGTTCCTACACCTACCCTGCTGGGGAAAAAAAAAATCACACAAAAGTGTAGACATGTTGTTGTCTTCAACTTGAAAACCCTCTACATTTCCCTAGTTATATATCTATCTTATTTTCCATGAAGGGGTCCAGAGTATGCCACTGGGGCATAAAAATTATTTTGAGCTGAAGGCATTTGAGAATCATCAGATGCCGGAAGAGATTTTTTTCTGAACTCCCTTTATCTGCCTGAAAGCAGAGCCTCCCAAAAGAACTCAATTGTCATAAATCACTTTCCCAGGAGTTTCACAGTCAGACAAGATTGACTCCTAGCACTGGAGAAGAGAAATTAGCACCAGGATAAGAGAACACCTAAGCCGGTATTGTCATAAAACTATCATATCTGCCATTTAGCCTCCTAAGGGCCCATTTATTTTCCCTAAAATTATTTGTTTTCCTTTCTCCTTCTACCCTTCCCTTATCAAGATGGTATATAAGCCCCAAATTCTAACCACCTCCCTAAGTGACATTTTTTTCTGTGAACTTCTTTGTATGTATGTGAATAAAAATCTGTGTTTTCTCTGTCTTTTGTCAGCTTAATTCACAGGACTCCATGAATGAACCTAAGAGGGTAGAGGAAGTTTTTCCTCCCTGGCACCCAAAATGACTATTTCAAATCTTCTCTATTTTCTTTAAGTTCCTCCCCAATCTGTCACTTCCCCTCACCCTCATCAAATGACCTCCTTTCCTATTTCACACAGAAATTGAGATCTTCAGGCAAATATTTCCTCAACTTCCTACCCAGTCCTCCAAATCTTTTTTTTTCCCTTCCCTCTTCATTGAAGTGAATTGATGTCCCTTCTGTCCCCGCCCCCATGCATTCATTGCCTCCATCCCTCCCTTCCTTGCTTCCTGCTGTCTTATGCCTTTGCCTTGCTGTCTTTATGCCCTATCTTAGCTAGATCTTCAGTCTCTCCTCTACTGGCTTTTCTACTCCAGCATTTAAATATGCCCATGCCGTCTGAATTTCTTGATTCCAGCCCTCTCTTGATTCCACAATCCCCCTGCATAGCTCAGGCTCTATCTTTTGTTCTCCTTCCCGCACATCCAAACTTCTTGAAAGAGATGTCTGCACTTCCTTATTCCTTATGCATTCCTCAACCCACTGCCATATGCCTTCCTCCTCCGCTTTACTTCTGCCAAGGTCACCTGTTTCTAAATCCAGTGAACATTCACAGGCTTTCTCTTCCTTGATCTCTCTAATGTATTCGGCCCTGCTAGAAACCACCTCCTTTTCCTCATTTGGCATCACTGATACCATCCTTCTCTGCTTTGGCTCTTGCTTTTTTGGCTCCTCCTTTTCTGGCTCCTATTCTTCCAGCTACTCAGATATTTTCTCCTCTGTTCCATCCTCTTCTCTTCTCTTGCTAAATATTCTCTGATATGTTTCATCTACTCCCATGGCTTGAACTACTAACTAAATGTGGACTCATCACCAAAATCTAAATCTCTGTCTCAGCTCTTTCTTCTGAGCTTTAGGCACCTTCATTCATCTTTGTACCAGACATTTCTTCTGTAGCCCTACAGGCTACTCAAACTCAACCTGTCCAAAACAAAACTCATTTTCTTCTTCCTCAAATATATCCCCCATCTTGGAGATTGGTACCATCCTTTACTGTACCACCCAAGCTATAAATCAGAAAGTAAATCTGATGCTCTCTTCAACCTTCCTCCATCTAATCAGGCATCAGTCTTGTCAATCCTAGCATCTTAACATCTCCCAACTATAGCCCCTCCTCCATCTCCATCACCGTATCTCAGTTCAGGCCTTTATCATCTCTTCCTTGGATTATTCTTATAGTCCCCTAACTCATCTGTTACTCCCTCCTCACTGCAGTCAGAAAGCTCCCTCTAAATTATGCAAGGGAAGAAAAATTGTTTTCCCTCTACCCATCTTATGTTCATATACTGCAAATTTGACTAACAAAAGCAGATTAATAAGAGAAAAACAAACAGAAGTGTATCAACATGGGCATCATGCATACACATGGGAGTTCTCAGCGATGAGTAACTCAAAGGGGTGGTTAGAACTTGGGCTTATATAGCTTCTTAACAAAAGAACAATACGTTTTTAGAGAAGTCACAAGACAAAGGTAAAGGACTTCAGGTTTCTAAGGCAGCAAATTGTGGGAAGGTAAATATACGGGAGAACTAACAGAAGACAAGGGCTAGTTAATAAAGTTTGTTATATAGATTCCTCTGGTGCTGTCTCTGGGCTAACAAGAGTTCGAGTTGTCTCCAGTGATTTACTTCTGTCCTTCCTGGTAAAGAGGGGAGGGGGGAACACCTTTATAAATTTATGTTCTGCTTTAGGTAAATAGGAGGAAAGTAGAGCGCTTTTCTGATATCTGCTTCTTCTCAATTGCCTTCAGCACAAAATAATCCTTACACCAAAGTGGCATTTTTGGGGTGGCATATTCTGCTACCCTTCAGTTACACATCTGTTCATATCACTCCAGTTGCTGAAATTCACAGATTGACCTCATGGCTTTCAGATTAAGGTTGAAATGACTTGGGGTGGCACATAGGACCCCTCATGATCTGACTTCTGCCTACCTTTCTAGCTTCCCCTTTGTGGGGTTCCTACCTCTAACCATCCTCAACTATAGTTCTGGCAAAACCAAACTACTGGTACTGAATGTATCAAATTCTCTCTTATCTCTCAGCGTTCACGCATGCTACTCCCTCCAACTGGACTGGAATGCCCTCCTTCCAACTCTACTTCACCTTACAACTCATTCTCCAAGGATTGTTGTGGGGGATTATAGCCTGAGGAAAGCTTTTCTGGACACTCAGTACTACCACCCTTCTTTGTTCTCCTATAATGCTTTGTGCATATCTTTATTATTACCCTTATGTGAGCTGGAAATGACTTGTCTGTCTAACTACAATCAATGAAATCCTAAAAATTGTGCCTCTTTAATCTCTCTAAAAACCTGTCCTACTTTTGCTACTGGGCCACTGTAAAGTCCTCTATTGGTTTCCCTGTTGCCATTCCTCCCTTCTCCACACCCAACCCATCTCAGCATCATTACCAGAAGGATCTTTTTCAGATGCAGATTGAATTAATATGCCTTCCCTGCTTCAAAGGGGTCTTTCAAGGAGGGCTTAAATCAGAAACGGTTCATAAAATGTTACTTTCACATATGAATGAATGAAGTCAAAGATGGCTTCATAGAAGTGGGATTTTGCTAAAACTTTTTAGGATTAATAGACTGTCAATCAGTGGAAAATACCAGGGAGAATATTCTAGGTGCCTCTTTAAGGACCCTGAATAGGCCAGATTTGAATGCATTGTTGAGAGAGAAGAATTGTGGGAATGAATACTGGAAAAATTGCCTGGAGACAATCTAAGGAGAATTTTGAGTGCAATCCTAAAGGGTTGCACCATTAAATGTGTTTTATGCAAGACAAAATTGGGTTCTGCATCTAATTTCCCTGCTTCAGACTGATACAGTCTAGGAAACTTAAATGGGAAGTGAAAGGAATTATTTTTAATTATCATTATTAGGTGACAGGTCATATTATTGATCCCAAAAGACTGACTGAAATCTCAATGTCATGGCAATGCCACCACACTCTCTGCCAGAAAAGAAGCCAAGAGATGTGTTGGGAGGGAAAGAGCTGAGGGGGCAGATCGAAATCATTTTAAGAGCTGCAATTTTAATGTTCTGCTATGAAAATTACTGAGATATAGACTGACCTAGGAAACATTGTTTAAAAGAAAACTGTCAATTACTGTCATATTTAACCAGAGCCAGTGTCTGTTTAAATGCTTAATTTTTTAAATGTGTATCAATGCTATTATAAGATAATCATGTTCTTATAAGAGAATCTAACCAATAAGAATAGGAAAAGAATAGGGGGGAATATGTCATTATTTAAAAAGAAAATAATATGCTACAAAAATTTTGTCTCCAGAGAATATGATAGGCTATTTAAGAGGATGCTTCATTGTAAAAGCTTGGTTATCAAATTCAGATGCTTCAGGGAAGGACTCTTCTTTTGTACCACAAAATAAATAGTTTGCATTAGGGAAAGGTTCCCCTCAATGGTCTGAATCATCTTTGACTGGCTAATAATTAAGCCAGTGATTTTTAATTTTTAAAACTACTGTGAGACTGGGAAAGGTTGAATTAATGTAGATTCTGTTATTATTCTTAAATGCTTTTAAAACAATGAATTGAGAATAGCAATGCCTGGATTAAATTTCCAGACCTACAATGATTGAGGAACTTCCACTGCGTTATGTCAGTTAGTCAACAAATACATCTTGCTGCTAAAAACAAACAAACAAACAAACAAGAAACTGAGTACAATGTGTTGATGAGCTACATGTTTTGTAAACCGAGTTTAAGTCATATAATTATTTCTCAGGAACATATTAAATATTAGCTATCATGATTTTGAATGTGGGTTGTGACAATATTGTGGGATATTTTATGACACTTAAAGGAATATTTAAGGCTAGTGAAAGGGAGGTCTGTTGAATTGAATGTCAGTATCTTCCTCCTGCCCTCCATTAGAAGGACATTTACTGATAAGGCAGCAGCCTTAGGAACAACATGAAAGGTGATCTCTACTGGTTACATACCATTTAAGAAAGACTGGTGGTCAGCCATAAAAAAGAATGAAATACATAATGCCATTTGCAGCAACAGAGATGGACCTAGAGATTATCATACTAAGTGGAGTAAGTCAGACAGAGAAAGACAAATACCATATGATATCACTTATACGTGGAATCTAAAGTATGACATAAATGAACTTCTTTACAAAACAGAAACAGACTCGAAGACATAGAGAGCAGACTTGTGGTTGCCAAGGGGAGGGGGTTGGGGGAGGGATGGATTGAGAGTTTGGGATTAGCAGATGCAAACTAGTATATACAGAATGGATAAACAATAAGTTCCTACTGTATAGCACAGGGAACTACATTAAATATCCTGCAATAAACTATAATGGAAAAGAATATGAAAAAGAATATATACGTGTGTGTGTAACTGAATCACTTTGCTGTATAGCAGAAACTAACACAACATTGTAAATCAACTATAGTTCAATAAAATAAATTTAAAAAAAAAGAAAGACTGGTGATAGCAATGAGTTGAATTTAATGTTAGAAATTGAGCTGAATGATAAAACATAATGTGTTTTCAGACTATAAAGGCATATATTAGCAGAGTCTAAAGTATGAGATTCTAAAGAACGTATTAGTCTAGGAGAGTAGTACTAAAGCTTTTCTAGACTAAAATTAAAATAATTATTACACAAGTAGTGATTTAATTAAAAAAAAAAGAAAGAAAGAAAAAGACAAAAAAGAGAGAGAAAGAGTGAGAAAAAGGAAGGGAGGGAGGGAGCGAGGGAGGAAGGAAGGAAGGAAGGAAGGACAGAAGGAAGGAAGGGAGGGACATGGGAAGAGAAGAGAAAATTTAAAAGAACTGACTTAATACTTGGTGCCAAATTCAGTGGGATTTTTTTCCCATGAGAATAAAACCAAACATAAGACAATAAACATGCGTAATATGTATGGACACAAATTTTGTAATTGCTGCCAAAATGATAATGCTGCTTCTATCTTCAGAAATATTTTTATTGGACACACTCAGTTGATTTTATCCAGCTGTCAGCGAATACTTTCTGGAAGTTGCCAGAAAGTGAATTGAATGTGAACATTTCCAACAATGAGTAAATGATCTTAATCCATCCATGAGCATAAAGAAGGGCCTGTGGGCCAAACGGCTTCCATATCTGCTTTTTTGGCACAGGTATCGAGGTGTTCCTAGACCTGGTTCGTGTAGGATGTGCTCTCAGAATTGTTTTTCCAACGCAAAAGCTAGGTTTATGATGAATATCTTCAGTCTTAAAGGGTCTTCCTGGTGGCCAATAGTAGCATCTTTTCCTGAGATGGTTGCCCGGGACTGGAGAACGTCTGCTGCCTGTGCTGGATGGATTCAGACAAGCTCGGGTAGGGATCTGGCCCTTGAGTTCACACTCAAAAGTTCCCCAATGCAAATGATGAGCATTCTTAGTTCTTCCGTCACAAAGAAAAAATAATGGTGTGGCCAGCATGCCTGGGTACCCAGCAGCACGTGGCTTTTGTACCAACCCCTGGCGGAGGGAGGACAGTAAGCCAGGCAGAAGCTTTGGCCAGGGGATGTGGAATCACATCCCATCTCAGCTACCTGCCAGCTCCGTTAAGTAATCTTAGGCAAACCTGCCCATCTGAGAGTGGGTCTACTGATGCCTGCCTCACGGGGATGGCGCACTTCTTTGCAATTATGTCAGCAAGCATCTGTGTGCCAAGCGCACAGACCAGTCACGGTGCCTAGAGCCGTCATTCTTTGCGACTCTGAGGTGCTGCGGCTCAGACTTTGATAATCGGTTGTTTTTTTTAAAATGAAGCTAAAAATGATAGAATCTTTACCTAACACCTAGGGATATCTGGATGCCTGTCTCCAACAAAAGTTATGCTAATACCAAATTCAGACTATTAATACTGAATCAAAAAGAGTGGGCTTTACCCCAGAAACCAATTAAGGTACAGCCAAGGGCTTTGAAACCAGACAAACTTGGGTTCGGATCTTAACTTCTTAATAGCCATGTGGCCTTGGGTAAGTACTTCATTTCTGTCAATTTTCCCCCATGTAAGATGGCTTCATGGTACTTACTTCAGTATGGCGTTGCCTAGATTAAATGAAACGATGTGTATGAGCACTGGCTCTGCCGTTGACTGGCTGGATGACCTTGGGCAAGTTTCTAAATCTCTGTGCTTCATTTTGCATGCAGGTCAGAGGCTTTCAGTCATCCCTAATTCAGAGGTTGTTGAGAGGATTACGTGGAAAGCAATTAAAACAGGGGCTGCCACATGGTGAGTGCTCACTAAATGTTAGCCGTTCACTTTTTCATCGTCACTTCTTTTTTTTTTTAATAAATTAATTTATTTTATTTATCTATTTTTGGCTGCATTGGGTCTTCATTGCTGTGCATGGGCTTTCTCTAGGCGAGCGGGGGCTACCCTTTGTTGCGGTGCGCGGGCTTCTCATTGCCGTGGCTTCTCTTATTGTAGAGCACGGGCTCTAGGCGTGCGGGCTTCAGTAGTTGTAGCACATGGGCTCAGTAGTTGTGGCTCGCGGGCTCTAGAGTGCAGGTTCAGTAGTTGTGGCGCACTGGCTTAGCTGCTCCGCGGCATGTGGGATCTTCCCGGATCAGGGCTCGAACCCGTGTCCCCTGCATTGGCAGGCGGATTCTTAACCACTACGCCACCAGGGAAGCTGTCATCATCACTTCTTATTCATCAATGTTATTATAATAGCCAGAAATTAGGTTGATTAGGTGACAATAGCACAGACTTGAAAAAAATGTTTTAACCATGTAGAGTATAAAACGGCAAGAGGAGTAACCTCCTGAAAGCAGTATGCAGATTCTTGCTCTCTTGAGTTTAGCCTTACACAGACTCTCAGTGGAAAGGAAAGAGGGGTCCAGGTGGAGGAGAGCAGCAGTAGCTGTTTTGGAAAACACTGATAGAGGAGAGGACCACTCTACAGGGACGAACCACCCATGAGCCACCCACGCTGGCCCCGCTGCCATCTTTGAGCATCTCCGGTCATCTTGCATTTCACGGTTCACCAAGCACCTCCCATCACACACTTGACCCTCACCTGGAGTAGGTGGATATTTTGAGTGGCCAACCCTCATGTTACACACCCCACCCCTTTCAGGTTTTTCCTTTTGCCTGGTGTTCTCTATGGCAATGTAACTTTTTCCTCATACCAGGAACTAATTCAGAAAATAGGTTGCCATGGAAGTTGCTGGAAGTTTCCACGTATTGACAAGGAAAAGAGTTAATTGACCTGTCGCACCACACCACCTCCCCAGAGCTCATCTTTAACTGCACTCAGGAGTCACTGAGTAAACACAGCATCTCTGCTGTGTGGCCTCTAAAGCAGGCGGGATGCCTCTTGATGGAACTAGATTCAAAACAAAAACAAAAAAACACCTGCTCCAAAGATAGGAGACAGCTTATTAAAGCTGTGTCAGGCTTACTGCCTGATACCTTTTAAGCCCAGTCTGATTCTTTTCAGGCCCTTGACACATGCTAATTGGCATCACTCACTCAGTTAGCAGAGGCTGAGAGGAGACTGGCTTGCTTCCTGCTTCTCCTGTACCCAGCAGGACATCTTTCTGTAAACACCAAACGGGATGCCTTAAATAATGGGGAAATATGTGAAATGGGACTTAGATGTATTTAGACTGTTTATTCATCACTGAATATGGCCAAGACCCTCTTGTGCTCTTTTGGGGGGTGAAGAGTGTCACAAACTGTGGGACAAAGTAGAAAATATGACACGTGGAAACCAACTGTTGTCAGCACTATTTGCCCGCTGTGGCCTTTCCTCACCTCAGTGGGCAGCCTCACAGCTCCTTCCTGAGTGTGTTTCATTCTTTGGATAAACATTTATTTGCAGATATTTATCTCTACTGTTCTTGGCGCTGGGAACACAACACACACACACACACACACACACAAACCTGCTAAAAATTCTTGCCCTCGTGGAACTCCATAGTAACATTCAAAACACATGGGACATCAGTTGGTGATGAATTTGATGCAGAAAGATAAAACAGGAAAAGGGGAGAGGGAAAGTGGGCTTGGGGTGGGATATCCAATTTTAAATAAATTGGTCAGGCCTCACTGAGGCAACCCTCGAGCAAAGCCCCGAAGGAGGCAAAGCCAGTCAGGCAGGAATCGGGAAAAGAATTCCAAGCACAAAGTGGTAGTGTGCCTGGTGAGCACTGAGGCCGATGGGTGGGTGCAGAATGAGGGGGGATGGGGCCGTGGCAATGAGGCCAGAGAACTGGCAGGGGGCGGGGAAGGGTTGAAGACCATTATGAGGACCCAACCGTGGCTTTACAGTCACCTGTGGAACTTCTAAAACCAAGTGATGGGGGCTTCCCTTCCCTGGTGGCTCAGTGGTTGAGAATCTGCCTGCTAATGCAGGGGACGCGGGTTCGAGCCCTGGTCTGGGAAGATCCCACATGCCGCGGAGCAACTGGGCCCATGAGCCACAACTACTGAGCCTGCGCGTCTGGAGCCTGTGCTCCGCAACAAGAGAGGCCGCGATAGTGAGAGGCCCGCGCACCGCGATGAAGAGTGGCCCCCGCTTGCCGCAACTAGAGAAAGCCCTCGCAAAGAAACGAAGACCCAACACAGCAAAAATAATTAATTAATTAATTAATTAATTAAAGGTGCTAATAATTAAAAAAAAAAAACAAGTGATGGTCGGATGAAGCCGAGGCCTGGGAGTGTTTTTGAAGTCTCCACTGGTGCCTCCCGGGAGTAGTCAAGGGTTGAGACACACTGAGTCCAGAGGAAGGACATGAGCTAGCTTACGCTTCAGAAGGATCATGGTGGTTGTAGTTTTAAGAACAGGCTGTAGGAGGACAAGGGTGGAAGCAGGGAGACCAGCAAGGCCACAGCAATAATTCAGTGAGGGATGCTGGGGGCTTGGATGGGGATGGAAAGGAGGTGGGGAGAAGAGGTCAGATGCCTCCAGCCAATTTTGAAGGTAAAGCCACGGGAACTTCCCCACTGATGGAATGGATATAGGGTATGAGAGCAAAGAGGAGTCAGACTTGACACCAAGCTTGGGGGCTGAGCAGTTGGAAGGATGGGCTTGCCATTTGACTGAGATGAGAAAGACCGTGGGAAGAACCACGTTTATTCAACCACCCAGAAGGCATTTCTAGGTCAAATATAAACACGTTGCATGGAAATGCCCATAGATAGTGAAGTACTCTGCGCCTGGCACTTTCCAGGGGTCAAGAATGCCTTTAAGAGGGACAGGGTTGGGTGGGGCTGGAGGGCGAGTCTCTATAGCCAAGTATGGTTAAGGTAGTTTGATAGCAAATAATAAACATGTGTTCCAAGCATTTTCCAAAAATAAACCGAGGAGATAAAGACATAGCCAGGAAAAACTTCCCATAAATGCCTCTGCCGCCATCTCCTCTAAATCTCTAGGACCCTGTGGGAAAAGGCTTTGTTGCCTTGCAGGAATCCTGGCAATGGCCCTGAATTCACGAGATGTAAGGGATGCTTGCTGCCTCTCCCTTCTCCCCAAGCGTGCGGTACTGAAAACTGAACAGAATTAGAGACTACTCTGAGTGACAAACAGCAGGGCAGTTAGTCAGCCATCTCATCATGATAAGCAGGCAATCCTTCAAGGGCGATGCCTGAGTCCAGTTCGATCAAGAAGGACATTTCCTCTGGGTTTTAGGAAAGAGTCAAAGTTATTATAAATGGTTGCTTAGGGGAGATAGGGCTATTTTCTCCACTTATTTGAAGTAGGTCAGATTGAGAGCTCAAGGCTTCCCTAAGGCTGTAATTAAGTATGAATATTAAAAAACTGAAAACAAATAAAAAATAAACAGCTTTTTTAGGCTTTCACATCACAGGCCTTTCATTAAGTTTGTACCTCAGGCAAGATCCTTTTCTTTGGAAAAAAGAATACAGTTTAAAAACAAAAAACAGGTTAAAGAAAACCAAAACAAACAAACAAACAAAAATCCCCTGTGCCATAGCTCTTGAAGTCTAGACTTCTAGAAAGATTCACTCAAGCATGAATGCTTTGGAGAAGTATTTAACCAGGCAGAGTTGAGGCAAAAATGCACACAAATGCTCAATAAGCAGCCTGAACTGTTGTAATTCAATCCTGCAGGTCGGTCACATCTTTCTGTCTCTTCCCACCCAAATCATTTACTCTTATAAAACTGGCTTAGTCAAATCAATATCTAGGCTAGCAATGTAAATTTAATTACAGTGAGGCTTGGATAAACATTAGCTCTGAGATATTTCTTGGTCTATAGAGTGATAAGTGAATTAAGTAGCATTATTTCATCATTACTGTACTAAGCCCACATTGTTACACAAGAGAAGCTAATACTTCTAACTCTTTTTAGCTTAGCAAAATGTGCTGTAAGCCTTCACATAAGCCAATTTACTATGCATCCTCCTTGAAGAGCTATGAAATAGGACCACACGGCAGCTACATTTTCAGCGAGGGTGGAATGTGGAATGAGAAGGGTTCACGCTGGGCCGCATCCAGAGGACCAAGTGATCAAACTACCGAAGGGGGCCCATTGCAAGGTAGTTCCGAGGGCACCAATACTGTGTGTCCTGCAGCCGCCCTGGTTGAATCCCCAGGGCCCCAGGGTACGTTCACAATCCTGCCTTCCATCCTGTCTGCTTGTCCAGCTGTGGAAAACAAACCAGACCTCTCCAAACACAGAGGCCTCCTTGAAGCCTCCGCTCAGGCATCCTTTCTTCAGGAAAACTTCCCTGACCTCCCTGTCTTTGGGCACTTCTCTAGCAGCGCACTTGCCTCATTAAAGCTGTGTTTCTGCCTCTCTTCAAACACTGGGAGCAGCTGAATCGTTGTTGATCTCTGGGTTGAGCTCAGGGACAGGCACATATTAGGTATTCAATACTGTGTGTTGAATGAATGAATGAATATAATTGAAAAGTTAAGACATGCAAACACCTGCTATGGGCTAGGTGCTGGATAAAGGGGTAGAAGACATCTCCTCAAGTAGCTGAGGATCTGGTCAGGAAGATGAGGAATGTGAATAGAGACAGAACGATAAAAGCCAGCATTGCTTAAGGGCCAAAGCATCGAGCTGCCAAGGGGAGGGGGAATCACTGTGGGACAAGGGTACACAGTCTTGAAAGAAGAGCCAGACACCACTGGAGGAAAGGTCCCCTGAAGCCAGATAAGCAGAGGACAAAGGGGACATGATGAGCAAATCCCTCTTATGGAGCTGGAAAGTATTACAGATCAGTATATTACAGTACAGACATTAAGAGGCTGGGTTCTGGATGGATCCAGACAAAACCGGATTCAAATCCTAACTCCTTTACTATATGTTCTTTAGACAAATCATTTTTAAGCTTCAATTCTCCCACTGTGAAATGGACGTAAAAATACCTTCCTCATAGGTATGGGACAAAATATGTAAAGCCCTTAACATGGAGCTTACATATAAAAATGTTATTATTTTTTCTGTTTTCATCATTTTTATTGGAGTATAGTTGATTTAAGATGTTGTGTTAGTTTCTGCTGTACAGCAAAGTGAATCAGTTATACATATACAAATATCTACTCTTTTTTAGATTCTTTTCCCATATAGGTCATTACAGAGTATTGAGAAGAGTTCCCTCTTGTTATTATTCTCATTCCTCGGGACATGGCCAGGACATTCAGAAGTCTTCATTCTAACTGTGATGGATGTGAAGTTTGGGGCTCTGAGTATAAAGGACCAGTGTGAAATATTAAGGTCTCTTTCTCCTCTAGATTTGATCATAAATGATAATAAATGAGCAGTCAAATTTTAAACAGGGTCCCTTACATTCATTTTAGAGCACTATTAACTAAGTTTGCACCACCTCCTTACAATATTGTCTTTCTGAGGGTAAGGATCCCAGCTAATGTAACATTCAGAGCATCTATGGGTTGGCTATTTAGTGTTCAAGCCTGTGTCACATTAGCCCAACTGGGTAAAGCAAGGTCTCTGCTAATTATCTGCCTTTTCTCATCTCTTATTTGCCAGTTTAGTCACTAGTAGACAAATCAACTCTTACTCTTGAATTGTGTTTTTTGTTTCATCTCTCAGTTGTACTGTAATCTCCTTTAAGGGGAGAGAATAGTTATTATACATCGTTTACGGCCTCCACACTATGTAGCAATGCTTAATAATCTTCTCCTGGTTACCACTGGCCACTCATCGCCAAGGGTTTGACCCTTGATCTTATGATACTCAACTCCACGATGCCAAGATCCTAGCGCATAGCTGTTAGTGTAACTGACACCATCTTGGGCCCTTACAATTTCTCCTGTCCTTCTGCTGACCCTACCCAGGACTGTACTGTGCAGTAAATCACTTCTCTGTCATCAAGGGCTTTGTAGTTAAAAGATATTGTTTAATAATCATTAGGACCATGTGGCCTCTATGCTCTGTTAGTCCCCAAACAATAATGGAAACCTTCACTGACGTATTCCTGGCGCCCAGGAGACTAGTTACCCATTCATGAATCTTGACTTAGGAATGCATGTCCTGTTTCCAAGCACCTACCCCCTTACCCTAGGTTAACTACAAAATTGTCTCAGTGGCCCCTCAGTGGTACGGAGTATGGCTGCAAATGCTTCTGGATGGTTATCTGCCGGATCCCAATCCCACCCTGTAAGTTACCCGATAATGGACTGATCCATTGATTATACGCAGCTGCCTGCCTCATTTTTCAGTCTCAAGGTGCCTTCTCAGTTCGTGGGCACTTTTCGTTCCCTCTGTCCTATACTATATACACATACTCTGAGTATGATGTTTGATACTCTGCTGATATATTACCTAATAGAGAAGTTTAATCAGGTAAGCTGATGATGCTACCTTATGCAATAATTTTTTTTATTATTTTGAGAAATCTAATTTGAAAGTTAGCTGAAAGAATCCCCCACTGGGTCTAAATTGCCTCCTCCATTCTTCTAGACATTTAAAGCAAATTTTCAGATGCCCCCTCCAATGGGATTATTTTTTCCTGTAAATTGGGGTCATTTTTAATTTTAAAAAATTGAACTCAATCACTTATTCATTTAAAAATCTTAAATATGTCGCTTATAATGATAAAGCAGGTATTTGCTTTGCATATTAAGCAGTTTCATGTGTGAAGGGCAACCAGACTGAAAAGAGCCAGCAGACTAAGGAGGCTTCGTCTATTAAGCCAAATCTTCTTAGGTAGATTTCTAATTTTGCTACTTGTGACTCATTGTGTTTTAAGGGAAAAAATAATAATAATTTCCATCTTTATTACCTTTGAATGACTTATGATCCCCCGACCCTTCATTCCTCTTCTCCCAGATTTGCTGTGAGCACTAATTACATTTATGAGTTTACTTATGGCCCGTGCTTTACATAGTTGTTCTGTTGGTAGAACATCCCTAAGGGTTCTGTGCAGAGATATTTTTTAAATGATTCTCATGATAAAAACGACTTATTAGCTGAGTCACCTGGGAAAATTATTTATCCCTTTTAAGCCTCTTTTTCCTATCTGTAACAGTGGGGGGGGGGGGGGCGGTTAATATTTCCCGTTTCAGGGCTTCTGTAATGAGGAATAATAAACCCCAATTCTCACACTTAATAAATTAAGGCCAGTATAAATTCCATATATATGTATATATGTATGTATGTATATATGATATATACACACACATACATATATATATCTAGATATCTAGATAGATAGATAGATAGATAGATAGATAGATATCTCACCTCTTACAATTTATAAAAGGGATCTGTGTTTCCATACTCTGTTTACTCTGATTCTCACTGTAAAAGGATTCCCCTTCTGGAATCTATTCACAAATAACAATGGTCCTGTAAGCAGTCCTCTGAATTAGTCAGGTTATTATAAGAGTTTTTGGTTCTACATTTTATATGTTACTAACAAATAATACTTGCAAGGGCGAACTACCATCATCTTTCCACACTAACTTTCATATTATAAAAAATAAAAAATATGGCTTTGGGGGCTGGCTCTTGGGCGAAGACGGATGAGAGAACCGTGAAAAGAATTTCACTGCTCTCTTTTAAAAATATTATTCTAATATATTGAAAAAACAAAGAAGTTTGTTCTCTGTAGCTGAAATCTGCACTCATATCTTTGGAATATGCCTTCACTTTACTATGATCTAATCAAATTTGAAAGCCCCAAAGCTCATTGTTAGGAACCAGATCTGCTGTTGCTGCTTTCAAGCCAAAAATAGTTTTATAAAATGAAAGAATCAGAGCTCTAGTCATCTCAAAGTAATTATTCTGTATTTCATAATTTAGAAAAATAGAAATCATAAATTATAGCCAACAATTTACTCTAGAGTTTATTTAGTATCAGAGAATCACTCTTTCGTTTTCCCAACATGTTAGAAGTTTTTTAAGTGAGCGCTAAAATTCTTTTTATTAATAAATCCATTAGCAAGTAATAATAATGTATTTTGACAGAGCCCCAAACACAAAATTTGCTACAGCCCCATTTTTTTTGGCTGTGTTTCAACAAAATAAGCAGAAGCATAATTATTTGGAAATTTCAAAAAAAATATATGATATTCAGGCCTTACCTCAGGTGGCCTGAACCAGAACCTCTGGTTGGGGAATGTGTAGAGGGTACCTGCTGGAAACGCTTGTTTATCTAACTTTCCCCTGTGATCCCATGGAGAAGCCTGGGTTTAGACCTATTGTTAGACCACTTGGTAAACCAGATGACACTAAAAGGTGACAATCATCAAGCAGCAGTCATGGCAAAGAAAAGCCAGCAATATTGCAGGGTGTTTAGGCTATATTCTCTTTTAACAGTGCTTAGCAGGTTGATCCAAATCAGACGTCTTTTTAGAATCTGGATTGTGTGTCTTCTTGGCCCTCTTATGTTTCCACCCCCATAAGTTTCACCTACGTCCCTTCTGATTAACATTTCAGAAAAATGTTTATTTAGAAAAATGAAAAGAAAACATGTTTTCTGGGCAAATAATTCAAGCAATCAGAGCTAAAAATTAATTTAAAATTTTTTTTTTAATATTTAAATCTCTCTAGGCCAAACGGTGAGGATTCATGCAGAAGTTAACTATAAATTAATGTTTTAGGCCATTAGTTCAGATTATAAGTCTTAAAAGTGTATTTTAAAAATGTAACTCATGATTAACTAGACAGTCTGTTATCATGAACCTAATATCTTCTAATTATAGTGAAAAAATATTGTAAGCCCAGGAAAATTTCACATCAATGATCTTTGCTTGATTTTTCCAATGAGTATCCACCTCTCTCACAACTGTGTAATAAAAAATACTAAGTACCTTAAAAGAATAACCCAGTTACATAAATCCAGATTATTACTTAGAAGGAAAATTATATAAAAGTTTTGACTAGAACAAATTTATAAAGTACAAATTAGTTCTGTTCCTATATTTAAAATACATGTGATCAGGCTTCCACCAAAAAAAAAAAAAAAAAAAAAAGGTACACGTAAGAACTTAAAATTCCACATCGTAACAGTCAGTTCTACGCTTTACATCACCGCGTCTCCCTATTCCTGTCCAAAACAAAGCTTTGCTTTGCAGCATTCAGGATTTTTGTTTGTCTTCTTTTTTATTATTTTTATTGAAATATAGTTGATTTACAATGTTGTGTTAGTTTCACATGTACAGCAAAGTGATTCTGTTTTTATATATGTATGTTTTGTTTTGGTTGTAAGTATGTTAGTTTTGATCTCAGCTCAGCCCATCCTTTAACCAAGCATCTGGATTAGGACCAGCCAAGATCAGGCTCTCCAAACTCCCCACTGTCCATGTCCCCTTGCCAAAGGCAGCATGCGTTTCCCAGGAGCAAGGGTTTGAGGGCTGAAGGACCCAAGAGAAAAGGTTGAATTCAGAGATCCTCTGCAAACTCCCTGCCAGCCAGGCTCTTTCACACTCAGCATTGGGGTGACCACGGCCCCTGGAGGCAGCCCCTCCCCTTGCTGGAGAGTGTCAGTGGTTCGAGAGAGTTTGCCCTTGTGTCCAGACTCCCTTGTGACCTTGAACAAATCACAGCATCTCTGAGTCTGAGATTCTCCAAATATGAACGATGAAAGGAGTGATGATTTCAAAGGTCACACAGATCACAGAATTCTTCCTAATTACTTAAATGGCAGGAACTGGAATAAAATGTTTTCCTATAGAGACTTTCCTGGTGGTGCAGTGGTGAAGACCCCACGCTCCCAATGCATGGGGCACGGGTTTGATTCCTGGTCGGGGAACTAATAAGATCCCACAAACCGCACGGCGTGGCAAAAAAAAAAAGAAAAGAAAAAATTAAATTAAAAAAAAATGTTTTCCTGTAATATCTTTGGGGCTGAAGGATCTTATCTAACCGGTGAGGTCTGTGTTTAAAAGGCAGACGCAGGGACTTCCCTGGCGGTCCAGTGGTTAAGATTTCGCCTTCCAATGCAAGGGGTGCCGGTTCGATCCTTGGTCAGGGAGCTAAGATTCCACATGCCTCGGGGCCAAAAACCAAAACATAAAACAGAAGCAATATTGTAACAAATTCAATCAAGACTTTAAATATGGTCCACCTCAAAAAAAAAAAAAATAACACTGGGCAATAAAGAATTGTCAACGCGACTGAGCAGTGGCTAATATCCTATTCCCTCCGCACACATCCTGACGGCTCACCCACTCCTTAACCCCCAGCTGACCAGCATCTGCCACTGGGAGCCTGGCTTGGCACTTATCAAGCTGTCACCAAGTACCCAGTTCCCCCAAAACCTCCACTGCCAAAGTCAGTCTTCCCTCGTCATCTGGTTCTCCAGTTCTCCAAATATTTGTAACTGTTGCCTACTTCCATCTTTTAAAAGTTCTCTTCTCTTGGCCCCAGGGACAACACATGCCTGATTCATTCTCCTTTGCCATTTTCTGACCTCTCTTTTGTCTCTTTGGCTCCTTCTCCGTCCCCATCGTTAAAAATAACCGCTTTTTGACTCTTATCTTCGCCAGGAAGAATCCCGAAACTGAGCTCTCCTCGAAACCCTGTCACTAACTCACTGTGTGGCCTCAGACAACCCACAACCCTCTCTGGGTTTCATTTATCCCTGAGAAAGGAAAGGACCTGGACTTGATGATCCAAAATCATAGCCCCTCGGAGCTAGGCAGTGCTACGCTAGTCCGTCCCAATCCCATTCCTGTCCTCCATCAGCATATGGTACATTTTCAGAGAGCCAGTCCAAGTCTGTAATGGAGCTAAGACCACCAGGAAGTCATCAATTCCAGGGTAGAAGAAACCTTACACGTCACCTAGTCTGAAATCTTCATTTCATACCTGAGGAAACCTAGGTCAAGAGTGGGTACTCGACTACCTCACAGCAGGGATGGGAATAAGGAGGAGGTCTCCGGGGCTCTCACATGTTCCAAAATCAGAGCTTAAATATCTTCCAAACCTCGTTGAAATGTATAATGGTATCAGAGTAAAATGTGATATAGAAGGTATAAACTGGGTAGGACACTTTAGAGCCTTTTTCCCTCTTTAAAAAAAAAATAAACTCTGTACTATAACTCTAAGAAATCTGGAGAGGTATTTGCTATAGAGGGTGCTTAACACAAAAGTAGCAAAATCAGATCACATAAAACATCTTAGATGTATATTTTTAAATAGGCAAATAAAACAGAACATCAAGTCGCAGAACACATATATTTACAATAATTCAAATGTCCAAAGCACAATACAGTGGTATCTCTTTAACAGTTCATATAATTTAAGACATACATTCACACAAGCATATAAACAAATACTAGTCTCCTAGACCAAAGGTTGAAGAAGTTACTCAGACGTTCTGGCACTGACACCTACATATTTATGGCAACAAATAATGATGGCTTTAAACTTTCAGTAAGATCTTTTGCACAAAGATAGGAAATGTACAGAATGGGAAGAAGACAGTCAAACAAATGTACCTTGACTGTACTATTTATCTAACACCATATGGGATGCGGCACTGCTCAGTAAATTTGATCAGGATAGTCTATTTACTCTGGTCTGCAATGATGACATGAACCGAATTATTCCCAAATCTAACTTTACTTTGTGCTTTATAAATAATTGCTGCTTGGTTCGTCCTTCTACATCTTTTAAAAATGAACACAACACTTTTCTTTAACATAACTCAACTTTGGTCCCAATAAGTTAGTAAAATCTCTTTTTTAAGAATACTAATACTTGGAATTTATTTTTTCTTTCAAGAATCCTGAGTAAAAGAACAGTGTCAGTCATATCACCTCCAGGCCAGCTTTGAAATTATCAGTGGTGCTAAAGACTAAGATATTATCTAGAACTTAAACTCTGAAAAACAACCCCATCTTCCTCTGGCACAAACCTAAATGCTTTAGCACATTTCCTATTAACCAGGGAAAGAGACCCTTTGGTTGTATTTCAGAAAAACAAAACAACCCCATTTCTGTCCTGCTGTTTATTTCTGCAGACCACACACAAAGCTGAATATGAAGAGATTCAATCACTACATCATAAAAATACAGGCACAAAATTAAGTGGACGCCACAAAGGGTGTGTCTGAAAACACTGAATTGACTGAATCTGAGTCAGATTTCACCCTCGTGGACTTTAAGATGCCCTCAGCTATGACCGTTTCACTGGGAAAGAGCCTGACTTTCCCATTCTGCCCTGTCGCAGTATCCTTCAGGGGTTCCAAAAACACCACTCTTTTCCCGGCCCCTGCCTTCCGTTCATCGGCGGGGGCACTGCTTTCAGGGCCAGGAGTGAGAACAGATGCATGGGCATTGCTTTGGTTTAGCATATTTTTTCGTCTCTTGGGTTTACATTTGCAGGGACACGGTGTCAGATAGAGGTACAGAAGTACCAAAACAATGCTGGCCACACAGGCTGCAAGAGTGGTAAAAGCTGTGTTAAATGCCTCGTGAGCATGGGATCTGTTTACGGTGAAATTGCTCACGTTTATTGTGATATCCACAGTTTCATTTAACAGACGTGGCCGATTCATTGCAACACAGGAATACACTCCAGCATCCTCAAAACGAGGACTTTCTATAACCAGACTTCCATTGGGAAATACGTGAAAGTTTTCTATCTCTTTATCGGGCTCCAGCACTCTGTTATCTGGACCGACCCACATGAAATCGGTATTCACGTTACCAGTCTTGCTATCACAGTGGACAATCAGCCTTTCCCCCACTTGAGCCTCATGAATAAAGCCAAGGGCACGGAAGGAACCATTGATGATACTGTCAGAGCAGTTCATAAAGCTATCCTGCAGCAGAAGCACCTGATGGAAGTGCCTAGCGTCAGACCACAAGCAACAGGTATAATCATTCTTAAAATCCATCACTGAGCTGAAGTGCCTGCGATACCAAAAGATCAGCAACGAGTAAAGGGAACAGTCACAGACAAATGGGTTTCCATGAAGGTAGATGCCTCTCAGCTGCTTTCCTGGCACTAAATTTATATGATGCATCGGCAGGGAGGAGATCCGGTTATAAGAAACATCTAGAAACATCAGTTCTGCCAGCTTGAACCTTCCAACGTACAAATCCATGGGAAACTGCGTGAGAAAGTTTCCACTTAAGTAGAGTTTTTGCAGTTGGGAGAGCCCTCCAAACGCTGAAGGGTCGAGATAGGAAATGTGATTGTTGTAAAGCAGGAGCACTTCCAGAACCTTCAACTCTTGGAACACTGCACTTTTCACAGTCTTCAGCTTGTTGGATGATAAGTCAAGACACTTCAGATTTGGAGTGGTGGAAAAACTGTCCATAGAAATGCTCGTGATGTTGTTATGCCGAATAATGAGGGTGTTCAGCTTTACAAACGATACCGGAATCCACTCAGAATCCAGAAGCCCAATTCTGTTATAACTCAGATCCAGTCTCTTGATCAGTCTGAAAAGGTTCCCAGGCACCTTGGACAGGTTTTTGTTGGTGCAGCTGACGATGTCAGTGGCACAGATGCAAGCGGTGGGGCACACCCCGGAGGCCCCACGGCTCACCGTCACCGTGATCACCAACAAACACAGCAGTTTCCTGCAGCCCGGTCTGACAACTCCAGGCAGGGTGGGCAGTGCGTGTAAACGTAAAGACATTATGGTCGCCTCTAAGGCTCTTCCAGGCGCCTTTTCCACCAGCTCAGCCTCCCACCAGTGAACCTGGTAAACAATCAATATTTAAAGAGGGGTAAAAAAGCAAAGTTAACTAGCACTAGTTAACCCTTAAGAGTAACATCTGGCTTTCTTTCCAATAACTTTTGAAATGGAGGGGTTTTTTTTTTCACACTGGGGAGCCTATGTATCCTTTTTACCGTTGGATGCAATTTTCCCTGGGTTACTCCTGCTTACAGACATTTACAGTCCCATCCTATCAACACAACCGTCTCAATATCAGAAACTCAATTGTTTTTCAAGGTGCATCCTGCGTCGTTTTTTTTTTAACTCTCTCCAAGAGTCACAAAAATATACAAACGCATCTTATAAACAATTACACGGAAATACTTAGCAAGCCACCCGTCGAGAAAGCAACTCACAGAGCTGGCAAGCCTCACGGGCTCCGGGGATAGGCCGCCGACGGTGGTGTCTTCTGCAGGTCTGTGCGTCTGTCTGTCACTCCGGCATCTTACGAGTTCCTTTCCCTTTAGCTCCCGGCGGGCGGCAGCCTCTCGCTGGCTCGCAACTTTGGGGAGTTTCAGGCAGCCGCAGCGGCGGCAGCAACCCCGGGCGCAGGAAACGTCTCGGCCGGCTGCGGTTGCTTCTCCCCGGCTCTCTTCATTGCTCTGCTGAAGGTACCGCCTGGGCGCTCTGGCCGTCGCGTGCCCGCGCGCGGGGCGCCCTGCTCCCAGAGCCTGGTCCGAGGGGCGGAGGCGCGGGGAGCGGGTCGGACCCGGCCCCGCCTCTCCGCGCACGGGAGGCTGCAGGGCCCGGGTTCCTGGGCGGCGCCGGCCGGGTTTTATCCCCGCGCGCCCGGGGTCGGGTGCGGGGCGGGGAGACCGGTCCCGCCCCCGCACGTCCTCCCTCCAGCGGGAACCAGCTCCCGGGCTGCGGGCCGGGGGCGCGCGGCGCGGGGAGGGGGCGGCGGCGCAGCCAATCGGGGCAGCGGCCGGCGCCCCTTTCGCCCCCACCCGGCAGCTCCGCCGCCGCTTCCACCACCCTCCCCAGACTCCCGGGTCCCTAGAGAGCGGCCGCGCGGGCGGGGCGGGGGGTCGACACCTGAGGCCGGGGCTGGCGTCCGACCCGGGGTGAGGACTCGCTCGCGCACTCCTGCCAATCGCGTCCGCGAGCCCAGCCGGGGTCAGCAGGGTGATAGGGTTGGGGGAGGTTAAGGGACACGCCCAGCCCCGGAGGGACAGGTCGCACCCTTCAAGACCCACTTCGTCGCGGCAGCGCAGGTCGCCTCCCTCTCCCACCCAGTCCGCTGAGCTCCCCGACCTCTTTACGGCTTGCTTTGGGCGAAGGCCAAGGGGGCTCGCAAAGCGCTAAGTGCAGCAGGTTTTAAAGGTTTACAAAACAAACACAGACGCTGCCTTCCGTCTCCGCCGTCATTTGGGGTCGGGGGGGCGCAAAGAAATGGGGCACGTTCCCTCCGGTGCAACAGGATCTCTGCTAGGGGAAAGGAACCGGGAAAGCGCATAGGGGACACTCCGCACCTCCCTGGGAAATTTCTATCCCTTTCCTAACTCAGGAGGAAGCATCAGGGACAGGGATGGTCCCCCGTTCGCGAAGGAGAAGCTCAGGAAAGAAGGGCTGGAGCCGACCTTCCGCCTGGAAGGCAAAGATAAGAGTATTAAACTTAAAGAAAAAAAAAAAAAATCCCAGAGCCAGACTTTTTTTTTTTTTTTTCAAAATGTGTTCGCGCCGGACAAGGACTGATCTCAGACAGAAGGGGTGTCTTGCGCGGAGGTTCTTCATCCCTTCGCGAGAGGCAGGCTAGGAAAGTTGCAAGCAGGGTGGACAAGGCCAGGTGACAAGACCAGGCAAAATGAGGTGGGGGAAGGGGAGTGGAGCTGATGAGCTTTTAGATTAAAAATCCATTTTTGAAAAAAAAGAAAAATCCATTTTTGGTTGATTCCGAGATCAGTTTTTAACGATGGGATTTGACTGAGCCAACTGACCCATTTAGCCCTTATATCCGGATTAAAAGAACTAAATTACTGCCCTGACAAGAGATATTAACCAAAGCAGAAGGGAGGGGGACATTGAAAAGAGGACCAAATTGAGAACAACAGTTGGGGGCAGGGCACATAACTTGTAATATTACTTAAAAAATAGAAGCAATGATGTAGACAACCAACTGCCCCCCCCCCCACACGCACACCCACTTGCGGTACCGTGAATTTAGTGAGAGTTGTTCTCTACATTGTCCGTTAATGGATTCATGTGGTAGCACAGATCTGCTGGGCCAGCGCCAAATTTAAATAGAATTGTGTGCATCATTAATTTAGTTAGGCTTTTTGTGGAATGAATCTGAAATAGCACTGGTAAATTAAGATTTTTCAGGTGAGAGCAGCTTGATTCAGATTAGTTTCAGTTTTATGAAAAGTTGAAGTTTATCATAAGACTACAGCCTGAAATGCTTCAGGAACGCATTCCTTACAGCGAGCTCCCAGGGGAGAGGAAGAGGTTGAGATTTTCTAAAGTTTAGGCCACACTTCCTTGGGTTCTCAAAAAAACTTGGTCTCCAGGCCTTCATTTTTACAGTTAGAATGATTAACACAGAGAAATAGATTAAAATTACTCAGAGGTAAAAATTACTCAGAGGTATACTTTTTAAATGACTAATAAATGACCAGGTGTTTGCAGTATTTTACTAAGTAACTAACATCCTATTCAAAGGAAAACATGAACGTGGGAGAAAGACCTGTATTTAAAAGGAAAATAGTCTAAAAAGAAAAGTGACCTTCAGGGGCTTCCCTAGGGGCTTCCCTAGGGGCTTCCCTGGTGGTGCAATGGTTAAGAATCCGCCTGCCAATGCAGGGGTCACGGGTTTGAGCCCTAGTCTGGGAAGATCCCACATGCCGCGGAGCAGCTAAGCCCGTGCGCCACAACTACTGAGCCTGTGCTCTGGAGCCCTCAGGCCACAACTATGGAAGCCCGTGCGCCTTAGAGCCCGTGCTCCGCAACAAGGAGGTCACTGTAATGAGAAACCCACGCACCGCAACAGAGAGTAGCCCCCGCTCGCCACAACTAAAAGAAAGCCCTCGCGCAGCATCGAGGACCCAACACAGCCAAAAATAAAATTAATTAATTAATTTTTTTTAAGTGACTTTTCAAAAATGGAAACAGAATGGTAATGTTATGTTATTAGGGCTGAAGGCACATCTTAGAAATATTATGCAAAGATTACACAACCTAAATAAACTACATGCACTCAAATCCACAGGCAAGTTTATTTATCTATTTAGAGACCTGATTTTTGGGATTCTGCACATTTGCCAAGGGGAAAAGAGTTTTGAAAGGGATGGGTTTACTTGGCTTGGTGAAGAGAAAGCTAAGAGTTGACCATAATAATGGTATTAAGTTGAGACCTTACTTTGTGGAGGATAACTTTATATCTTTCTGGCATCCCTTCCCCTTCTTCTACCAGATCCACTCTTCTCACTCGAACGTATATTCCACAAGGGTAAAATGTTATGTCTTGGACACTGCTCTTTTCTTAGCTTCTAGAACCCTGCTTGACACTTGCTTGTCATTGAAGGAATTTTTGATGAATCAGCTGCTGAAGGGAGAACCTATTCTAGGCTCACCTGACCTGAATCTGCTCATTGCCCTCCTGCTCTTTATACTTCAAAAAGCCTTTCTGAAAAACAGAAGAGAGGAAAAGACGAGCCCTGCGAACATTATTTGAGTCCTGGATCCCACAGTGCCTGAAGGCCACTGCACAATTTTACTTCCTTTCTAATTACATTCTCCACCCCGCATCCTTTTTCTTTTTCTTCTTCTTCTTCTTCTCCCCCTCCCCTCCTCCTCCTCTTCCTCCTGCTCCTCCTTTGCTTAAATTACTTTGAGTTGTGTTGATGTCACTTGTGACTGAAAGAGTCCTAGTAAATATAATGATGGTAATAATAAATAAATATGTATTGGGCTATTATGTGCCAGATCTGAGCTCTGTGTTTTACATGCATTATTTTGTTTATGGCTCACCAAAACCCTGTGACATTGTATAATCCTATAACCCAGATGGTAAACAACTGTGTTCCAAATTATCTGAAAATGGAATGGGACAAAATTAGCTTGAAGTGCCACTTGAAGGATTTAGATTAAACAGAAGAGAGACGTTTTTGACAGGGTAGTTCCAGCCTGCAATGGGTTGCCAAGACAGATGGTTGAGTTGCCTTCTCAGGAGTTTAAAATAGGACACATAGATATTTCTCTGGTCTTTTCCACATGGCATAATCTATTGGTTTTTTTGACCATTCAGTAATGACTCCAACGGATAGGAGAAAGTGAATTGACACTTGATGTGATTCTGAATCTAGTGTGCTTAGGCATGTGTGGTCCTTTGAGTGTCTGGCTGGGATTGGAAGTAACTCCTGCCTGGGGGCAGGGATTTGACTAGATGAAATCCCAGGGCATTTTCTAGCCCTATGATTTCCAGAATTTCTCAGGTTGTAATCAAAGATGTAAGGAATTAGGTATATGAGACAAGAAATTGTTACAGCACTAGTTTGATGATTTGGAGTCATTTTTACTAATAATGAACACTTTAATAGCACTTTATATGCTATGAGGGGCTTTCACATTCTGTGTCTCATTTGATTCTAGCACGCCTCCTGTAATCAAGTGTAGTTGGGACACCAATCTAAAGTTGCCTCTTTTTTTAAAATTTTGTTTTATTCAAGTATAGTTGATTTACAATGTTGTGTTAATTTCTTCTGTACAGCAAAGTGATTCAGTTATACATATATATATACACTTTTTCTTTCTTTTCCGTTATGGTCTATCACAGGATATTGAATATAGCTCCCTGTGGTATACCGTAGGACCTTGTTGTGTATCCATTCTATATATAATATTGATAGCTTGCATCTGCTAACTCCAAACTCCCAGTCCATCCCTCCCCACCTCCCTCCCCTTTAGCAACCATAAATCTGTTCTCTATGTCTGTGAGTCTGTTTCTGTTTCACAGATAAGTTCTTTTGTGTCATATTTTAGATTCCACGTATAAATGATATCATATGGTGTTTTTCTTTCTCTTTCTGTCTTACTTCACTTAGTATGATAATATCTAGGTCCATCCATGTTGCTACAAATAGCGTTATTTCATTCTTTTTTATGGCTGAGTAATATTCCATTGTGTGTGTGTGTGTGTGTGTGTGTGTGTGTGTGTGTGTGTGTATGCCACATCTTCTTAAGCCAATCATCTGTTGATGGGGACTTGGGTTGCTTCCATATCTTGGCTATTGTAAATAGTGCTCCTATGAACACTGGGGTGCATGTATCTTTTTTTTTTTTAATAATTTTATTTATTTATCTTTGGCTGTGTTGGGTCTTTATTGCTGCATGCGGGCTTTCTCTACTTGTGGCGAGCAGGGGCTACTCTTCGTCGTGGTGCGCGGGCTTCTCATTGTGGTAGCTTCTCTTGTTGTGGAGCACAGGCTCTAGGCATGCAGGCTTCAGTAGTTGTGGCACGTGGGCTCAGTAGTTGTGGCACGCAGGCTCTAGAGCCAGGCTCAGTAGCTGTGGCTCACGGGCTTAGTTGCTCCGCGGCATGTGGGATCTTCCGGGACCAGGGCTCGAACCCGTGTACCCTGCATTGGCAGGCAGATTCTTAACCACTGTGCCACCAGGGAAGCCCGCATGTATCTTTTTGAATTATATTTTTCTCCAGATATATGCCCAAGAGTGGAATTGCTGGATCATATGGCAACTCTATTTTTAGTTTCTTAGGGAACCTTCATACTATTTTCCATAGTGGGTGCACCAATTTACATTCCAACCAACAGTGTAGAAGGGTTTCCTTTTCTCCACACCATCTTCAGCATTTATTATTTGTAGTCTTTTTGATGATGGCCATTCTGACCAGTGTGAGGTGGTACCTCCTTGTAGTTTTGATTTTCATTTCTCTAATAATTAGTGATGTTGAGCATCTTTTCATGTAAGTTGTCTCTTTTTTTAACCTTGGAACACATCGGGTGTTCTTCAGGGACAGCTCACAGGAGTATCTAGCTCTGCAGGAGCCTGATTGTTGCACGCAGAAGCTTTCTGCTGAGAGCCCACTCTGGGGGCAGCACTCTTGGTAGGGTTTTTGCAATGCGACTGCAGCCTAGGCCCGCAGAAAACATAACGTTGCTCACCAGCTCTGGAATTGCACTCCACTCCTGCAACAGACCTTTGACCTGTTCCAGCTGTTTTTTGTAAATTGCCCAAGATTTAAGGTAGAACCAGATCTCGAACCCAGTACTATGTCTCTGGCCATATGGAGACTTGAGCTCCAGCCCCTGTGCTCTCTTAACTCCAGGTGGCATGTGGCTGGATTCTTTGGAAGCTCCATAGGCTAGAAATGGGGCAGGGAGTGGAGACGGAGCATGCAAGAAGTACCCACATACCCTCCCCAGGGAGAGCCCACAGTGGGGCAACTCTTCAAGCAATCACCATTCACCCATCTGCTCTTTCTGTCTCCTGTCTTCATGGACACGGACTGGATAGGATCTTTGCTGTTGTTCTTTTTAATTTAGCTGAAATAAAATTCACGTAAACAAAATTCACTATTTTGACCATTTGAAAGTATACTCTTCAATGGTTAATGTCGTGCAACCATCGCCACGATCTAACTCCGGAATAATTTCATCACTTCCCGAAAGAAGCCCTGGACCCATTAAGCAGTCACTCCCAGTTCCCCTCCTCCCAGCCCCTGGCAACCACCAATTTACCTTCTGTCCCTATGGATTTGCTTATTCTGAACATTTCATATAAATGGAATCATACAAGATGTGACCTTTTGTGCCTGACTTCTTTCACTTAGCATAATGTTTTCAAGGTTTGGATGGGTTTTTTTGGCTAAAGGTTGTAGAACCAGTTGGGATCATCCCCTTGAAAGTCTTGCATAGTTGGGTTAGTTGCACTTGAGCTTAGACGTGGGGCATCTGCCCCTGCCGTTGTCAGCCTTGAGGCCGGAAGTCCCATTTGTCCAGAGTCTTCAATTATGAAAGTATCAAGCCCCTGTGTGATTATAGAAACCTAGCAGTCTTCTGAGCTAAAGACATCTAAGTTCTAGTCTTGGGCAAAACTGCTTTCATCTCTCCATAATACCCAAGAATCAGTTAAGGATATGACAATTAATGGTTTCTTAAATTCCTTTTAACTTCAAAAAATGAATCTGATTTTCTGATCACAACCTGTCTCCTGTTGCCCAGGCCCCAGGGAAGACAGACGATTAGAGCACAGGTACTAACCAGTTAGAGCCGATCTGGGTTTAGTTCCTTCCTCTGGGTCAGTTATCGTTGCACCGGGCAGACACAAACTCCTCCTCTTTCTCCCCAATGATGTCAGTCTCATGGCTGCTTCAGGAAAAGCAACTGAGGACAAGTTGTCTATAGTAGAGACATCACTTTAATTTATTAAGTATTCGATCATGAAGGGTCAGCATCATTTCTCAGAGGAAAAAAAAAAGTGTATCCTTAATGTGCAACAGGGATGTGGGTGAATAAATGACTGTGCATGCATCCGTCATTGTGCTATATTGTCATTAAAAATAATGTAGCAGAGAAATATCTGGTGACATAACAAAAAATTACCAAAAAATGCTCTTCCAATTTTTGTAAAAGAAAATACATATGTATATTAATTATATGTATGCATCAAAGATAATCTGAAAGAATATATACCTATCATAACAGTGGTTTTAAAATTTTTCTTCTCTTATCTGCATTTTCTATTTTTCTGCAATGCTTTTGTGATAAGAAAAATCACAGAGACAACTTATCATTGTTTAAAGTTACCGACAACTAAGTCACGTGCATCAGTGTTTCTTCTTTATTGTGATTATTACTTAATATTCAGCAACTCTAGTTTTAGAGAACAAACCCTCTTCTGGCTTCTCAGGCAGGAAGTGACTCTGATTTCCCCTGGTTTGAGATAATAATTGCTGTCCCCTCTTAGCACAACTGTCATTTATTTGGCAAATATTTTCTGAGCATCTGCTATGTTCCGGGCACTATTCTTTAGCCTGAGAACTTTAGCAATACACAAGGGCTACTGTAGCTCACAAGTCTTACTAGAATGAGGCACATATAATCACTCACATATTTCTTGTTGGCCAACTGTCCATATTCCCAGGTTTGCAACTCAACATCCTTGGTTGGGATCAACTCCCAGCAGTTGTGAATCCTTCCCTCTCACAAAACATTTTTAGACCAGCCTTTGTAAGGAGCATGGTCCCCTGCCCCATACCACCATTGGTTTTTCAATGAGAAACAACAAAAAAGTAACGACTAAAAACCTTTTTTCCTAATCCTAAAAGTACTATGCATTCCTTGTAGGGAAAGTGGAAGATACAGAAAAACTGTAAAGAATCAGAGAATGCCATTTATAATCTTACTGGTAAATTTATTTTTGCTGAAAGAATAAATCCATTGTTGTGAGGAAACTGAGAATGTTGCAAAAGGATGGTTTTCTCTTTGTCATAATTATGTAACAAGAGAAACAAGCAGACCTTTCTTTTCTTTCTTTTTTTTAAAAAAATACTCCGAATTCTCAGCCTTAGGAATGAAATAAGCAGATGACAATTTGCTTTATAAAATTCAGTCTTAAAGCCATGCGTCTAGCATTATGGTTCCATTTATGACTGGTCATAAATGGTAGGTGCTCTAATTTTCACTTTGCTTATTATTAGCCTGAAGGGATCGTCTATTTGAATTCTTAAATGCTGTTATATCTCTCAAAACTGGGGCTAATTTTCTCTCTGAAAAATACGGATAATTTGTAACAAACCCAGTTTAGAGAACTAGATGAAGCATTCAGACTCCAGTTTTATGTCCTTTAAAAAATATGATTTCCTGTAGCAGTAATTAATTTATCATACCTTTGTTAAGGTGATACTTGATTATTCAAGGAACTATCTGATTGGAAGCAATCATTATTTGCTAGTCAACATTTACACAAAATAGAGTAACGTAAAATTGGGAGAGAAAATAATAAACACTCTATTATATAACCAGCACTGTTGCAAATACTAATTCAATTATTTTCAGCAAATCCAAGGCCCTCTCTGGTGAATGCTCCGTGAGTAATTGACTCTGGAACTCTGACCTTTCAGTCTGTGCTCCTGAAAAGAAACATTGTATTCAAATGGGGGAAGGCAGAAGGACCTCTGGAAAGATCCAAGGAAGTGGGATTGATAATAAGACCCAACATTCATTCTCACCATCTGCCAGGCTTCTCATTTAATTCTTACAAGGGTCCTAAGAGATGGCCATTAACATCCCCATCTTCTAATGAGGGCAGTGGGGCTTAGTTGATTTATATAACTTGCCCAAGATTAGTGGTAGAACCATATCTGTCACCCAAGTCTGCCTCGCTCTGATCTCATGCTCAACCATTAACTCTAATGCTTCCCATTACGGAGTAGAAGGGTCAGCCATAATTTAAATTCCGTTCAGCAAATATTGTTAGTTCTGGCCACACTCCCAGACCCATGATATGGTTGCCCTCCTCTAGGAATTTGTAGTGTTATTAGAATAATTACAGGATATAAGACAGTATATAATTCAATTTCAAATTGGATATAACCAAGAGCTAAAATATTTGCAACAGAAAATATGTACTTTGGGCACTGAAAATTCCAATACAAGCAGAATTTTAGGTCTTACTCACTTTTTCTAATTTTAGGTCAACCATTTCTTGGTTGACCAAGTAGCTGATTCAACAGAGTGATTTGGATACAAATAAAAACATAATTCAGGAGAAACTATTTGAATAGTCAGAGATGAAAATGAACTCTCAGAATTAAGCAACAATAATATGAATCCTTCTGGCTCATTTTATCCACGGCATTCACAATGGAGAATTACAAGCAAGGAAAGTAGCATCTCTCTCCTGACATGTGCAAAGGGTCTGAAACATCCTCTAATTGTATGCCAAATGGCAATGTATTAAAAAAAAAAGGGCAATGTGGTAAAATTGAGCATTGAATAAAGAATCATATCTCTGGGTTCTGGCGCCAGAACTTACATTTACTAACTGTGTGACCTTAGGGAAGTTGACCTGGTCTTTCAGACTCTGAAGTCTCCCAATTGTGAAATGGAAATGCAGTACCCATGTAGGCTCTATGTGAGTTCACGAGGCTGATGGAGATGAGACATGTGAAAAGTGCTTTGGGAACTATAAAGCTGTAAAAGAGTGTTACAGTGAGTCCTGTTCATGTGTTGTTCAGCCTTATTGCCCTTGTGCCTTGGATGTGATCTGACACAGCACAGATGTTTAACAAATGTTTGTTGAACCTAATGGAACCAAAGCTAGGTTTGTGTACAAAATAAACAGATCTGGAGAGGTGATGTTTGTACTAATTATGTGGCTCCCCTGAGCCTGGCTGTACCAGAGCACAACAGGTCTTCATTTGGTCCTCGTTTGAAGAACCCGTTGTTCGCTCAGCCCTGCCTTACTCTCCATGGTACTCTCAGCTGCTGCAGATGGGAATGAGCCGCCAGTCTGCGTGCCTGGGCTGCCCAAAGCCCCAGGGGAATTGAAGCTGGCAGGTTGTGGGGAACATCCTGGCTGAAGACCTTTAGTTAGCAGAGATGACTGGCAATGTCAATACACACTGGAGGGTACCCAAAGGGGTTTTGAACTACAGGGAAAACCAAAATAAAAAAATAATAATAATCACTCTCTCTGGAGAGCAGTTTTGACATGCTGCTGCTTGCCTCTTGCACTGTGATAGAAATGCATGGTAGGAAACTAAGGAAGCTTTCCTTGGAAGCAGTTATGTAGAAGAGGTCAGGTGCCAATCTGAACAAGTTGCTGGAGGATGAGTCAGCTCACTGACATTTCCTACTTTACAGAAACAGCAGGATGATGGAAAAACATGCTATTGTGGCAGCTGTCCACATTTATCTCAATGTGGAATTTTTTATTTACTCAGTTATATTTATTAGAACTGTTGGACATCTGAACTCCTCTTTCCTAAATCTCCTTTGCTGGCACTGAGCACCTTAGTTCTATTTTCATAAGCAGAATAACAGTGACACAATGAGTATCAAATGTGTTTGTTTGCTTGTTTGTAGGGTGTGTCTGAGGGGGAAAGCTGGATGGTGGGCTCTCCAGATGGACTACCTTGAAAGCATCAACACAGCCCAGGTTGGCAGGTCCAAGCTTGATATTTTTGATGTCCCAGAGTCAATTTGTTGTGTGGAGAAAGATTTATAATATAAACCAAAAGAATACCTACCTGTGAATTTAAAGCAAAAATCAAGTGGATCAGAACTTGATATGGTCCTAATCATAGTTTCTGCCTATAAGAAAGCTTTGGGAAGCCAAGTTTATAATCACAAACAAATTTACTGAGTGCGAAATAGAAGAGAAGAGTAGTTAGTTTGATGAGTTTAATGATTAGTGGTATCAAGCATGACAAATCCATTGCCACAGGAGAGGTATGTCTGCCAACAAGTACACATATTCAGGTTGGCTGGACACGGCACTGTCATCCCTGGGCAGAATATGCCAAGCAGTTAATCAGTGAAATCTTAAATTACACAAGAAATACAATGACATCATGACTCTGCCCCAATCAGAAAATTACTCTTCCTATTAAAGATAATCTCTCCCTCTTTCTTCATCAGTACAGTAACAGAGTAGCAAAGGCAGAACAACAATAAATAAGGCAGAATGGTGATCAGAAGAGAGGCAGATGGACAAAGAACACAGAACTCATCAGAAAGAGTTCTCAGAAAGCTGCGGAGCTACCTGGAGAAAAAAGTCAGCCTCCAGAAATAATCCTGAGAAGCAGGCATTTTGCAGAACCTCAATAAAACATAATGGTAAATATGCATATTGAAAGTAAACTGAATAATTACATAAGCAGAAGTTGAGCTCTGTCCAACCATTTTGAAGGAAAAAAAAAATGTTCCGGCAAAGACAGTCATGAGATAAGAATCATGTAGCACGTACAGAAGAGGATTAACAAAACAAGGGCAAAGTCCCCCAAATCGAGGAACAGAACATTTGCCGGCACCCACTAGGTCCCATGTTCCCTTCCAGTCTCTAAATGCCCAAAGATAACCACTCTCATGACGGCTGGATTAGTTCTGCCTGTTCTGATACATTGTATACATGAAATATATACTCTTCTCGTCTGGCTTCTGTTGCTCAACTCTATGCTTGAGAGTTTCATCCATATTTTTGCATGTAGTAGTAGATTATTCTCACAGCTATGTAGTATTCCACTGTGTGACTATATCACTATTTAACCATTTTATTTTTGATGGACTTACGGGTAGTTTCCAATTTTTGCCTGTTACGAGTACTGTTGCCATGAACATTCTAATACATGTCTTTGGATAAACATCTGCACAAAATTCTATTGGGTATAACCTGGAAATGTGTTCACTGGATCACAGGTTATGCACATATGCAACTTTAGCAGTAACTGCCAGTTTTCCAAAGTGGTTATACCAAAGTATTCTCCCACAAGCGGTTTATGAGAATTCCTATTCCTCCACATCTTTATCAACACTTACTATTCTCCATCATTTTCATCTTAACCATTTTGGTGGGTAGGTCTTAATATTTCATTGTGCCTTTAATTTACATTTCCCTGATGACTAATAAACTCAGGGACAATTTTTCATATGTTTATTGGCCATTTACATATCCTCTTTTATAAGTCTTTTGCCCATTTTGTTGTTGAACTGTCCATCTTTATCTTATTGGTTTGTAGGAGCTTTCTAAGAATTCTGGATCTGTGTTTTTTATCATATATATTACCTAAGTGTGTATAAATTTATATGTTTAACATTTTATCCCACCCTGTAGGTTGCTGTTTTACTCACTCTGGGTGAACATAAGTTCTTAGTTTTAATATGGTCAAGTTTATTACAATTTTTTTCTTTTATTTTCCTTCTTTTTTATTTCTTATTTTAAAAAGCATTGCCTAGTCCAAGGTCATGAAAATGCTTCCCTCTAAAAGTTTTACTGTTTTATCTTTCAATTTATTTCTCCAATCCAATCTTGCTATGGTCTGAGTTCTCCAATCCATCTTGCTATGGTCTGAATATCTGTGTTCTGCCCCAAACTCATATGTTGAAATCTCAACCCCCAAGGTAATGGTATTAAGAGGTGCGGCATTGGGAGATGCTTAGGATCCAGAGAGATCCCTATCCTCTTTGCCATGTGAGGTCATAGCAACAAGACACCATCCATGAATGAGCTAGCAGGCCCTCACCAGACGCCAAAGTTTATGGTATTTTTGTTATAGCAGCCCGAACGGACTGACACACCTGGAATTGATTCTTGTGTGTAAAGTGAGGTAGAAGTCAATAGACATTTTTTTCCCCATATGGATATCCAATTGACCCAGCATAATTTTTTGAAAAGACCACCTTTTTCCTTTACTGAATTGCATGGTCATTTTGTCATAAATCATGTGATCATATGTGTGTGGGTCTGTTCCATTGGACAGTTATCTGGTCATGTACTAGTATCACACAGTTTAGCTTTATATTAATAGTTTCTGATATAGTATATATCCTTCACATTTGTTCTTTTCAAGAATACCTTGGCTATTTTTGGCCTTTTGCATTTCCATATGAATTTTAGAATTGATTTGTACATTTCTGGGAAAAATATCCCACGGTTTGGATTTTGGTTGAGAGTACATAGAAGTACGTAATAATTTGGAGAGAACTTATATCTTTACAATATTGAGTCATCCAATCCATAACAAGTCCATTTATTTGGCTCTCCTTTATTTTTTCTCGATAATATTTTCTAATTTTTAGTTTAGAGGTCCTGCACATCTTTAATGAGATTTATTTCCAAGTGTTTGAGTTTTGGGATGCTATTATAAATGTTTTATTTTCTATTTGTTTATTGCCAGTATATACAACTATGACTCATGTCATAATCAGCTCAGACTGCTATAACAAGATACCATAAACTCGGTGGCTTATAGACAACATAAATTTATATCTCACAATTCTGGAAGCTGGAAAGTCCAAGATCAAGGTGCCAGCAGATTTGGTGTCTGGTGAGGGCCATCTTCTTCATACGTATACAGTGGCTTTTCCCTGTGTTCTCACATTGTGGAAGGGGTTAGGAATCCCTCTGGAGACTCTGTTGTAAGAGTGCTAATCCCATTCATGAGGGCAGAGCCCAAAGGCCCCATCTCCTAATACCCTCACCTTTGGGGTTAGGATTTCAAACTATGAATTTTGGAGGGAACACAAACAGTCTATAGCAACTAATTGTTGTATATTGACTTTATATCCAGCGTCCTTCTTACATTCTCTTATTAATTCTAAGAATTTGCCTATAGATTTTTTAGAAATTTTCTATGTGCATGATCATACTGTCTGGAAATGACAGTTTAATTTCTTCCTTTTCAATCTCCATGACTTTTATTTCTTCCTCTTGCCTTTTGCCCCGGTTAGACCTCCAGTTACAATGTGGCCATTCTTGACCCAGTCCCAATATTAGGGAGAAGGTTTCAGTGAAAGTTTCATTTTCAGTGAAAATGATGTTTGCTGTGGGTAATTTGTAAATATTCTTTATCACATTAAGGCAGTTCTATTCTTACTTGGCTAAAAGTTTCCATCACAAGTAAATGTTGACTTTATCAAATACTTTTTCTGCATTTGATATGATCATGTGATTTTACTCCTTTTTATGAATGTGGTTAACTGAGTTTATGATATTTGAATGTTAAACCTGCTTGCCCACCTAGACTAAACTGTCCTCAGTTTACTATATCACTGGATTTGATTTTCTAGTATTCTGTTAAGAATTTTTAAATAATGTTTATGAGAAAGATGGGTTTGCAATTTTCTCAGAATGCTTGTCAGAGTTTTAAAATCAAGTTCATGCTATTTTCATTTTTTAAAAGTCTGGAAGTTCTGCTTCTGCTTCTGTCTTCATGAAGAATTACATGTGTTATTTTTCCTTAAATTTTTGGAAAATTCATTGATAAGCTCTCTGAGCCTAGACTTTTCTTTGGGGAATGGATTTTAAATAATGGGTTCAAATTTTTAAAACATACACAGAACTATTCATGTTTTCTACTTCTTCTATCAGCTTTGGTAAGGTGTGTTTTTCAACAGATTTGTCTATTTCATGCAAATTGTCAAGTTTATCTGCATAAAGTTGTTTTTGGAATACTTATATTGTGCAATCAATAGTGATATCCTCCCTTTTATTGCTGTTGTTGCTGATTTGTGGGTTTTCTACTTCTCTTTTTCAGTCTTGGTTTTATTAATTTTGTTAATCTTTTCAAAGCCAGTTTTTGGATTTGTTGATTTGTTTCTATTATATGTTGGATTATTATTTCCTTGATTTTTTTTTTTATGTTGGATTATTATTTCCTTGATTTCAGTTTTTGTCTCTATCATTTATTTCCTTAGGTTTGATTGCTGCTCTTTTTCTAGTTTCTTGAGATTAATACTTAAATCATTGATTTTAAGACTTTTTTCTTTTCTACTATATGCTTTTAAGGCTATATATTTCCTCCTAAGCATCATTTTAATTCTTCCCATAAGCTTTGAAATGTATTTTTAATTATTCAGTTTAAAATATTTTCTATTTTCTTCTTCATCCCATGGATTATTTAGAGTGTATTGTTTAATTTTTAGCAGTTGTTTTTTTTCTATTTTCATTATTGATCTCTAGTTCAATTCCTTGGTGGTCACTGAAGATATTCTTAAATATGTCAACATTTTGAAATTGTTGAGACTTTATATTACAATATATTGATTTTAATAAATGTTCCATGTACATTTGAAACGAATATGAATTGGTCATTAATAGGTGCAATTTTACATGCATGGCAACTAGATCAGGCTTGCTAATTGTACTGTTAATATCTTCTATATCCTTACTGATTCTTTATTTTTGGCTTGTCCTACCAGCTATTGAGAAAGATATGTTAATGCCTCCCACTGTGATGTTCATTTGAACATTTTCCCTTTTTGTTCTGTCCATTTTGGTTTGATTTATTTTGAAGCAATGCTACTGAGTGCATAGAGAAGGTGTAATATCTTCCTATTGGATAGCCCCATTTACAATTATAAACTGTCTGTCTTTATCTCTAATAATGTGTCTTATCTTAAAGTTCACATTGCCTGATACTGATAGAGTTACACAAGCTTTTTTCATTGTTAGTTTTTGCTTGGTGTTATTTGTCTTTTCTTTTACATTAAACATTATTATTATATTTAAAGCATACGGGTGTTTTTTCAATCTAGTCTGACAATCATAGTCTTTTACTTCAAATTTAGTTCATTTACATTCAGTATAATCTCTGACATAACTAGCTTTCTAGATAAAATTTTATTTTTCATTTTTTATTAGGCTCTTCCCTTTTATATTCCTTTTTTCTTTTTGTTTTATGTTCCTTTTCCCCTTTTTTTGCCTCTTTTAGATTATTCAAAAATTTTAAATTATTTAATGTTTTTATTCTAATATCTTACAAATAATACATTAGTTTCTTGCTCTGATAGTAGTTATCCTAGAGAATACAACACATATCCTTGATTGATTACAGAATTATACAAATTATTATTTTACCACTCCTCTGATATTATCAGACCCTTAAAACTTTTAAACTGTTTACCCTTCCTGACTTTTCTGTTCTTCCTGTTTTGCATTTTAGTTCTACATAGATTTTACTCTACAAAAAAAATTACATTTATTGTTTTGTACAGTCAATAGTAATTTATAAATACCCATATACTTACCCTTTTCAGTGTTTTTTATTCCTTCCTGCATATTTTTTCAAAAATAAACTTGCAACGCAGCCACGATGTGAGTTAAGTATGCTGGTTTAAATATATTCGAGATAGAATTTTGATTAAATAATCACCAAAAGTAGACTGTAAGTTTGGGTAAGACAACTTTAGTATTGAGGTCAAGCAGTAATACTGATTTTTCAATAAAGTCCTGAATTTACTCAGTCAAATTCAAACACTTACTGAATGGTGTTCTCCAGTTTTCAAAGAGCATTAATGTTCAGCTCTCAGTTGATACTGTTAATAACTTGATGGATAAGCCCAAAAGACAAAGAAGTGGGGATCATGGAAGGAAAGAGACTTGCCCACATTTACACACCTTACACTGAACCCAAGTCCCCTGATGCCTAGTTCAGGTCTTCAACTATCTGTATCAACTAGAAATACCTAAAATAACTCATCTGTCTATAAAGATAAGTGTGGGTATGGAAAATACATCCCTCAAAATACACAATTTAATTACAACTTCTTAAATGATCACCCTCTTCCTTCTTTTTATAGCTCTTAATCTAGATTTTTAAAACTCAAAACAGACATAAATATCTGCCTGTAGCAAACATAGTAAGTTTCCTCCCAGCTGGAAGCTCACATTAAAGCCAGGCAGGAGTGAGGAAGGGGAAGCGAGATGGATTATATTATGTTTATTTTAGTCTTTCTGCTTAGTTTTTCTTTCCAGGCACTGGACTGAACTCAGTTTTCAGAACCAGAAATAAACACTGTTTATGTATCTGTATTTATTAATACTCTGCTTTTAGAAATTTTTAGGTACAATGGTTTCCAAGAGTATTTTGGGAACTTCTCACTGGTGATATCTAGATTGTATTCAGTGGAAAGTCAACAAACACATACCCCAAAGAGCCATTAATAAAATAAACTCTTGGAGTATATAAGGCTCTCCTACTCTTCTAGCAGAAGGCAGAACAGAACAGGTGATTACTAAGGTTAACTAACTGAATGAATGCATGGATGAAAAGAACCTCAGTACCTAGCTCTGTCTCCTCTGTTTACCCAAAGATTCTCTTGGCCCCATTCACAGAGATGGCAGTGGCACCGTTGAAGCAGCAGTTTACCTTCTGTTAAATTTATAGCAGAGGGAGAAAAGGGATGGAGACTCAGAAACCACATTTTCATCCATGCTCCAAACACAGTGCTACTCGGTTTTGTGCCATAGCAGACAAGGTCCTGCCCCTCTGCAAGTGAGGCTTGCCCACTGCCACACTGTGAGGAGAAAACGTTTGGTCTGGAGTAGTGGTTGACATGCTTTGGGACACTTGTGTCTCCTCCCCAGTTCCTGTCTCTGAGGATTCCTGCTGTTCACAGCCTGTGCTGTAAAGGACAGGCCTAAGTGGCCCTGACCCCACCCCATGTCCACCTCGCCCCAGTCTGAATAGACCAGGAGCAGACTCATGGACAAGGACGATTAGACTCTCTCAAGCATTTGAGCCAAATGACAGAAACGACAAAGGATGGTTGTGGACTCCCTCTCAGAGCTCACGTCCAGTCTGGGCTGAGGTTGGCGCCAGTGCACGCCAAAGTCAAGTACAACCAAAGTTGCTTGAAAGCCAAATTATGAATAATCAGAGGAAGCCAAGTCTTTAGAGGGAAGATATTAGATATGCTTAAAAATCAAGGAGAAGAGTCAAAAGAGAAAGAGTTAAAAAAAAAAAAAAAAGAGAGCGAGAGAGACAGAGAATCAGAGAATAAGAGACCCAGTGAAATTCTAGTTCCCAGCTTAGGTCACTATGAAGTCCAGCTGGACTTTGTTTCCTGCCTCTGGATGTCTGTAAGGTTGCCGGTTTTATCTTTACAGTTAACCCCTCTTTTTAATTTGAGTTAATTCGAGTGAGATTGGACTCCTAGCAACCAGCAATCTCTTGACGGATCCCTTCTCCCCAGGCACCCTGCTTTGCTGTGGCCCCTCTCTCTCCTGTGAGGAAAGAACACGATCTGAAAAACTTTCCCACTATCAAATTGTCTGACTTTTCCAGTAACATTTTAGAAAAGCAGTGCAGTGAGAAGGCAACAGTAGGCACTAAGGAATAACAATTCCCAGTATCATTTTGGGCATTGGTTGGAATATATTTTCGGAATCTTCCCAGAGCACCTTCTATTATCTCAGTAGCTAACCATTCTCTCTGCCTAAAAGGGCTACTTATCATTACACAGAAACCTTTCCCTATCCTCCCACACCCTGCGCCACGCGCCCACACACGTAAAACTCGTCTATCAAATTGTAAGTGCCTGAGAATAGGGATTACGTCCCCACCATATTTGCATACTTAGCACCTAAGGACACTGGCTGACACCTATAGCGTTCATTTGGATGGATACATGTCATATACATAAATTGAACGAGTATTCTTTCTCCACCTCTCTCGAATGTTTTTAGAATGTCGGAACTAATATTCAGATATTACCTTTTCAGAAATTTTGCTTTTCCCTTCTGCTACTCCATCTGGACTTCCACATGTCCTTAGACTTCCGTGAGCCCTACTAGAAAGCTTTGAAGAGCATGAGAAAGACGGGAAAGCAGTATTAGCCTTTACATAGCCCAGGAAAAGAAGACTTAGAGGTGGCCCAGCCATAGTCACAAGGTCGTGATTAAAGGAGCCAATTTAGGCATCTGAAAGGGATTTTCTGAGCCAGCAAAACCTCCTGTTCCATCTGGGCACTCCCAACTCATCGGCCTGTAAATCCACAAGCCCGCATCCATTACCTGCCAGTCATAAAGCTGACTTTCCAATGAGGACATTCAGCACATTTTCATCAATGCAGGTGTCAGTGCATAAACCCAGTGGCTCCAAAGGAAGGGCTACACTGTGCAATGTTCCACTCCTTCCTTGGATAAGGAGCCATTCTCACAGACTTGACCTAAGGCCAATGAAGGATTATTAATAGAAACACTTGACTCCAGTACTATTCATAAATAGTCTTTTAGAAAAACGATTTGCATGCATAAAAGACTGCTTTTTCTAACAATCATTAACATTTTATTCCCCTTTTCTATGTCATTAAAGGCCAGAGTAATATTCAAAACACTCAAGAAAGTCATATATGGAAATAAAAGAAAACTATTTTGTGAGCATGTTTGGTTCTCTAGCATATTATGTGCTTGTCTTTTCTGGTACAATAATATGATTTATTTTATAAACATGCCAATTTTTACAGAATGAGTCATTGTTAATGTAGAAACCAGCTGAATCATCCATCCGTCTATTAATATACTTATTTTCCTTTTCTTTCTCTGTATGTTTATCATTATACTAAAAGGATATTAGGTATTCTCTTATTTAGGGTATTTCTCCCCTTTGGTTGTGCCATTTGGTTCACAAGTAATATGGTAAAGCTATCGTAAACTTTGTGATGGTTCAGATTTCTATTCATAATATTGAGTCAGAAACTTGAGTCATGTGAAATCCTCCAGTATCTCAAATCGGATGCCTCCCATACAAGAGGTAAACAGAGAGTCCGGAAAGGGTCAGATAGAAAGGAAATCTTTTCTGACCCTGAGAAAGGCCAATCAGACTTTGGATTCTGGTAATAGATCCATAGGAATTTACTTTTAAAGTTATTTGATCATCTTGTTTCAACAAATCTAAAGAATCTAGTTTATCCCATCTTAAAATATAATCACCCAGGATATTGAGTTCATTTTAATGTATTAATTTGTTAGGCACACCTCTTATTATTCATTCCAGATGTCTTCAAGGAAAAGAAATGTAGATAAGGAGAAATGAAATATTACATGAAGCCAGACTATGATTTTAGGGAGGGAAAACATTAACTCAGAAGTCAGGAGAACTGAATGCTAGTCACTGAGGTATCACCAATGAGTTGAATGGCTCTGTCATTTATTTGGCTTTCTTCTGTCTCAGTCTCCCTTTCAGTAAAATGAGATTCTTCCCCTGACTGAAATCTCAGTCTAAGACTCATTGACCCTTTCCTTATTATTTACCTTTTGAGCCAAACTTGTGACACTAAACCGTCCCAATTATGCATTTAACAGTTTACTCTTCAGTCGCCATCACATATTAAATGCAATAATTACTATTAGCCACCTTAATATTTCCCATTCTAACTATATCAATGGAGAAAACTGTGAATTAAAGAGTTGGGTTTATTTTGCACCATTTTTAAGAGAATGCAGAGACATAATTTGTCATAGACAATAGCTCCTATCTAAGCCACTATGCTATTGTCTTTCAGGTAATTCCCAAGAAACTAAATTGCTCTTGCCAAATTATCTTTTTGATGTATATGTGTTATAGACTCATAGCCTACCTGCTCACTAAAACGTGTGGTCTATCAAAATTATATCTTAACATCATTAGCTTTTAAATACTAGAAATCATTTCAGTGCTTGGAAAAGTCTGATGAGCATGATTACATGTGGAGATTTTCAGATAGAATGTATCCAGGAATGTGAGTAGAATAGAGAGTTTTTGACAGGCTTTGCCATTTTTTTTTGATGCAGTTTTATATTATGTCTCTATTTGTGATGGTAATAATAGTTGGTGGGAAAAAAATAGATCATTTGACCAATTCCCCTCCTCCTCCTCCCAGTACTGCGTTGGAAAATTTTCTGATAAAATGAATGGTGATGTCAGAAGGAGCTTCTAGGTTTCCTTTCAGGGCCAACACCCTGTAGTAGTAGGTTGAACCATAAAATCACCAGTGTTGGTCAGAAATGGTTGACAACTGGCAGTTTCATATGGCTCAAGCCAAGGAGCCTTGAATTTGAATTCCAGCCCTGAGACTCACTTGCATGTCAGCTCAGGGCAGTTAATTAATTTCTGAGCCTTGGTTTGTGAAGTAGGAATAACACCTACCTTGTAGGGTTGATGCAAAGCTTAGCAATGTATAGAAACACTGTGTCTGGACATAGTAAACGTTCAAGAAACAGTTAACAGTACAATATTATAATCAAGTAAGTAACTTAGGGAGTTTTTTCACTTGCCCCTTAGCAATTTCTGCATATAAGGCAAAGGTGACGGTTGCTATGGTAGAGAGAAATGGAAAATGTTTGTTAGGCTCGATTTTGAAAGCCCCAGTAGCTTTAAAAGGCTTTTCATTCCCATCCTGTATGCTCTGGTATGTCCTAGTAAGGTCACAGATAAAGTCTGACATATACGCAGTGGAGTATCTAAATAGGAAATGTACTGTAGCAAATCAAGAACAGAGTTTAAAAAAAGAAAAAGTCAAAGCACTGAGCAAACATTCTTAACTTTCGGCAGAGGAACTGGACTGCCTGAATCTCCATGACTCTTTGAGTTATTAATAGCGACTCATTTTGCTATATTCGGGGCAGTTATATATTTATATATCATGCAGCGTGTGTGAGGCTTTCAAGGCTCGATGGGCTTTTGAAAAATGTGTTACTCTGGAACAGAGCGGGGCAAGGAGGGTACCATGCTGTCATCTGCGTCGCATCTACCAGGCTGTGCTCATTAAAGCCCGGGGACAAGCCGGGCGCTGCAGCAGTGCATGGAACGCGGCTCTCCATCTGCTCGGCCAGAAGCCGTGATGAAGTCATGAGTTTCACAACAGTAGTAATTCGCAGCTATCTGTGACCATTTTAATAGCGAAGGTCTAGATTAGAAGGCTGTGTTTACATCCCGTGCAGGAGAACGCTTCCATGAATCATTCCCACAGTAACTTTTGGTCAAACCAATCAACCAAGTAATGAAAAACCAATCAGTTGGTCCTGGGGCTGAGATGAACAGGTCTCCACTTGCCTGATGCTTCTCGAATCTGAGACTGAATGGACCCTGATAAAAGAAATGGTCACATATTGAGGTATGGGGAAGTCATTCTGGCTTATACATGATTTAATTTAAACTTTAAACCAAAACAGCCTGTTTGTGGCCTATCAAACATACATTGCACATCTGCTTTAATTACCAAAGAAGACGGCACACTGACCAGAAGTAAAGAATGTCCGTGCTAAAACTTAAGATTAAACGCCCCTCTTCCTGGGATGCAATGCTGGTATTCCTTTGATGACAAGACTCCTTTCCCAGGTGCCAAGGCCATACTGACTCACGGTGTACGTTCTGGTTTTTTTTTTTTTTTTTTTTTGAAACACTGTAGAAATGTAATCCTGACTTGTTTAATGTTCTTTTTTCTGACAAGATATAAACCTGTGCTGAAAACCCTCCTTCTCCAGAGCAGTTTCTCAGAGTAATCTGGAAAGTGGGCTTCCGGGCTAGTCCTCAGTTTGGCTCAAATAAAACTCTTTTCTGTTCTTATCATTGATTATGTATTGATTATTTTTGTTGACAATTCCCACCCCCATGCACACAACCTCCCCTCCCCTGTCCTCCTAGCAAGCAAGCCAGGGCACTGCAACCTGTACCCACACACACACTCAAAACCCTAAGAGAGCAGTGAGTCGGGGGAGCTTTGGAAACTCCTGAAGAGCATCTGTAAACAAACTGTAATTTAGAAAATGTCTATTTTTGGCATATGTTTATTTTGTCATTGTCACTGCTCCATTATGTGACTTCCATCAGTGACCCTGACAGCTCATTTGCATCAAGAGCAGTGAAACACTTTCATTTGTCCATTTCCACTGACTGGAGGTTTTAGTTAATTATCACTTCCTGACAGCCTGAAGGTCAGACTGTTTCCTTTTGTTTCACACGGCAGTTAATCCCCTCATTAAGGGTGATGGAAAATGAATAATTAAACTTATGCCATTTTCATATTTCAGGTAATGAGACGCCCTAAGATCCCAGAGGTACCATATGAGAAGTCTGGAACGTGTTGAGGACTCTACTTCCTGCAAAAATGTGAGTTTCTCTCCTCTGGTTTCATGGTAAAGCAGGTTCAGCTAAGGTTCTTCCCCTAAACAAAAACAGCTTTGCCACTCACTGACTGTATAACTTGGGGAAAGGCAACTTACCTTTGGAAATGAAAGATTTTCTCATTGTAAAATGTAGAGAATAATACC